>NW_022436962.1:3053706-3168831 GCF_009761245.1 Sapajus apella
TGTATATATGTATATATACATATATATGTATATATACATATATACATATACATATATATGTATATATACATATATATGTATATATACATATATACATAACTCTTAAAACTCAACAATTAAAAAAGTCAACAACCCAATTTAGGAAGTGAACAAAAGAACTGAACAGGCTCCTCACCAAAGAAGATGTACAGGTACAAACTGTGCATAAGAAAAGATGCTCAACATTGTATGCTTCAGGGGAACTGCAAGTTAAAACAACAGTTGGGTATTCTACATACCTGTTAGAGTGGCTGAAATTAAAAAAAAAAAAAAAAAAAAATGACAATACTGGTGATGATGTGGAGCAACAGGAACTATCATTCATTGCTGGTGGAAATACACAGTAGTACTACAACTTCAGAAGGCTGTTTGACAGCTTCTTAGAAAGGTAAACATAGTCCTACTATACGATGCAACAATTGCACTCCTAGGTATTCAACCAGTTGAGTCAAAGACTATGTCCACCAAAAGCCTGCACATAAATGTTTATAGCAGCTTTACTTATAATTGCCAAAGCCGGGAATTAACTAAGTGGTATTCCAAATGGCAAATAGATATCCAAACTGTGGCATATCTATACAGTGGGATGTTATTCAGCAATTTAAAAAAAATTATCTACCAAGCCATGAAAACACATTGAGGAATCTTAAATGCATACTATTATTACATGAACAAAGTCATCTGGAAAAGGCTACATGTTCTTTGATTCCAATTAAATGGCATTCTGGAAAAAACAAAACTGTAGAGAAAGTAAAAAACAAAATCAGCAGTTTCTAAGGGCTTGAGGGAGGAGATGAGGGGTGAATAGATGAAGCACAAGGGGGAATTTTTAGGTCAGTGAAACTATCCTGAACACATGACATTACACATTTATGAAAACCCAAAGAATTGTACAGCACAGAATAAACTTTAATGTAAATTACGAACATTAATCACGATATATCAATATTGAGTCATTAGTTATAATAGATGTACCACATTCACGCATAATGTTAATAAAAGGAGAATTGTGTTGGGGGAGGGGAGCATATAGTAACTCTCTGAATTATCAATTCAACTTTTCTGATAGTTTAAAACTGTCCTAAAAAATAAAGTTACTGTAAATAAATAAGGTGATAAAACTCAGAAAAAAAAATACCCATTCAGAAATAAAGACTAAACCAGAAGAAAAACAAGAGGAAATAAACACAATGTGTAACTTAAGAGAAATAAAAGGTATAAATAGATACATAAAAGCTAAAGGAAGAAAATGTAGAAGAGAGAAGTTGACAAATTAGAAGCTAGTAAAGAAGCTCCAACATATGTGATAGAAGTCCCTGAAAAAGTAAAGCAATGCAATGAAACAGAACAATAGCAGCAATAAAAATCTGTTGGCTAGGCATGCTGGTTTATATCTGTAATCCTAACACTTTGAGAGACCAAGGTGGGTAGATTGCTTGAACCCAGGAGTTTTGAGACCAGCCTGGACAACTTGGTAAAACCCTGTCTCTACACAAAATATGCTCCCCCAACCCACTGCTGCCCAAAAAAATTAGCTGGGTGTTGTGGTGTGAGCCTATAGTCCCAGCTGTTTGGGATGCTGGGGTAGGAGGATCACCTAAGCCTGGAAAGGACCAAGCTGCCGTGAGCCACGATCACTGTACTCCAGCCTGGATGACAGAGTGAGATTTGTCTCAAATAATAAATAAATAAATCTTTCATTCAAAAAAGAGTTCCACACATAAAGTAAGGATTTCAAACTTCAAATTGAAAGCATCTACCATGTTTCTGGAAAATGAACCCAGGACAAACAACACCAAGTGTGGCAGGCAGATCAACCCTATCTAAAGCTGTCTGCACCTTCTTCCCCAGGATTGTAAACATGTTACTTTGCATGGCAAAAGGAGTCTGTTATTGTGATTAAGGTTAAGGACCTTGAGATGAGGAGTTTCCCCTATAATATCTGGGTGAACCTGATCTAATCACGTGGATCCTTGTGGGAATAGAACCTTTCCTGGCTGTGGTCAGAGGGCAATGTTACTACTGAAAATGCATCAGTGGGAGATATGACAATGCTGACTTTGAAGATGCAGTAAGAGGTCAATAAGCCAAGGAATCTGGACAGCCCCTAGAAGCTGGACAGGACAAGCAAACAAATTCTGCCTTAGGGTTCCATCAAGGAATGTATCTTTACTAATTTATCCCAGTGAGATTCATTTTGGGCATCTGACCAAGAAAATTGGAAGATATAAATATGTGGTATTTTTAAGCCATTAAATTGGTGGTATTTTGTTATAGCAGCAATAAAAAAAAATAATATACCAAAAAAATGTAATAAGGCAGTAGATTTTAAAGAAAAAATTATTTGGTTATCAAAGCAAGAAAATGACATTACAATTAGACTTCTCAATGACATTGCTATCGAAGGTCAGCAATGACAGAAGGTGACAGAGTAACATTTTTAAGACACTAAAAGAAAAATGTGTGAGCTGAAGATTTAATACTCAGTTATTGACAGATTTTAACATGCAAGTTCATGTGGAATACCCTTAAATATTTTCTAAAGAACCTTCTAGAAAATGGGCTTTAGAGGACAAAAATGACTAGAAAGCCATTAACAAAAAGACTGTTATGTCTTCAAAAACTGAAATTGTTAGAATGACAGAAAGAATATATGTGCGTAAAAATCTGAATTAGATAGTATGAACATACAACGTGATATATTTTATCTTTAAAATTGGCGCTGCGAGAAGTGCTGGCAGGGGCTACCCTGCCCCCCACCCCAGTTTCTGGACAATGCTGTGACTGATCCCAGGCTTAGAGCCAGAGTTGTGAGTGAGGCAGTGAGAGGGTGGCAGGAATCAGTGACATTCCAGGATGTGGCTGTGGGTTTCACACCAGAGGAGTGGCAGCTGCTTGACTGTGCTGACAGAACCCTGTATTGGGATGTGATGTTGGAGAACTATAGGAACCTCTTCTCAGTGGGATGTCCAGTTACCAAAACAAAAGTGATCCTCAAAGCAGAGCAAGAACAAGAGCCATGGATGGTGGAGGGAGTGAACCCATACCAGAGCTCTCCAGAATCTGACTGCCCACTTGTTGATGAACCAGGGAAGAATCAGGAAAGCAAAGACAATTTTTTGAAGTCAGTTTTGCTCATGTTCAATAAAATTTTGACGATGGAGAGAATCCACCATTATAATATGAGCACAAGTCTTAATCCAACAAGAAAAAAAATCATGTAAATCATATGAGAAGCGTTTGCCACCTAATTTAGACTTAATTATAATAGAAGTTATACTGGAGAAAACACTTATGAATGCAGGGAATGGGGGAAAGCCTTCAAAAAGAAGTTTCATTTCATTAAACATGAAAAAAATCATACAAGGAAAAAACATTTTGAATGCAATGAGTGTGAGAAAGCCTCTAGCAGGAAGGCACATCTTGCAACTCATCAGAAAATTCATAATGGAGAGAGACCCTTTGTGTGCAATGGTTGTGGGAAGGCGTTTATGCATAAAGCCCAACTTGTGGTCCACCAGGGACTTCACACTGGAGAGAAGCCCTATGAGTGCAGTCAATGTGGGAAAACATTCACTTGGAACTCCTCATTCAATCAACGTGTAAAAGCTCACACACTTGAGAACTCATTTGAATGTAAGGAATGTGGGAAAACCTTCAGGTATAGTTCTCCCCTTTATAAACATTCCAGATTTCATACGGGAGAGAAACCCTACCAATGTATCACATGTGGCAAAACCTTTGGCAACACACCCATGCTTGTTACACATGAAAGAATTTATACAGGAGAGAAACCTTACGGATGTACTGAATGTGGCAAAGCCTTCATCAAGAAGTCTCATTTTCTCAGACATCAGATAACTCATACAGGAGAGAAGCCCTATGAATGTAACAGATGTGGGAAAGCATTTCCTAGAAGTCAAATCTTACTGTACATCAGAAAATTCATACATAATATTCACTTTATGAACATGAGAAGGCCTTATGAAACATTTGTTAAATCTTATTAAATACTGAAGAGTTCATGGCGAAGAGACGTCCACAATTTAAATGAATTTGGAAGAGTAGATTCCCTTAAAAAACAAGCAATGCCAATCATGTTCTGTAAGTGATAATAAACTTTTTACAGAAAATATTACAGAAAACAACTATAAATAATAGAGCTTGGAAAGTAAGCATAACTTAAATAATCAAAGAACCAGTGAAAACTACATTTACCATTCCTGACTTTTAATTTTTATAATAAAATAATTATGCAAGTGAGCATAAAATATATGCTTGTACATTATATTAAATTATGCCTATTAAGAGTTTCTACAGTAAATAACACATTTTTTCTTCCAGCGTTAACATTCATAATTAAGCAGGAAAATGTGGTTTAATATGTAGTATGAATTTCAGTAATATATTCATCCATTTGCTGGCACTTTTTTAAATTAAAAATATACTTAAAAATGTAGTAGAAACATCCCTACATAGTAATGTAGTATACTATTTTTTTTAATTGTACTTTTGGTTCTGGGGTACATGTGCAGATCATGTAGGGTTGTTGCATAGGTACATACATGGCAGGGTGGTTTGCTGCCTCCATCCCCCCATCACCTATGTCTGGTGTTTCTCCCCATGTTATCCAGCACCACCTCCCCATCCCCCACTGTCCCTCCCCTAGTTCTCCCACCAACAGACCTCAGTGTGTGATGCTCCCTTCCCTGTGTTCATGTGTTCTCATTGTTCAGCACCCACCTACAAGTGAGAACATGCAGTGTTTGATTTTCTGTTCTTGTGTCAATTTGCTGGGAGTGGTGATTTCCAGATTCATCCAAGTCCCTACAGGGGACATGAACGCATTGTTTTTTACAGCTGCATAGTATTCCATGGTGTATATGTTGCTGGTACTTTTAATGGGCATGACAATGTTACTGAATCTGAGTCTTCTTTAATTGCACAACTGAAGACTTCTTATTAAAATTCATATAAATATGTGGTCTTATGTATGTAAATACCAGAACAAAAAATTTAACAAGACACTAATTGAGGAGAGAAAGGCACTTGTATTCTGTATTACAATAAGTATTCAGTATGAAAATAATTATTTAACTATGTAAATAAATAATTTGCACTTAAAAAAAAAAAAAAGCAAGAACATATACCCAGCTCTGTCTATAGGAAAAGAAGTAATTACTACCTAAACATAGTGAGCAATCTAGGTGCAGTGTATGCAACAAATATCTAAAACCCAGGCTATGGTTTCCATATACAATTTCCGGAGATCCTTAGAAAAAAGGAAACCAAGGTCTGGGAAATAAAATGAATAAGATTCCTCAAATATCTTGTAATATGAGATAGCATGTGTCTATCCAAAAATATTCAAGTAGTTTTAAAAAACCTTGGGAGCCAAATTGAAGCAGCTCTCACTGGCTAAAATCTCTTAATTTGATCGTCAATGAAAATAATAGTTACAATGTACTAAAGCATATTTTGAAAGTTTACTGCCACGAGTTTATTATAATACAGAAAAGGCCTAATGGATCATCATCAGAATATGTTTGGAACTTATAGTCATTAATTTTAAAATAAGTAAATAGAATCATTTATCCTGCCATTCTTTTGCTAATGTACCACTGGGTACTCCAACAGTGGATGAGAGGATGTTTCACTATATAGTAGTACACCAGCTAATAAATGAAAAAGAAAAGATGGAATAGGATTTAAGCATTTTGTACTTCGAATGAATTACTTGATCTAAGCACGGGGCATCAATATGTGCTAACATACAAAAAGAAGAAAATCAGACATCTTGCTTTCTGATAGAACAATAACCATTTATCAAACTGATTTGGAAAAAAAAAAAAAAAAAAAACTGAACCCAAAACTGATCAATCTCTTAAGAGCAAAAGAAAAACACACATATGCACACACAAAAGCCAAAACTGATCAAAACTCTAGATCCAACTAGTAATGTCCAGAACACATAGAAGACGAAGGAATCTGTTCAAGTACATGAAAACAACTTGTTTCTCTTCAGCAAGGATAAAAAGCAAGAAAGCAAAGAGGGAAAAGGGGAGAGTAGAGGAAGAAATTAAAGACTTAAAGGAATTTTAAAAATTAATTGACACATATGTATCCTGATTCAAGCTATAAATACATTTATAGCATTTATGATAAAATGGATAGTTTGCGTAAATACTATTTTATAATATTAAAAATTATTGTTCAAATTTTTAATATTTATATTTATTATGTTAACAAGTGAATTCTTTTAAAGTTATATACTAAAATATGAAGATATAAAACATGATATCTAGAATTTGCCTCAAAATTCTACAGGCTGGAAGAAAATGAATATATATAGTCAATGGGGTATACAGCATAACAAGAGTTGACAATTATTGAAGTTGTGTAATAGATTCAAAGAGGTTTCATTTTATTATTCTATGTTGATATATATTTGAAATTCTCAACAACTGTTTATAAATAATAAAACATTTTTAAACAAACAAAGACAGTGTTTGCCTTTCTCTGGTCTTAGGATGACTATTCTGTTCTTTTCTTCAAGATTACAAGTGTTACTGGCATTACGACATCCAGCACTGTCCAGATTGCTTGGCCTATGAACCTCTTATTGCACCTTCAAAGCCAGCATTGTCCTATCTCCCACTGATGCATTTTCAGTAGTTTGAAATACAATGTTTACAGAATCGATAGCTTGAATACATGTAAAGCAACTCAGTTTCCTCTTAACTATGTTTCCTCCACCCTTTCCAGAATGATGATTCCTCTTATAAAGAAGAGGGAAACAGAGGGTTGGGGCAGAAATTAGCTTAGCCCTGGCAAAAAGTAAAAGGGAAGAGAGTTGAAGCAACCAACATCCCTCTAGGAATCCCTCTTGCAGGAGTGGATAGCCTCGAATCTAAATTTGAAATATTTAGGATTGATTTTCAAGTACCAACACTTATTAATTAGGCCAGGAGAGAAGCTACAGATGGATATTGCAAATATTCTAGATTTGGAGTCCTCAATAGCTGAGTTTATTACTTTGTTAATGGGACAGCATCTATTGTTTAATATTGTGTTAAAAACTTATAATGCTTGCTTCTATATTTTTCACTCATATCTCATAATTTTAAAAGACATTTGTTTGATATTTTCTACCTACCTCCCAACCTCTGTGAGTAATATTTAATATGTGACCTTTGTGAATAGAGAAATGCTAAAATTTATTGAAAGTTATATTCTATTATTCCTAACTTGAAATTAAGAGCTCACGCTATGAAATGATTTGGATTTCTAATTTCCCCTCTCATAGCAAAGCAGTAGCATACACTCAGCTATGGGATAATATTGAAGCACAACAATGAACTTTCACTGGAAACCCCAAACACTGAATGTTTCATCTTCCTTTCTTTCCTTTCTTCTTCTCTTTTTTTGTTTTCAGAAATCCCTATCATAGAAGATATGCAATGCCATTTGTGCCAGAGTGCTTTGCATAATAAAGGTTTCCTTCAGTTTTTCAGGCTTACATAGAAGAATCCCAAAGAGAACTAGGCGGTAACATCAACCACAAAAAAGAAAATTGCCTGTTTTTCACTGAAATTGCTCTTATTCTTTTTCTAAATTTTTTCTTTTTAAATGTAAATACTTGTAAGAGTTCAGAAAAGATATCCAGTTATTAACATTTCAGGTATAATTAGTACTCTTTCTAATCCCCACCTTCTCCATGGAACAGTCTTCTTTAGAAGAAGTATTATTACCTCCCTACTTGTGTGGGCCCTCAGACATCTTCAAATAAGTGTCTGTAGGTGGGACTCTCTGATGATAAAGGCAGAGTGAAATTAATGTTATTAATGTACCAAGGTGTGAAGTATGAACTTCAACTGGCTTTCCCTAAAGAACTCTGCTGATTATGTGTTTGAAGCTACGGAAGATCTGTCTAAAACATCACTGTTGAAGCCTTTTACTAGCTCTTGCGATAATAAGTGAAGAAAGTCTGTGGCTTTTCTATAACGTGGAGTCAGGGTGCTGACAAGCGGCTTATCAGAGCTAATGATAACTGCTGTGTTTCAGCAGCCGGGATCAGAAGATGCATTTCACATTTGCATTTTTTTTTTTTTTTTCAGAATTGAACACTTAAGAATATCAGTAGAATGTTGCCAGGACCCTTGCTTGCAAGCTGCTGCCTTTGAGAATTTTTGCAAGCCCTAAAAGTGTAACCAGAATACATTCAATTTCTTATGAGTTTTTTAGTTCATGAGGACGGAATTGTAAGGTCTTCCATTATTCTAATCATCTTTCATCTATCTGAAATCTCTCAAGACTATTGCTCTTTTTGGAGCACTTGAAAAGCTGCAGCTTTCAGGGTGCCGACGTAAAGCTACAGTTGATGTTGACAAGGGGGGCGCCGAGTTACGATTCTAAGAACTCCGCCTGCTCCTCCAGTTTATAACAGCCTTGCTAACTTTACAAATCTTGATCGTTGAACTACCTTCAACCTATCTAACTGGTCCCCATAATTCATTTATTATTCATTCACTCATTTACTTTATGGATCACTTGAAAAATAGTCACTAAGCATCTACTACATGCTGTAATTATTTTATTACATTCTGGTCATGTAAGAGAGAGTGACATAATCCTGAAGAAATGCACAATCTAGGGAGGATATCAAAACACAAAAGCTTCGATAAAGCACTTTTGGCAGTCGGAAAAAGAATAAAGAATGCTCCTTGTTCAGTGAGGAAGGCTACACAAAGAAGGTAATGATTACCCTAGGTTTTAAAGGATAAGGATTCTATAAAAAGGAATATTGGTACATTTTTATAGCGCATTCTTTATAGTGCCAATGAGGCCTCTTCCTTGCCCCCTGAAAAAAGAAAAAAAAATCATGATTATAAGCTAGTAACAGTGCTTTGATCTTTAGTGTCAAGAAATTCTATCTTCAGAAAGTCTCTGTTAAAATGTGAAAAAAGTTTGCTCATTAGCTCTTTTATAGGACTCTCCTGTTACATCCCATGACTGGTATGATGTTCAAATGAAAAGATCAAATTCTTTGTAAATTGTAAAGGGCAATGCAAATATTAGTTATTTCTGATGTTGCTTGTATCATAGTAATAACATTACCTTAATAAGAATTATTTTATCCATTTTCTAGACTTTGGCAATACAACATGGAAAAAAATTTAAACACAGAAATGTTTTAAAAATTTCTTAATGTAACATCATGGTGAATACTTCCAAAAAGGCTTATTAGGGAAAATAGGCTTGGAGCATGACAAAAAGAAACATTGCTTTGTGTTACCAGAGAGAGACACAATAACAGATAGGCTTGATTATCTCATTTGGTTTAGAAATTAAAATGACTTCTGACTAGTTGTCACACACAGAAATTAGCGACTCTCATCTCACATGTTTGCATCAGCCATGCTACCTTGTTTCAACGAGATTGGATTTATCCTTCATCTTCTAAGCCTACCTGTCTGTTTACCATGCAAGAAATTTTTCTGCGGCTAGCTGAAACCTATACTAGGGTGCCAATAAAGAAGAGACACCAAAATTATTTCTGAAGAAATAGATTTGACATTTTAATTAGAAGCATCAAAGTAATCATTTAAAAGACTAGCCAATATTCGAATGCACTATTTTAGTCTTCTTTTATAATTTAGAATTGTTTTAGTTTTAAATCAGATACAGGCGAGGGTACCAGAAAGTTTTCAGTGTTTAAGGCCCTCCAAAGGTCTTAATGAGATCCCACTTGGGATTTTAAAATCATCTTTGTAGTTTTCCTGCAATCCTAAATGACTGAAAGGAGTAGCAACATGATCTCCTAAACTGAGGGTGAGCATGAACACCAAGGTCTCTGAATACCGTCTCCCTGCAAACTGGAAAATGGGCAAATGGTCCCGCACTAATGGGAAATTATGTTCTCAAACCAGACTGGGTGCAGCCTGAAAACAGCTAGCACTAGCAGCAAGCTTCCAGCCAAGCTGTTAACGCTTCCTAATAAAATTCCTTGCATTTAAAAAGTGTCTAGCCCCAAGCCTTCTTGTCACTCCCATTCTACACACAAGAGTAGAAAGGTGACCTTACAGTTTGATTTGGGTAGCTGGATTGTGTAAAAATGGTCCTTAGCATCTTCCTCCTGGTCTGAAATTGTTTCTGACAAAGTCACCAGTGCATTAGACAATACAGCCTTCCATCCATCAGAACATGTGTAACCACAGGTGAGGTGATAGGTCTCCCTTCAATAAACACATCCTCCACAAACACATCTGCACTCATTAGTTAACCAGAATTGGCTTCTTTGCAAAACCCACTGAAGAAATGACTATTGTGTTTGGTGTCAGTGTGGCGATGTAGTTAAAAGCACACACCCGGGCAACACAGAACTGTAACTTCAAAATAAAGTTTTTTCTTACATGTGTAAATGCATTATTCACTGCAGCATTTTTTAAGATCCCTCTTTCCTCTCACGTATTTCTTTGGCATCCATGGAGGTTCCTCACCTTCACTTTCAAAATTCTTCCAATGCTGGCCCCTGATTCTTGCCTTCCTAAATATCACCTTTTTCTTCTACTCCCTGCCATTGGGAGTCCCCTGTTGGTTTCCCCTTAATTTTAACATTTCATATCAAAAGCCCAACATGAAAAAATTGGTATGGAAACATCAGATCCCACCTTAGGGCAGAGGGGAAGCACCAAGTGGAAAAATCTAAACATTTCATATTTTTGACAAAATAATTATACTTTGTGTCAGCCTAGTTGTCATCTCAGAAAGCTTAGGGTCTTAACAGGAAATGATGGAAAGTTTTATTGGGGTAGAGGTGATACTGAGAATCT
This sequence comes from Sapajus apella, assembly GCF_009761245.1. Taxonomy (NCBI): domain Eukaryota; kingdom Metazoa; phylum Chordata; class Mammalia; order Primates; family Cebidae; genus Sapajus; species Sapajus apella. The sequence goes on from NW_022436962.1 coordinate 3,064,578, forward strand.
GTGGCACCACCCAGGAAAACACCCACTGTACAGTCACAACCGTAAGAGATACCATTGATTCAGAGCCCACAATATGTCAGGGAGTTTTCCATATCTTGTTTTATTTTTCTTCAGAGCAATATGGTGGGATAGATTTTATTTTCCTTATTTTATAGACAAAGAAATGTAGGAAACTGAGGTAGGCTAAATAATTTCTTAGCTAATTGTAACAGAGGCAACATGAAAGTTCAGTGCTTACAGTTTGCAAACCAAAGTCACATTATTACCCTAAAGTCACAGTATTTCCACAGTGGAAGGACCGCCCCTCATAGCTGAGAGACCTGCCTCTCATAGCGGGGAGACAGCATTACATGCTATGGTAGCTCCTTAATAGAAGCATTCTCGACAACCTTCACCCACCTCCTCTTCATGCTGGGCCTGGCCTAGCATTTTCACAGATTTTAAGACTATGCTGGCATTAACCACGCTTTGGCCTGCCCTCTCCCATCTCACAACAATCTTGTGTCTTATCTGAAATGTGAGTCACAAAGGGAAATAGCCATCAGAATGACCACCACTCACTCAACCTTTGGGGTAGTCAATTCTAAGTGAAAGAAAGCAGGCCGGGCGCAGTGGCTCAAGCCTGTAATCCCAGCACTTTGGGAGGCTGAGGCGGGGGGATCACGAGGTCAACAGATCGAGACCATCCTGGTCAACATGGTGAAACCCCGTCTCTACTAAAAATACAAAAAATTAGCTGGACATGGTGGCACGTGCCTGTAATCCCAGCTACTCAGGAGGCTGAGGCAGGAGAATTGCCTGAACCCAGGAGGCGGAGGTTGCGGTGAGCCGAGATCGCGCCATTGCACTCCAGCCTGGGTAACAAGAGCGAGACTCCGTCTCAAAAAAAAAAAAAAAGAAAGAAAGCAATCTTTAGCTTTCTGCCTTGCTCCTTTCCCTGAGATTCGGGTGCGAATATTCACCATTCTTGGGAGTTAAGGGGGTTAAATCTCCATAGGCCATCCTTTGAGCTCCCAAATAAAACCCATAAAAAGGCTCTGTAAGCCCTAACACCTTTTATATATTTTGTAGTTAAAAGAGAAAAAAGAGAATAACATGCCCCTAGCAAGGCATATATATGCCTTCCACTTCAACCTATTACATTTCCATTCTAACCCTATTTTCTCTATACAGCCTGCCAGCAATATTCTTAATTAGGAGTCACTCTTTCTTTCTTTTTAAAATAAGAAATAGTATAAAAAGTCCCATTTTCCACTTTTATGGAAGGGACACAGAAACATATTAGTTAGAGGCAGTTTGCATCCTGTTTTTTTTATACCAATGTGATCCTTATAAAATCCAGTTCACTGTATAATTAATGACCCTTTCTCATGCTTTAGGGCATAAGCTGATTACTAGTCTGGGTCAGAGAAAACACTCCCCGGGTGTAGGATTGCACAATTAAATGTGTCGTGAGGAATCTGTGCTTTCCTTTGATGCTTTAGTCTTTGGCACGGTGGGGGGCAGGATGCTGGGCTGGATGGGCAGTTGCTGTGTTACAGTGTGCCACATCCTACTTCTCCAAACACGCTGGAAAATGACCTGAGACCACCTGAAACCCTCATCACATGAGCTCTTCTGATGCTCCCACAAGAGAAGCAGGTGTCTGCAAGTGAATAGTCAGGATGCAGCCAACTGAAACAAGTTTCAACATTATGTGAAAGTTGATCTTTCTGGGGGAGGGAGGGAAAAGTAAAGAACCCCTCCTGACTACCTTTGCTTTGCTCAGAAGTTGCTGATGGATCGTTTTTTGTATAAACTAAAACTAAACAGTTTAAAACTCTTTCTGTTTTAAACTTAAGCAAAGGGAAATCATGTGTTCCCTGAAACAGAAAACTACAAAACAATTACAATTTATATAAGGGAATTAAAATATTGAAGTGGATAAGACTTGCTATATCTACAAATCACCACATTTTATATTCTAAAGAAGTGCTGTCCATATAATTTTCTGGAAGATGGAAATGTTCTGCATCTTTGCTGTTCAATATGGTAGCCACTGGCCTCATGTTATCACTCATTTGAGACACAGCTAATATGACTAAGGAACTAAAATTTAAATCAAATTTATGTATTTAATTACATTTAAATTTAAACTTAAATACATTGGTTTAACTAAAGTTAAATGTTTTATAATTTTGATGCTTCAATTAATAGTAAAGAACCATCTCTCTTTGTCCATTTGCTTTCTGACTTACAAGTGGGCATAAATACTAAAAATTCTGCTTTGTAAAAAGGGAAGCTCTTCTATTTGTTCTAATTCATTAATGTAGGATTAAAATGTACTCTACATCTTCCACATTCTTTTAAAAGTTTTATTTTATTTTATTCTTTTTATTGTCTTGTTATATTATCTTTATAATATATTCTTATATATTTTATCTTTATATTATATATTTAGTATCTTTTTATTGCCTTTTCTTTATATTCTTTTTATATCTGCTATAATTAAAGAGAAATAACTAAGAGAGAGATGCTTTTTAAGAATTTGTCTAGTTTACATAATCTTAAAGGTTCTTAAAGGAAGAAACAAAATGTTTCTATATACACTTGATGTTTCAATAGTGTAGATTTATTAGGTGTGAATATCTTGAAAGATGTAAACTATTTCTAGTCAGTTCTCCTTACAAATGTTTTAAAGGTTTTTGACATTGTTGAATGATGATTATAAAACACGAGAAAGAGTGAAACATTCCAACAAGCATGGAGTTGCTATTTTACAATTTGTGAAGTACATATTATGATATAGATTTAAGATTTATTTTTTTCAAAAGCAGTCAAAAATGATGAAAACTCAACCAAGTGTATTGAACACAAAATGTTTCCCCAGTAAAAACAAACACAATAGAGGTCTTTTTGACTGATAAATAGTTTGAGCTAAAACTGAAAAGGAAAAAATCTCAATTATTTTTAATAACTCTGTACTGAAGTAATTTTTGGCAGTCAACATCATCAAAATTATTTGCATATGTTGACATAACTTAAAAGAATTGAGAGTTCTCAACTTTATCCAATCCCATATCTTAAATGATCATCTCTTTAAGAAAGCAGAAACACATTTTGCTATTTTGGTAATTATTGCTCTTGGTTTTGCCATCTCATCAGCATTCAAGTGCTAATTATCTAAAACTAGAAGTTAGTCAAATATATTCTGGCTGTTATGTCAATTCAATATTTTGGTTACACTGTTCTTTTGAAGAATAGATTTTAAAGGCAAAATACCCCAAAGTTAAAAAATACGTAAAGAATTACCAAGTCAGAAATGAAAGTTTCTGTAGTCAATGCTGAATAATTTATATGGAAAAATCAATTTTATTTATCAAAATACTTATCACTATAATAAAGAAATTTTATTTACTTCTCTAATGTAATTAATTTGATTTTCTATAATTATCTTGATATACATTGAAAAATATAGAAGACAAAAGTTATGATTTCCAGAACTTTTTAATTTATAATAGCTGCTTTCCGTTAAAAATTATAATAATAATAATTACATGAATTATTTCAACATTGGAATCATTGTGGCTAATACTTTTTGCTACAACTATTCCACTCACTGGTCCAGTAACATTATCTTCATACAAGGACATGCTGAGAACTAAAAGTCCCCAATCTCTTATTCAAAAATCTCAGGACCAAATGCTTTTGTATCGTTTTTCATATTTTAGATACAGAGTCTCACTCTGTCGCCCAGGCTGGAATTCAGTGGCGTAATCACAACTCCCTGTAGCCTCAAAATCCTGGGCTCAAGTGATCCTCCTGCCTCAGCCTTTTGAATATCTAGTATTGTACAGGCATGCACCACCATGTCTAGCTACTGTATGAAGTTTTTGTAGAAATGAGTTCTTAACCAGGCTGGTCTTGAACTCCTGGTCTCAAGTGATTCTCGCATCTCAGCCTCCCAAAGCACAGGGATTATAGGCATGAGCCACCATCCCCTGCCAGGACCAACTGTTTTCAAAATTCAAAATGTTTCTGGGCCAGGCACAGTGGTTCATGCCTGTAATCTCAGTACTTTTGGGTGGTTGAGGCAGGCGGATCACTTGAGGTCAGGAGTTTGAGACCAGCCTGGCCAACATGGTGAAACCTTGTCTCTATAAAAATACAAAAATTAGTAGGAAGTGATGGAGGTCACCTTTGATTCCAGCTGCTCAGGAGGCTGAGGCAGGAGAATCACTTGAACCTGGGAGGCAGAGGTTGCAGAAGGTAAAATAATAATAAATGATATAAACCTCCATGGGTTCTGGTGCAATTTATTAATGTTTTTTTAGTGAAATATCTGAATATTGATACTAAGTGGCATAAAGACTAGACACATACAATTTCTAATTAGCATGTACTGTTAAGTGCATTTACTCAAATTTATTTTAAAATGTTCAGTTTTCAATTAAAAGACAAGCCACAGAGTATAAGGAAACAATATTTGAAATACATGTATCTGACAAAGGGCTCATTTCTAAAATATGTAAAGAACTCTAACAAATCAATAATTTTTAAAATGGGTTAAAAAGAAAGCAAAGTCACTTCACAAAACAGAATATACAAATGACCAGTAAGCAAATATAAAAGCACTCAAAATCATTAATCATCAGTAAACACAAATTAAAACCACAAAGTGACACCATTTCACATCCACTAGAAGGCCCAAAGTCTGAAAGACCAAGACTGACCGTGCTAAATGATGTTGGTGAGGATGAGTGACTAGAACAGTCATACTCTGCTGGTGAGAGTACAAAATGGCTTAACTACTTTAGAGAATTATTTTGCACTTCCTTATTAATCTAAATATCTACTCTATGACCCAGTAATTTCATTCCTCAGTATGTACCCAAGGAAAACGAAAATATACACCGACCAAAAGACTTAGACAAGGATGGCTGTAGCAGCCTTACCCCGATAGCCAACAACTGAAAGCAATCCAAATTTCATCAACAGAAGGATATGCAAAGTGTATTATGTTTATATAATGGAATGCAACTCAGAAAAAGAGGAATAGACTGCTGATACAATGCGGATGAATCTCAAAACTTTTTGAATGAAAGAATTCACACAAAAAAAATGAACATGACATATAACTGTTTACATGAAATCTAAGAACAGGTAAAACTAATCTGTGATGACAGTAATAAGAAGGTGATTGCTTGGAGGATCGTAGGAAATGGGTAATTTAAGGAAACGAGGTGATGAAATTGGTTTATATCTTATTTTGAGTGGGAAATAACACAGGTGTATACAGTTGCCAAAACTCATCTAACTGAACACTTGGGATCTGGTATTTTACATAAATTCTACCTCAATCTTTTTAAAAACCAATTTTCAGAGTTGCTTTTTGACTTTGGAATTGCAGGTAAAGGACTGTGGACCTCTATTAAATGCTTGCTTTTCGACAACTCTTACCTCCAATGGAAGCAGATGAATACATTCAGCAGCACAGAGAAATTCTGCTGTTAAGGACTGTTAGAGGATTCAAATCTCAGCGATCATTTAATTTTTCACAAGCAACTCTTACACAGTCTGATTTGATAAACCAAGAAGGATTACTTCAAAGATAGAAAATGTAATTTTGCATTAAAAGCCTCCAAGTACACCACAGGTCAATAAACCTAGTAGATAATATTTACATCTTCAAGAAAAGGCTCCAGATATTTTCTAGCCACCACATCCCCTGTGCTCCAAATTATGTCTTGCTAATTTTCCAGCTGATGGGGAGAGTTAAATTGAAAGAGGAGACTTAACTTGTCTCTACTCATTGTTGAGGGGTCCCAGATGGGGTACCTGATTTTCACTCACTCCTGAGGCCATATCGGGTTTCAACATTCCAATCGCATAGCGATGCTAGGACTTGAAGTTCCTTTCAGATTATATTCCATATTGTACAATAAAGACAACTTCAAGAGGAAAATTCTTCCAGTTGCCAGGTAGAGCAGTGGCTACAGTTAAGAATCTTTGAGGAATGATCTAATGAAGACTTCCTAACCAGATGCTGCTCTCTTCATTTAAATGTTGGCTTTGAAAAGGATGAAGCATGCCAAAAGCTAGGATTATCTTTTATGATTGTCTATGACACACAAAACTCCAACATTTGCATCTCTGCCTGTTCTGTTCTAAAGCAAATTCAAAACAACTAATCTTTCCTAGCCACGGCACCACAGACAATTTGTTGCTCCTATTTAAGTCCTAGTTTCCTCATCTTTAAAGAGAGGATGGTGATATTAATAAGTACTTCAGTAACTACTACAAGGAGCTACTGAAAGAATTAGTGGAGACATTATTTGTAAGTTTCTAGTATACCAGCCACATATTTAACTTCTCTTGAAAATTACTGAGCACATTATTTCAATTTGCTTCAATTTTCTACCTGTAAAATTAGGCTAATGGAACCTTCCTTATAGGGTAAAATTAACATGTGTAAAACACTTAACTACTGGCCAACAAAAAGATACTGAGATTAGTGCTGTTTCTCTCCACTCCTCCTGTTTATGATGACATGAACATTCTTACGTTACCTCTTTCCATTTCACTATAGCTGTGAATCTTTACCCATTATTGAGAATTAAGCTCCAGAAATACTCCAGGTTTGAATCAGTATTTCACTGACTGACCTTTAGTCTTCAGAGCATAGGAACATGATAATAAAGCTGTTTGATTCAAAAAGCTCAGGGCATAACCAAAATGCAGCAAGGTCTCTACGGGAAAGAGTATTTTTTTTCCAGGACACGGTGGGGAAAGGATGAGGGTCAGGGAGGTTCCTGAGGGTAAGGGGTCACCTTAACTAGAAGAGATTCGCAGCACTTCTTTGGATCAGAACTGCTCTTTTCCTGATCCCCAATGCCTGAAAGAGCCTTTGGTACATACTATGTATTCAAGCAATATTACCTGAACTGAGTAGCTTGTTCAAGCTCCCCTGATCTGAAAACAACTTCCCTGAATCTCCCCAAAAGGACTAAACATGCTTAAACATCAGTGTATTCAGTGATTTGCATTAAGACTCTTAAAAGTATTCATACATGTTAATCAAGTAATTCTGCTTCTCATAATATGCTCTAAAGAGAAAATCAGTTGTGAATGAAATTTATTGTATAAGAATATTTAATGCAGAATTATTTATAATAGTACAAAATTAAAAATAAAAATCCAACAAAAGGAAAGAAGCTATGTAAACTGTCAAATGCTTAACATGGACTTTTACAGAAATACTAATAATCATGTTTCCAAAGTTTACTTGATAACTAAGGAATATTTACAAACACTATTAAGTGAAAAAGCACTTGTATATATACAGAGTTGGTTGTACAAATAACATGACTACTATAGTCTACCTCCAAAATAAATGTGTAAATATATATGTGTGTGTATGTATATATATAATTTTACACACAAACATACAAGCATATAAAGACGGGAATAAATTATTCTAAAATGTGAATGGTGACTATCTCTGGCAAGGCTATGGAAAATTTTGGTTTCTCTTTTTATGTATTTTCTAATTTTCTGTAATGACTTCATTTTACTTTTATAAATTAAAAAATCCAAATTTCAATCCATGTTGAAGAGCCAAAAAAATAGCAAATATGAAACCACTTTACAGAATGAAACTTTAGGCCTCTCTTTGTGCTTCTGTACCACGTGACCACAGACTAGTTCTCTACTGGCTCACAGCTTCCATTTCTGCATTTGTTAAGAACAATAATTCCTCCTTTTCAGTATTGTTGACAGGATTAGTGATAACACATGGAAAAAGTCTAGAATGTTACAGATGTTCAGTGAATGACAGGCAGTCTCATTGTCATTTACATTCTGCCTTACATTAGTTTAACTTGATTTTTACATCAATAAATTATAAACACCATGAGGACAGAGCCTATCTGTATTCCCCACAGCACCAAGTATAAAGTTTTATGGAGCGCAAGCGTTCAATTAAGCCCACAAAATTGTAGCAAAATAAAGAACTTGAAATATACTTGAAAAATACATCCAATCAAAGGTTACCTACATCCACATGACATCATTATCTATAGCCACATAACATAATATAGGAAGGATCTCACACGCAAAGTTGCAGGTACAGTCATTCACAACGTTATCTGTTTCTCCAGTGAATTTCAGAATATGATGGATAACGCCGGCCTTGAATTCTTTCTCAAAACCAAACTTGAATAAGTGGCAGGTACTGTACAAGGCAAGTCAGTTCCATCTTTAAAAATATTTACAGTTTTGGACAGAGAAGTTTTAAAATTGGAACGAGGCATTTAGTAATGCAAATTATATTTAAGTTCTCTCTTCTAAAACCATAAAATACAAATTATTTAGTCTGTGAAAACTAGATGAGATTGTGTATATGGAGACATTGTAAGTGACATACATGCTATTACTACCGATGTTTTAAATATACAATCATGCCACCCTATATCTGCTCTTCATAACACTTACTGCTTGTATTTAAATATCGTATTAGAAGCCCCTAATCTGACCCCATCTGTGTTCCGGGTTCATTGCATACCAAGCTCCACTGGGAGTCGCTGCTGCAGTACTCTGACTTTCATCCCTCCCTCAAAGTTTCATGCTTCCTCCTAATGGAACGGCCAACATTGTTTTCCCTGCCTCAAATGCTCTTTCCTCTGCCCTTTGTCTTCTTAACTCCTCATTTCTCTGCTCTCAGTTCTTGTGTCAAACAAATCTTCCTGAATATCTCCAACCTAATGGAATCTCTCTTCTATAATCTAGCAATGCACTAAGTCTTTCTGCTTCATTGGCAGGACCAAAGTTATACTTTTTACCATGTGATGCCTATTAGGCACTCAACAAACACCTGCAAGAATAATGAAGAAGAAGATCTTTATGGGCCTGTGTCCAACTAGACTTGGGATCAAGAACTAGACTCAAGTTCTGGCTGACTTAGATACCACTCCATTTAGCACTATCCTGAATTGTCAGCTATATGACCGTGGGAAAATTATTTAGCATCCCTTTCTTGGTTTTGGTTATATCAGGAACTATTCTGAAGTGGCTTAAGCCAAATTTATTGGCTCAAGTAACTGGAAAGAGAACGTCCCCAGACTCCAGTCTCCCATATCTAACCCATAACAGCATCTATTTTCATAGACTTTGCCTTCTTTCCTATTATTATCAATGAACTCCATTTTCTCATTGTCTTCCTCCAGTAACACCCTTGATTCCATCCTTCTCTCCCCTATTCAACAAACTTGATCCAGCAATTATTCCATGTCATTATCCATCATCAATTTTTTTTCTTTCTTTTGGATCATTCTCACTGACCTACAAATATGCTATGGCTTCTCCTATTTTAAAAAATAAAATACTTCAAAAAAATTTAATCCAAGTCCCCAGTGAAATACTGCCTTATTTATTTGTTCCCCTTTGCAGCGGAAATTCTCTTTTAAAAAAGCTGTCTGTGCTCACTGTCTGCCATTTTCCTCCCCGACTCTCTTGGGTGCACTCCAGGCAAGCTTTTGCTCCAGTTACTTCACCAAAACTACCACTTTGATACTTCTGACAAGGTCATCAGGAGACCCAGGCTGAACCACTTGACAGAGTTAACCATTCCTTCCTTCTTGATCCACTTGATTCTCTTGCATGCCAGGGCACCACCCTCTGCGGGTTTCCCCCCAGCTTCCTACTTTATTCCACTCAGTTAATTGGGTCTTCTCCACCAACACATATTACCTTGATGAACCCATCCATGGTCATATGATGAAATGCCTTTTGTATATGCTGATGAAACCCACATTTATCTCTCTTAGATCCGTTTTCCTAGTTCCAGACTCATGTATATAATGGTTTACCATCATATCTGCTCAGACGTCTAATAGCTGTCTTAAACTCAACATGTCCCAAACTGAGCTCCTGCTCCAGCTACTGTTTCCCCACCTCGGCTGATAGTGACGCCATTGGTCAGTTGCTCAGGCCAAAAAACTTGATGTCATCATTGATCCTTCTCTTTTGGTCATAATACTCTCCAATCCCTCGGGAAAGCCTGTTGGCCTACATGTAAATCCATAATCCAGCCATTTCTTATGTCCTTGTCCAAGTCACTGGTAATTCTCTCTCCCATGAATTATTAAAATAGCTTCCTTACCAGTTTTCCTATTTCTATTGTTGTCCAATCTGATAGTATTTTTCAACAAATCCATTAAATATATAAATCAGATTATTTCACTTTACTGCTCAAAACCTGACAAATGATTCCACATTTTACAAAGATAAAAACAAAAATTCTTATAACAGCTACACAGCCCCACATAATCTGGGCCTACCTCCTTTTACCTGTCTGACCTCATCCCTTCAACTCTTCCCACAAATTGATTCTGCCACACTGGCCACCTGTCACTAGTATATACCTGGCACACACTTACTGAAGGTCACTGCATTTGCTATTTCATTTCCCTGGATCATGCTTCTTCCAGATACTTCTTTGGCATACTCCCTCACCTTTTTCAAATATGTGTTCAAAATGCCTACTTTGACTCTTTTATTTAGGTTGAAACCTGTCTACCTCCCTTCTCCCAGCACTGCCTAATTATTTTATTACCCTATGCAATTCCTCCTACTCCATGAGATTTATCACCCTCTACAATATTATGCAATTTACTTAAATATCATGTTTATTGTCTGCCTCTCCCTATTAGAATGTAAGTTCACAAAGCAAACATCCTTAACTATTTTTGAATCCCAAAAACCTATAACAGTGCCTAGCATTTGACTTGATAGGCACTATCTATTGAATGAATGGGAACATTAGAGGTGGAATGGACCTCTGGAACAACTGGCTTCAGAAACAGTACAAGGTCATCTGTCTAGACTTTCTGCTCATCTTTGATTTGTTTTCTGTGTCTTTGGCCTCTTTCTCTCCTACTGCAGGTGAATGTCTTCTGCAGTATGGGGGGTGTGAGGTAGAGATGAGGCCACAGAGAGCTTCAGATTTATAATCTCCCAACTACTGACCCAAGAGTAAAGAGAGAACTTTTCTCTTTCATAGCCAAAACATCAAATTCCAGGGAAGGACTCTGATTCACTTGGTCAATAGGAGAAATAATTGGCCAAGTCTGGGTCATATGGCCACTCTTGTTGGGAGTAGAATCTTGTAATTGACAGCTATATGCATGAGCTAAGTGACATTTCCAAAATGTAATGGAATATTACAGAATCTAATGGGCTGGAAATATCAAAAGATGATTGCTACATTTTCTTATTTCTCTATTTTTTTTCTTTTCTATTATCCTTTTATTAATCCTAGTTTTTTTCCTTTAGTAGTAGGGCATATGCTGTTTGTTAAAACCCATGTCTCTAACCGCAGTATTAAAAATCTGGAAAATATCACCCCAAGACTTTAGATGCAGCCAAAAAAAAAAACAGAGTGTGAAGTTGAAAACTGAAGAGAAAACTACCCATGAAAACGTTTATTGGCGGTGCATGCCTAATAAATTCTTCATGACAATCACAAAAATAACTCACCTGTAAGTCATGCTTACTATATACAAAATATATGCACATATTAATGATCATACATCCCTTCAAGATAAGTGATTGTTAACCACAGTTTACAAATGACACAGCCAAGGGATAAAACTTTGATTGTCATAGTGTCATGAAGCAATAAAATGATGGATCCTAGATTTAAGTTCTGGTCCTTTGAATACAAATGTCATGAACTTTTTACCGTACACCACCACTCGCTTATAAAAATTTTACTAGCGAGTAACATTTCATTTATCACTTTAAAGTTTTCACAGTGGCCATATTCTTATCTAGCACCCAACTGGCACCATCAAGAGCAGATAACTATAGAATTCTCTCCATGCCAAGCTGAGTCCAGTGCTTGGCAAGATGACCAAATGGATGCTTTTATTCCTTCTATCGTATCTGTATGGGAGATATTGATGTGCTAGAAATGTATGGGTATTCTACACTTCCCATCCAATCTTTAAGATCAGTATCCCTAGAAAAAGTTTTACCTACTCTGACTGAATCAGTCCAAAATTTATTAAGAAATGAAAATTCTTTCAAAGGTGAAGTAAGGATGGGAATGTTCAGTCATCCTGTCCTATTTTTGTCCCCTCGGCTGCAATGATTCATCATACTTTTAGGAAAGTGTTTCATGAGAGCTTTTATAAACAGATTCATACTGGCTTGGTGTATGAATGAACACCTCCCACTGATTCTGGGCAAGAAAACAAATTTTATACAAAATTATGTACTAGTTTCTAGCTAATGCTTCCCCTTCCTACACAACAGTGAAAATATAGTCACTAAGGTGCCGGAAGAAATATAGATGATGATTAGGAACATGAATCCTGAGGTCAGAACACCCCAGTGCAAATTTCAGTTCTGTCACTTCCTATCTCTATAGCTTTGGACAACTACTTTTCCTGCCACCTCCTCTTTCTTTTTTAAAATTTTTGTTATTTCCATAGATTTTTGGGAAATAGGTGGTATTTGGTTACGTGAGTAAGTTCTTTAGTGGTGATTTGTGAGATTTTGGTGCACCTGTCACCTGAGCAGTGTACACTGAACCCAATTTGTAGTCTGTTATCCCTCACCCCCTTCCCACCCTGTCCCCTGAGTCCCCAAAGTCTGTTGTGTCATTCTTATGCCTTTGCATCCTCATAGCTTAGCTCCCACTTATGAGTGTCTTTAAAAATGGGACTAATAATAGAGTCTACTCCATACGATCTCTGTGAGTACTCAAAGAATTCTATAAAAAACACTTAGAGCAGTGCCATGAAAACCATAAATGTTATGTAAGACTTTGTTGCTATCATTTTATCTAACTCATCATTTTACAGAGGAAGAAACTGAGGCAAAACTTGTAAGGTCATAAATCTAGTATATGAACATCTGCCAACTCATTATCCATTTGCTTATATACACATTATTTTGCATTTTATATCCTGTCGTTTAATACATGCAGAAATTTCCATTCATTAAATGTTAAAAACAAACTGTACATTACATGAGAACCAGTGTGGCTGTCTTGAATACCCACAAAAGTTTTAGTAGTAAATAGTTCCAGGTGTGTAACTGAAGGACTCTGAGACTGATGCACAAGCCAAGTCATATTTTAAAACTCTCTTAGACATCTTGATGAGGGCAATGAGGGACATGTCTTGTATTTCCGGGATTATGATTTCATTGCTTTGCATGAGTAAACCTCTATTTCTTTCCTTTTCACTGCAGTTAATTTGCTCTGCAAATAGGTATCAGCAGAGATATACTTAATAAAGTGTGAAACATAAAAATGGAAAACTTACTATTTGTTTCAACCAAATATCTCGGGGAGAAACAGTGCACACACTAGCACTGACCATGCATTCATCAAGGTGCAGTGTCAAAGTCAATGTGTGTTACAGTGAAGGATGTTGCATTCATAGTCTGGCCTTGCCATATAAAACAGGACATAGGAAAGCCCAATATACCATTTAAGCTATGAATTACCTTTCCCTTTGCTATTTGCCACCTCCTTCCTTTTTATATTTAATGATAATGAAACTGAATTAGGTATTACATGTCAACCTGAGGCATGTGTCTTCAGCACTCTTGCCTTTATCATCAAATACAGTGCATGCCACCTCAGTACATAATTCCAGGCTGGGCTGCTTTCCTGCCTGGTACAACCCATAAGGACAGAGCAGACATATCAGAAATTGACAATAAGGCACACTGATGTAATGTATATAATATGTCACATTGACAAGTCACCCCAGGAAACACTAAAGGGCCCAGCCAACACTGTTTTTATTATAGCAATGCTTATTTAGAGGGAATTTATGTTCAGAGATTGATCTGTACATGATTTGAAGGTGAAATAGTTGCTATCACTTCTGAAGAGATGCCAATATTTGGTCCTTTTATTCTCAAATATTTAGTTCTGTATCTAATATATAGTTTATCTTAGAATACTGGCTTGGTCTATCTTAGTATAGTGAGTAAATATATGATGGAATGTAAACAATCATAACTTAAGAAAGTTGTCCTGGATATATCTGTAGCCTAAGAACATACTGGAATTGACTAAAAATATCCTTTAACAACATGTCATCTCTTCCTTCATTTTTGTATTTGTTCATCTATTCAAGTTTTTATTTAGACTTCTTTGTCACAATGTGAAACAGTAGGGATTCATTGCCCATTATTCTACCCATGGGGCTCAATGACTAGAGAAGGGAGTAAATATATTCAGATAATTTTAGTGTACACGTCCTGGAATGTAGTGAGCTCAAAGCACATCTAATGACTGGCCAGCTACGAATCATCGACACAGCTTTGTATTTTATATAATATTGGCAAAAATATAGTGTTGAGGGAGGAAAGACTACCTCTGCCTCCAGGAGCATGAGAAGGTATGAGAGAGGGAAAGACATACCCAATCAGTCTTAAAGGATTATAAGAGAGTGAAAAGGAGAAGACAGAGGAAGGGCATTTTAAACACAAGGATTAGTCTTTGCAAAGGCACAAAGACTCAAGAAGGTGTAACATGCTTGGGGCTGAGTGAGAAACTCATGTGTTGTATATCTGCTCATATCATGGTTAAAGTTGAGGGAAAATCACAATCAAAAGGATACACTAGAGTTGAATTTTATTCCATGCAAAACCCTTTTTACTTTATCTTATGGTCATTACAGAATCACAAAAAGTTGAAGCAAGACAGTTATGTGACATTTTGGTGAAAGGTAACTGGTAACAGCATAAAGGCTAAACTGAACCAGTGATGGTGTAGTATCAGGAAGCCATTTACAAGACAAGCGCAAAAGATGCTTCAAGCCAAAAAGGATCAAAGTCTGAGAGGAGGGAAGCAGGGCAAATGGAACAGAGAGCTGAATTTACAGTGGAAAAAAGTCTCCTGTTCCCCAAAACACATTTCATTCTTTCAACTGAAAACAGTATTATAATAGTATATTGCCTTGTTCAACCAGTCTTTGTTTAGGATCAGAGAAAAAACAGGCATGGTTAGAAAGGCTGAATGTGAGGAGATTTTAGGCGACAGCATTAACCCAGGAAGCAGGAAGCAAGAGCATCTGATGGAGTGATATGATAAGATATGTGAATTAGACATTTTACAACAATGTAGTAAAACTAGGGAGAATGTTAGCAATAACATTCTCACATTTCTAAAATACTTACTAAAAAATATGGGTGGTGAGGGGCAGAGGGATAACCAGCTTCTGAAGGCTCTGAAAATTAACTAAGACTAGGCAATATGGTGTTTCCTATGGTTATGGCAAGATTAGAGCAGATCTTACATTCAAACAAGACACATAGAAGGAGAAATATCCGAAGGGTACCCAATGGCCAGATGTCACCAGTAAGTCAGTGGGGCAGAGCAGGCAATGACGGGAAGAAGAAGGGCTGCAGGAGCCAGCTGTCAGATTTAGAGCTGATTGTCAGTAGCTTATCATAGATTTGCTAGGCACTGTTGACCCAGCAGCCATGGTAAATTGAAATCAGAGCAAAGACCATAAATCTTGCCTTCACAAGCCATATACGGCATCCTCCTTGCTTCTCAGACCCTTTGAGTTGCTTATGGGTCCTGAACAAACTGGAAGGGATTCACTGTAAAAGTGGTTGTGCTGAGTTGAATAGCAGTCCTCCAACAGATATATCCACCCAGAACCTGGGAATGTGAGCTTACTTGACCAAAAACAAAGTCTGTCCACATGTTCCATATGTAGTTGAGAGAAGAATCTCAAGATAAGGTCACGTTGGATTAAAGTGGGCACTAAATCCAATGACAGTTATCCTTAGAAGAGAGTAGTAGATATGCAGCAAAAAGACTGTGTAAAACCAGAGTCCAATATCCGAGTGATGCATTTACAAGCCAAGGAATGCCAACAACTGCAGGCAACCACCAGAAGCTAGGAGAGTGGCATGAAACAGATTCTTCCCCAGAGCCTCTAGAAAAACAACAACAACTTGATTTTGGATTTATGGCCTCAAGAACTATGAGCAAATAAATTTCAGACTCGGGCATGGTGGCTCACGCTGTAATCCCAGCATTTTGGGAGGCTGAGGCGGGTGGATTGCCTGAGGTCAGGAGTTCGAGACCAGCATGGCCAACACAGTGAAACCCCATCTCTACTAAAAATACAAAAAATTAGCTGGGTGTAGTGGCAGGCGCCTGTAATCCCAGCTACTCTGGAGGCTGAGGCAGGAGAATCACTTGATTCCGGGAGGTGGAGGTTGCAGTGAGCCAAGACCACACAACTGCACTCCAGCCTGGGTAACAAGGGTGAATCTTTGTCTCTAAATAAATAAATAAGTTTCTGTT
This sequence comes from Sapajus apella, assembly GCF_009761245.1. Lineage (NCBI taxonomy): Eukaryota > Metazoa > Chordata > Mammalia > Primates > Cebidae > Sapajus > Sapajus apella. The sequence goes on from NW_022436962.1 coordinate 3,080,902, forward strand.
GTCTTAAGCCAACCATTCTGAGGTAATTTTTTACAACAGCCAAGGAAAACTAATATAATGACCTTATTCTAATGTTTTAGTTAGCAGTTCCCAGTTAAGCAGTCGTAGACATGTTCTGCATTTGAGATGTTCAGATTTGAATCTATCTGACTTGCTCTAAAAGGCAACTGCAGGCCGGGCACGGTGGCTCATGCCTGTAATCCCAGCACTTTGGGAGGCCAAGGTGAGCAGATCACCTGAGGTCAGGAGTTCAAGACCAGCCTGGCCAACATGGCGAAACCCTGTCTCTACTAAAAAATACAGTGGAAAGTGCCTGTAACCCCAGCTACTCAGGAGGCTGAGGTGGGAGAATCGCTTGAACCCGGGAGGCGGAGGTTTGCATTGAGCTGAGACTGAACCATTGGACTCCAGCCTGGGAGACAGAGCGAGACTCCACCGCAAAAATAAATAAATAAATAAATAAACAATAAAAATAAAAGGCAACTGCATATTTTCATTTGGGGACATAATTAAAAGATTCAAATAGCAGATGAATATTAATGACACTCTAAAAGCCGGGGTCCCTTTTGATTTCTTAGAAGTTCTATTTGAATTAACATTCAGTCTCCAGGGAAGGAGAGACAGAAATGGGCATAAACTCTTGGTCCCATCAGTGCCTGAGCTAGCCACCGCAGACCCCTTCTATGACAAGGTTGCCCTCAATTTTACTCTTACATCCATAATGACTCTCATTACCCTTTCCACTTGTGACATTCCTATTTGCCACTAATTGACCAAATTAATCAGTGGGACGGGAAATAATCGCTCACTAGCTGTCAAGCAAACCTTGTCACTTTGTGACTTCCAAGGGCTCAAAGCCATTCAATTCAATTAGCTTCAGTGTTTTACACACAGCACTATACAGCCATTTGCAAAATTCCTTCGTGTTTTGTTCTTTTTTCCTCCAACAGACAATAACACATCTTTGATAAATATGCTAAAAATAGACACAAGAACCGACTGTGGTGAAAGTGCCGCTTTGGAAAGATGCAATATCCTCTGCTTTAAAATTATCCACTATAAAAGTTATATCCTTCTGACTGCCCTTTTAATGTCTGGAGGAAAAACCAGATTTTCTGGCTGTCGAAAAAGATCAGTAGCTAATCACAGCTAATAGCAGTCAACTTTCACCTCTCCATGCTGACGGAAGGAGGCACTGATGCGGGCAATCCCCAGATGGCAAATCTTCCATTAAATTTCAGGAAGTAAAAAAAGCACAAAAACATTTATACCTCAAGGTTTTTCCCTCAGTTCTTTGAGAAAATGCCTGATAAGTCAGGGGTCGTCTTTTAAGCTGCCTAAAGGTAGCATCGATGTGTTCCTACCACTCCTTGGACTTCACATTGCAACTGTACTTATACCAAAACTAAAATGTAATTCACATCCCTTAGCAGGCACTGGCTGAGAAATGAATGGAGGGAACTCAGAGCACTGATGTCACCAGGTCATAAAGCCTGTAATCCAAACTTGGACTACCAGTAGAAATTGATAATAACAACTCCCCTTTCTGAGTACGTGTTACCTGCCAAGTACATTACCTGCATTAGTATCTATGCTCATGGTAACCATCCTGCTAGGTATGATCCTTTTCATTTTATCAGCAGGGAACTGAGGCTCAGAGCAGGTATGTGACCAACTTTTTGTTACCCAAATAGCAAATGACTTAATATCTTACTCCTTCATCCTGTTACAACAAAATACCATATACTGAGTGGCTTATAAGCAATCGAAATTTATCTCTCAATTTCTCACAATTTGTAGAGGCTGAAAATTCAAGATCAATGTCCTGGCAAATTTGGTGTCCTGATTCATAGATGGTGCCTTCCTACTGTGCCTTCACGGTAAGAGGGGTAAATTAGGTCCCTTGGGCCTATTTTACAAGGGCAATGATACCGTCCATGAAGATTCCACCCTCACAATATAGTCACCTATCAATAGCGCCACCTCCCAATACCATCACATTGGAGGTTAAGATTTCAACATACGAATTTGTGGGGCAACAAACATTCAGATCATAACACTGAGGTTATATTCAAATTAAATTTTACTCTAAAGTTTAGATTAAGCTCTTTCACAAGGCTGTTTTGATAAAAAGAATGGACAACGTTCACTCACCATTTAAAACTTTTCCTGTTCCAATCACAGCTGTCTGTTGCATGTACTAGTAGTTCCATGGTTTGAATGTTGAACCTCTCCAAACTTCATGTTGAAATCTGATCCCCAGTGTTGGAGGTGGGGTCTATTGGGAGGTGTTTGGGTCATGGGAACAGATCCTTCATGAACAGATTCATGTCCTGGTAGAGAGTGGTAAGTTGTTGCTCTTCTGGTTCCCTCAAGAACTGGTTGTTAGGAAGAGCCTGGTCCCTCCTCTCTCTCTCTTGCTTCCTCTGTTGCTGAGATTGCTGTACACTCTGGCTACCCCTTCATCTTCTTATGAGCGGAAGCTGCTGGAGGCTCTCACCAGATGCAGAGCTGGTGCCAGGCTTCATGTACAGCCTGTAAAACAGTGAGCCAATAAGCCTCTGTGCTTTGTAAATTATCTAGCCTCAGCTATTCCTCTACAGCAACACAAACAAAGATAACTAGTTAAGTCACTTTACAAAATCAGGTGCTTAACTAATAAAAATATTCTAACATCTCCCTAAAGGACAGAAATTATTGTATGACACATGGCACTTGAGGTTTAGTTATTGAAAGGTAAAAGAACCTAGCTAAAGATTGTTTTATTTAGAAGCAACTGACAGGAAAAGATCCTGAAAGGCCTATGATATCATGGCTCTGGGGTCATAATCTTGCTCCTGCATCAAACTTACCCACTGCCTGGTTGAATTCGAAATCAAAATTCTCATCAGACAAGTTTAATTAATGTCTTCTTATTTTATAAATAATTATTCTCTAGAAATGAACTTTTAAAATGAGTTTAAAAATGTATATTCTAGGAGAAAAAAATAAAGAAAAATTATACTTCTGCAAAATGAAAATTACGATAAAGACATATTATGAATTTTTAATACTCCTCAATAAGCCCATTATCCTTGAACAATATTGACACAGCTAACAGTTTCAATCCATGATGGTGGTAATTAGATTATTATGAGTAAAGTCCATTCTGATCCCCATACTGACTGAGTCAAAAACTATGCTAGTGCTGTAATGCAGAAATAAGAGTCGGTGACCACATTCCAATGGAAGAGATATACATATTCACAAATAATTATATCCAAAGTATAGTTACTGTTGGTAGCACCACTACTCACAGTGTTTCCAACAACAGAAATCTGGAGTCGTTCTTGACTCTTCACTCTGAAACCGCTACTTTCAGGCATTCTCATGTCTTGATAGCTTTACTTCATAAATCTTTTTAAAAATGTATCACCTTCTCTCCATTCCCACTCTTGTTGCCTTTGGCTACACTGTCATTATCTCTCACCCAGGCTTTTGTAGCAGCTTTCTGTCCGATATTTCTATCTGTAACATTACTTTTGCCCATAGAATTATCTGTCTAAAATAAAACTCTATGTGATCTTTGTGCTTTCAGCTAATGATAAATATCTTGGTGATAAAACACTCAGGTGAAAAGAAGTTCAAAGGCTGGACCTTTTCATGGGTTACGTATGTGATCTTGGGCATTACTGGTACTCTTGAAGCCTAGTTTCTAATATTTCAACTGTTGCCATCTTGTCAGTCTTAGAGATAAATGAGAATAATGTAAATAAAACACAAGGCTTATAGCAATCACTCAATAAAAATCAAATCACAATCATCATTTTAAGCTCTTTAGCTTTGCATGCACATGCCCTTCATGGCCAGGCCTTCGCCTAACTCTCCATCGTTATCTAACATCTCTTTGCCTTATACTTTATGCTTAAGCAACATAGAAATATCTGTATTCACCTAAAAATGTTACCATGGCTTTGCCTAGTCTGATGGCTCAGCTTGGAATGCTGATTCCTCTTGAAAGAGCCATCACCAGAGAATTGCCTATATTCAGGGACTAAACTATGTGGGAGTGTAAAGGTCCTGACATTTTGGCCCAATGACAAAATAGCTCTGATAAGTAACACTCAAGACTTCCAAACCAGGGTGTTGAAGCTTTGTTGGGTCCACATTTACTCCCACAGATATAGATCCTTAATAACCATCTTGCAACACAAGCTGTCTCAGCATCTTTTCCAGAGAGCCCCATCTGGGATATTTGGTACTAAAAGTGGAATCTGGGGCCTGGATCCTTCACCACATAGATAACAATGAGTTCCCCAACTCTAGCAGTAAGTAAAACACAGACAGCCCCTAACAGAAGTGATGGTCCAGCTGTTAAAACTGAAGGTGAATTGAGCTGGTGTATTAGGGGAAGGAGGTGAGATGGTTTCTATCATATCTCCATTTAAATCACTAGTCTGGGCCTGGCAGAAACCAATTACTTCAGACTATGGCCCAGAAAAATTTTTTAAAGGGCGAATTGTAAATATTTTTGACTTTGTGAATCAAGCGGCAGCACTGAAGATATGTAAGTGCTTATATAAACATTGAAAATATAACCATTTAAAAAAGGGAAAACCATTCTTAGCTGGCAGGCCATAAAGAAAATTGTTGGGTGACCAGATTTGGCCTGTGGGCCATAGTTCGCCAACCCCTGCTACCAACTGCGGAAACCAAGTACAACAAGTAGAAGTTAGGGCCGTAGAAGGGTGTGAAGACCAGGGGGTAAGAACCACTGGGAACCAGCTGAGGTGCTTACTGCAACACTGAAAATGCTCAAATGCAGCACCTTGTTCAATGCAGAATATAAAGAATTTACAGAGAAATGTCTTTAGAAAGGATTTGGATGGCATCGTGTTAATTCTAAACATACATAAATTATGTAACTTGAAACTTATCACAATGAGATTTTTAACTATTAACAAAACATATAGCATAATTAGAACCTGCATTATTTTAAATAATAATTAATTTAAATAATATCATTAATGTTTTACATCTTTCCTCTGTAATACATAGGCCCTGAAGGATTTATAGTATTTTCATGTTTCCTTTTTAAAACAATAACTCATTACTCATTCATTACCCAACCAACATGGCTGCATATGAGCCATCACTAAGTCCTTTTTTACTTAATATACAATAAAATTCACTTTGTATTTTTTATGTATCGTTTTGTGAATTCTTAGAAAGGCATAGATTTGTGTAACCACCACCGCAATATGGATGTAGAATGGGTTTCTCCCCTCCAAATTTTCCTTGTGCTGTCCATTTGTTTTTAAAAAAATTAGTTAATTTTTTAAAAAGTTTAAAGCCACCCTTGACTTCTAGTTATTAGCAATGACTGATTTATTTGCGGTCTCTATAGGTTTGCCTTTTGTGGCATGTCATTCAAATGGAATCATACAGTATGAATTGTAGCTTGAACTGTAGCTCCCATAATTCCCATGTGTTGTGCGAGGAACCTGGTGGGAGATAATTGAATCATGGGGGTGGTTCCCCCATACTGTTCTCATGGCAGTAAATAAGTCTCATGAGATCTGATGCTTTTATCAGGGAAAACCCCTTCACTTGGCTCTCATTGTCTCTCTTGCCTGTTGCCATGTAAGACGTGCCTTTTACCTTCTGCCATGATTGTGAGGCCTCCCCAGTCATGTGGAACTGTGAGTTCATTAAACCTTTGTTCTTTATAAATTACCCAGTACTGGTTATGTCTTTATCAGAAGCATGAAAATGGATTAATACAGTAAATTGGTACTGGTGGAGTGGGGGGTTGCTGTAAAGATACCTGAAACTGTGGAGCAACTTTGGAACTGGGAACAGGTAGAGGTTGGAAAAGTTTGGAGGGCTCAGAAGAAGACAGGGAAATGTGGGAAAGTTTGAAACTTCCTAGAGACTTGTTGAATGGCTTTGACTAAAATATTGATAATGATGCCGACAATAAAATCCAGGCTGAGGTGATCTCAGATGGAGATGAGAAACCTGTTAGGAACTGGAGCAAAGCTGGCTCTTGTTATGTTTATCAAAGAGACTGGTGGCATTTTGCCCCGGCCCTAGAGATCTATGAAACTTTGAACTTGAGAGAGATGATTTAGGGTGTCTGGAGGAAGAAATTTCTAGCAACAAAGCATTCACGAGGTGACTTGGGTGCTGCCAAAGGCATTCAGTTTTAAAAGGAAAACAGAGCATAAAAGTTTGGAAAAATTGCAGCCTGACAATGTGATAGAAATGAAAATCCCATTTTCCAAGAAGAAATTCAAGCTAGCTGCAGAAATTTGTATAAGTAACAAGGAGCAGAATGTTAACTCTTCAGACAATGGAGAAAAATGTCTCTAAGGCATGTCAGAGGTCTTCAAGGTAGCCCCTCCCATCACAGGCCTGGAGGCCTAGGAGGAAAAGATGGTTTCCTGGGCCTGGCCCATGGTCCCTGTGCTGTGTGCAGCCCAGCGACTTGGTCCCCTGCATTCCAGTCACTCCAGCCATGGCCAAAAGGGGCCAACATAGAGCTCAGGCCATGGCCTCTTTTTTGTTATAAATTACCCAGTCTCAGTTATGTCTTTATCAGCATGATGAAAATGGACTAATACAGTATATAAGCTTTCACTGATTTCTTTTACTTAGCATAACATATTTGAGATTCAAACATGTTGTTCTATGTATCAGTAGTTAATTGTAGCCTTATATTTCATTGTATAAATATATAATAGCTCTGTTAATAATTGATCAGGCAAAAGACATTAAAGTTATTTCCAGTTTTCGGGCAATTATAAATAATGTTGTTACAAACATTCAGGGTCTTGTGTGAACATAAGTTTTCCTATCTCTAGCAAAAGACCTAGGAGTGAGATTGCTAAGTCATATAGTAAGAGTATATTTATTTTTAAAATTACCAAACTGTTCCCTAGAGTGCCTGCACCATTATGCATTTCCACCAGCAAGGTAAGAGAGTGCTAGTTTCTCAGTTTGATTTCTAGCCCTTCGTTAAAGCCATGCAAGTAGGTGCTTAGCATTATCACATTCGTGTTTTCATTGATATTTCCCTACTGAAATGTCTTCACATGGTTATTTGCCACCTCTGTATCTTCTGTAGTGAAATGTCTTGATCAAAACTTTTACCTATTTTTTAAATTGGATTAGGATTGTTGCTATATATTCTAAACAAAAATTATTTGTCCAATGTATTATTTATGAATATGTTAGTGAGTAGCTTATTTTTGACTCTCTTTTCAGTTTTTCTGCCAAGTCCATTCTGCAGACTCTGGCTGAGCAACAGATGAACAGAATGTGCAGACACAGGTTTTTTTGCCTGTGAGCATGGCTAGGGGACTGCATAGCTTAGCACAGCCCACAACAAAGTGCAGCCCCCTATAAGCGAAAGATATTCACATTTATTTAGTACAGATTTAATGATAAACACCTAGAGCAAACACCATTTGTGGGTAATTAACATTGTGACCCAAGAGTAAGGATGTAGTCCTGCATGCGGATGATCAAAGGTTAGTTTCTGGAGAAACAAGTAAACAAACTTACCTAGATAAATTCCTCTGGAGGATTAGGCTGCCTTCAGCCATAACCCTTTCCTGAAACTTTTGCAAAACTTCTTGGTCTTCCAGGAGGATTTGCATCTTTCTTATAATTTCTCCCACCACCCTGAGTGATCTCCCACATTTTTCAAAGAGCAATAGATTTTAGTTTTGATGAACTCCAATTTATCAATTTGCTTTTTTATTAATCATAATTTCAATGTTGTATCTAAAAACTCTTGGCCTAATCCAAAGACACCAAAATTTTATACTATATTTTCTTATAAACTTTTAAATACTTTTTTGTTTTACATTTAGGTCTGTGATATACTTTGAGTTAATTTTTGCATAAAGCATGAGATTCATTTCTCCACTGTGTATGTATGTCCAGTTGTTCCAGTATTATTTGTTGAAGAGACTATTCTCTCTTCCTTCTTGTGCTTTCACACTTTTCTCAAAAATTAATTGACCATATTTGTGTAGATCTATTTCTGGACTTTCTTTTTGGTTCCAGAGATATAGTGTCTATCCTTTAAAAAAAATCACACTGTTTTAAATACTGTAGATTTATAGTAAGTCAAAATCAAGTAGTATTTCTGGGGAGTTGTCTTAACTCCTCTCGTGGATATATAAATAAATAGATGCAATTCATGAAAAATAATGTTTTTAAAGACCCAAACTTTCTTCAATATTTCCTATAGTGTGAGTCTGCTTGTCATAGATTCTTTCATATTTTGTATGCTTTTGATTTTTTTTTCTGAGCATAAAATCCTAGGTTGACAATTATTTTTCTTTTGGTACTTTAAAAATGCTAATTGAGTGCTTCAAGTGTATACTGTTTCTAATGAGAAATTTGCTGTCATCTTTTTTTTTTTATTCTTAATTTTCCTTTTTCTGGCTGATTTTAAGATTTTCTCTTTGTCACTGCACAATTGGGGAAAGTTGATCATTTACACTGAAGTAGCTGTGTTTATGTTTTTAGTCCCCTGTTTGCTTGGGGCTAGTTGGGTTAGTGGGTTTATAGGTTTTATCAAATTTGGGCAAAATACAACCATTATTCTTCCAGAACACACTTCTAAAGAAGCCATGAGTAAAAGAGGAAGTTTCAGGGCAAATTAATATTAATAACTAAATGAAAATAAAAATAGATAACAGAATCTGTGAAATGCCACTAAAGTAATTAGTGAGGAATTTATATCATTAGATGTCTTTATTAGAAAAGCAAAAAGATCTCAGTGAACTCAACTTTTATATTGGAAAATTTAAGCAATTTAAATATACAGGAAATAGAAGGAAAGAAGCAAATAATGATAAAGATCAACATGGAAATCAATGAAATTTAAGAAAAAAAGAGAGAAAATCAAGAAAAAAGCAGTGCTTTCAGAAGATCAATAATATTGATAAATCCCCAAATAGGAAGAAAAAAGAGAAAATATATAAATTTATAATATCAGCATGAGAAGAGATATACAGATTCTACAAATATTGAAATGTTCTAAGAAAAATTGTGAACAATTTTATGCAAATAAATTTTTCAACTTATACAAAATAGGAAAATTCTTTGAAAGACACAAACTATCAAAGCTTACTCAAGGAAAAACAGATAGCCTGAAAGGTCACATAGCTATTAAGGTAACTGAATTTATAGTTAAAAATACTTTCACAAAGAAAACTTTAGGTCCAAATGGCTTCATTGATAAAATCTATGAAATATTTAAGGAAAAAGCAATACCAATTCTACATAAACTGTTTCAGAAAATTGAAAAGTAGCAAATACATTTCAAATTACTGTAAGGGCACAGCATTATCCTGTTACCAAAGGCAGAAAAGACAGTGTAACACATTAAAACTACAAACCAGTATCTCTAAAGAGCCTAAGTTGCAAAAATTCTTTACAAAATTTTAGGAAATTGACATCAAGAATATGTAAAAAGAATAATAAATTTGACCAAGTGAGATTTATTCCAGGAATTCAAGGTTATTAAAGCAACTGAGGTAATGCACAATGTTAACATATTAGAAAAGAAAAAGGAAAAAATGATCATTTCAATACACACAGGAAAACATTTGGCAAAATCCAACAACCATTCTTGATATTTTAAAAATATCAAGAGTTAAGACAATTCCCCAGAAATACTGTTTGATTTTGGCTTACTATAAATCTACAGTATAGAAGAAAACTTTCTCAACATGATGAAAACATCTATAACAGCATGTATTCAAGGATTATTCAGATCAGAGAATTATGAGATGCCAGGGAAATTAAGTATATTTTTATATTATCCAGATAATAATCACACAAATAGAATACACTTTACAGTATAGCAAAGTAGTACAGTAGATACTACTCATTTAAAATTAGAAGAGAACTTGCTTTTATTTTTCCCACAGATGGCAGATTAGAGGTTTTAGCCTGCCTCAGCCACTTGGAAAGAGCAAGATATGTGTAAAGATCAGTTATGTGAGTTTTAATTAGAAAAGAAAACTGGGAATCTACTGGATTCATGGAGGACACTGCAGATCCCAGGGATGAGAATGCAGGCAAACATCCCCTATGACAGCATCCAGCTGATAAAAGTTAGTATAAGTCCCAGTATATGACAGAGGCAGACTGCCTCACTCTGTAACTCATCTTTCTTCTTGGAATCTGAGCAACCCAGGCCATAAAGAGGACTTTGTTTTGCCCAAGGCTTGGTGCTAACCTGGGAAAAGACTTCGAAATACTGAGAAGGAAAGACTGGGAAAAGCTGCAGGATCAAGAGCAGGACACTATTTTAAAATCTGGGCACACATAAATTCAGTCATTCTTTTGTGACCTGGCAGGGTGACAGCACAGGGATTTTAGTATCAGGCAAAGATTAGAATGCTTGCACTGAAGCAGGGTAGGAGATCCTCACAGCTAGAATTTTGAATAAAGGACACAATGGAAATCAATGAAATTTAAGAAAAAAAAGAGTAGAGAAAATCAAGAAAAAAGCTATCCTTTCAGAAAATAAATTCCCCAGTCAAACAGGAAGAAAAAAGAGGAAAGATATAAATGTATACCAGAATGAGAAGAGACATACAGACTCTACAAATATTGAAATGTTAATAAGGAAAATTATGAATAATTTCATGCAAATAAGTTTGGCATGTGGAATGTGCCTCGGCAGTAAGCACTGGAACTGTCCTCTCCCTGGTCACAGGTCTCAGTGGATGTAGAGCTACTACAGCTGTGGTTTCTCATGGACAACAAGACTTACAGCCAAAGCCAGCTTGCCAGCCTGGAACTGGTCTGCATATGTCATTGCTGGATGCCACGGCCTGCTCCCCTAAAATTGTGGTGCAGTGGGGTCCTCTCTACCCCACACCCAGGCATATCTCCAAACATTTGGAACATCTCCTCATCTAAATCAGCAGCCAGAGCTGCCCTCTTTTCCTGTACAGAGATTCTGGAGCAGTGGGGCCCTCTCCACTTTGAACCCTGGCAGATTTCCAAGCATTCAAAGCACCTGCTCCCCCAGACTGGCAGCCGGAGTCCCCTGACCCTTATTGTGCAGAGATCAAGGTGCAGGGGTGGGTCTTCACAACTCATACCCAGGCAGATCCCCAGGCATTTAGAGCACCTGACTACCGTTCAATAGCCTGAGTCACTCTACCCTTTCTGTGCAGGACTGTGGTGCAGTGGGGCCCTCTAAACTCCAAACCCAGGTAGATCTCCAAGTATCTGAAGTACCCACTCACCTGAATTAGGAGTTTAGGCTATCTCCAATCCATGCAGAGAACTTAAGTCTCAGCAAGTTTCCCTCAGGCACACCTCTGGGCATTGGGTGGTGTCCCACTAGATTCTCCCATTAGTGCTGGTGTTTGTGCCTGCCATGTGGGGACCCGTAGGTGGGCCTGCCCAGTTTGGCTCTGCCCATCTTGCTCCCTGCCCCACAGGACTAAGCAGGGAGCTCAGACCACTGTGCTCTCCATGGATCATTCCATTGCCTGAGGCAACAGAGAGCTTCTCCAGGTAAACAGGAATCAACCATATACCCACCCACATAGGCTGCAGCAGGCTTTTATTCATAAGCACCATCTACTGGCTTGTAGGTTGAACTGCACAACCTAACATAAAACCTGTTGAAAGAAGTGCATACAGCTATGGAAGCAAAGCCAAAAGACCTTACCCAACATCCTCCATACTCATACCCCCAACAGAGTAGAGTAAAGAAAAAGGAAAAGCAACAAAAACAATTATAATATAGGGAAAGTAAGAAAAATTAAAAATCCTACCCACATACAAATAACTTAAAAAATTAGAAATGTCAGCATCTCCAGATGAGAAGAAACCAGTGCAAGAATTCTGGCACCAAGAAAAACCTGAATGTAGTGACACCAAAGTATTGCACTATCTCTCCAGGAATGGTACCTAACCAAAATGAAAACTCAGAAATGACAGATAAGGAATTCAAACCATGGATTTCAAGAAATCTCACTGACATCCAAGATAAGGTTGGAAATCAACACAAAGAAGCTTCTAAATCAATCCAGGAAATGAAGGAAGAAGTAAAAATCTTAAAAAGAAATCAGAGCTTCTGGAATTAAAAGACTCAAAGAAATTTCCAAATACAGTTGAAAGCTTTATCATTAGACTGAACCAAGCAGAAGAAAGATTTTCAGAACTTGAAGACCAGTCATTTGTACTAACCTAGTCAGACAAAAAAGAAAAATGAATTAAGGAAAATGAACAAAGTCTTTGAAAAATATAGGATTAAGTAAAGCAATCAAACCCACAAATAACTGGCATTCCTGAGAAAGAAAGAGAAAAAGTAAAAATCCTAGAAAACGTATGTGAGGGGATAATGCAAGAAAAATTTCCCTAACCTTCCTAGAGAGGTAAACATCCAGATAGAAGAAATCCAGAGAATACCTGCAAGGTGCTTTACAAAATGATCAAGGCATATAGTCACCAGACTGCCCAAGATCCATAGTAAAGAAAAAAATCTTAAAGCCAGCTAGAGGGAAAAGGCCATGTAATGTACAAAGTACATTACAAAGTATACTGTAGACTTCTCATCAGAAACCAGGAGACACTGGGGGCCTATTTTTAGCATTCTTAAAAAAAACATATTCCAACCAAGACTTTATATCCTACCAAACTAAGCTTCATAAGAGAAAGACAAGTAAATTTTTTCTAGACAAGTTAGAACTAAGAAAATTAGTTACCACTAGACCAGCCTTAAAAGTTATCCTTAAATAAGTTCTAAAGATGAAAATAAAACAGCAATATTTGCTACCACAACATACTTAAATACATAGCACACAGACCCTGTAAAGCAATCACACAATTGAAACTACCAAGAAACTAACAACTTCATGATAGAATTAAAATCTCATATATCAGTATTAATCTTGAAGGTAAATGGTCTAAATACGCCTGTTAAAAGGCACAGAGTTGCAAGTTAGATAAAAAAAAAAAAAATTACACCCATTCCTCTGCCACCTTCAAGAAACCCATCTCACACATAACAACACCCACAGGTTCAAAGCAAAAGGTTAGAGAAAAATTCTTCATGCAAATAAAAAACAAAAAAGAACGGAGGTCACTATTCTTATATCACATAAAACAGACTTTAAACCAAAAACAGTAAAAGGGGGGGGGGCAATGAAGATATTACATAATGATAAAGGTGTTAATGCAACAAAAAGACTTAACCATCCCAAATATATTAACATATGGACCCAACATTGGCACACACAGATTCATAAAACAACTATGACTAGAACTAAGAGAAGACTTAGACACACACACACACACACACACACACACACAATGAATACTGGAGTGCTTCAACACCCCACTGACAGTATTAGACAGATCATTAAGACAGAAAACTAACAAAGAAATTCTAGGCTTGAATTCAACACTTGACCAGTTGGACCTAACAGACATCTACAGGAGACTATGCCCATCAAACATAGAATACGCATTCTTTTCATCTGCACACAGAACATAGTTTAAGAGCAACCACGTACTTTTCCATAAAGCAAGACTCAATAAATTTGTAAAAATCAAAATCGTGCTAACCATATTCTCAGACCACAGTGGAATAAAAACAAAAATCAATACCAACAAGATCTCCCCAAACCACATAATCGCATGGGAATTAAACAACTTACTCCTGGATGACTTTCAGGTAAACAACAAAATCAAAACAAAAATTTAAATTTTTTCAAAATAAATAAAAGCAGATACAACATGCCAAAATCTCTGGGATGCAGCAAAAGCAGTATTAAGAGGAAAGTTTATAGCTCTAAACATCTACCTCAAAAGGTTAAAAAGATCTCAAATTAGCAATCTGATATCACACGCCTAGAGAAATTAGAAAAACAAGAACAAACTAACCTCAAAGCTAGCAGACAGAACTAAAATCAGAATTGAACGAAATTGAGACTCAAAAATCCACACCAAGAATCAAGGAAACCAAAAATTTCTGCATTGTAAGGATAAACAAGATCAATACACTGCTAGCTAAATTAACCAAAAAAAAAAAAAAGAAAAAAGAAAAAAAAAAAAGAAAAAACAGAGAAGATCCAAATAAGCATAATTGGAAATGACAAAGGAGACATTCCAGTAGATTCCACAGAAATACAAAAGATACACAGAGACTATTATGAACACCTCTGTACACACAAATTGGAAAATCTAGAGGAAATAAATTCCTGGAAGCACATAACCTTCCCAGATTGACTCAGAAAGCAACCAAAACCCTGAACAGACAAATACTGAGTTCCAAAATTGAAACAGTAATAACCTACCAACCAAAAAAAAAAAAGCCCAGGACCAGACAAATTCACAGCCAAATTCTACCAGATGTACGAGGAAGAGCTGGTACAGATTCTACTGAAAGTATTCCAAAAAAAAATAAGGAGGAGAGAATCTTCCCTAACTCATTCTACAAAGCCAATATCACCCTGATACCAAAACCTAGCTAAAGATAGAACGAGAAATGAAAACTTCAGGCCAATATCCCTGATGAACATAAATGCAAAAATCCTCAACAAAATACTAGCAAACCAAATCCAGCAGCACATCAAAAAGTTAACTTATCACAATAAAAGAGGCTTTATTTCCAGGATTTAAGCTTGGTTCAACATACATGAATCAATAAATTTGATTCACCACATAAACAAAATTTAAGACAAAAATCATATGATCATCTCAATAGATGCAAAAAAAAAAGCCTTTAATAAAATCCAGCATTCCTTCATGTTAAAATCCCTCAACAATGTAGGCATCAAAGGAACATGCCTCAAAATAATAAGAGCCATCTATTACAAATCCATGGCCAACATCATACTGAATGGGAAAAATGTGGATGCATTTCTCTTGCAAACTGGAAAAAGGCAAGGATGCTTACTCTCATCGCTTCTATTCAACATAATATTGGAAGTTCTAGCAAGAGCAATCAGTCAAGAGAAAGAAATAAAAGGCATCCAAATGGGATAAGAAGAAGTCTAACTGTCTCTCTTCACTGACAATATGATTCTATACTTGCATAATCCTAAGGACTCCATGAAAAGACTTCTGGAACTGATAAATGACTTCAGTAAAGTTTCAGGATAAAAAAGCAATGTACAAAAATCAGTAGCATTTCTGTACACCAATAACGTTCAATCTGAGAGCGAAATCAAGAACACAATTCCATTTATAGTAGTCCAAAGAAAGTACCTAGGAATAAGCAAGGAGATGAAAGTTCTCTATGAGAACTACAGAACCCTGCTGAAAGAAATCAGAGGTGATACAAACAAATGGAAAAACATTCCATGCTCATGGATTGGAAGAATCAATATTATTAAAATGGCCATACTGCCCAAACAACCTATGTATTCAACACTATAATCTACCACCATAATTATTCACGGAGCTAGGAAAAAACTATTCTAAAATTCATATGGAATCAATAAAGAAACCAAATAGCCAAAGCAAAAAGAACAAAGCCAGAGGCATCTCATTGCCTTGACTTCAAACTATATTACAAGACCACAATAACCAAAAGAGCATGCTACTGGTACAAAAACAGATACCTAGACCAATGGAAGAGACGAGAGAACCCAGAAATAAAACCACACACCTACAGCCATCTGATCTTTCACAAAGTCGACAAAAATAAGCAACAGGGAAAAGACTCCCTATTCAATATATGGTGCTGTGATAGGTGGCTAGCCACGTGCAGAAGAATAAAACTGGACCCCTACATTTCACCACACACAAAGATTAATTTGACATGGATTAAAGACTTAAGGGTAAGAGAATCCTAGAAGAAACCCTAGGAAAAACCATTTTGTACATTGGCCTTGGGAAAAAAAGAATTTTTGACTATGTCCTCAAAAGTAATTGCAGCTAAAACAAAAACTGACAAGTGAGACCTAATTAAACTCAAAAGCTTCTACACAGCAAAAAGAAACGATCAACAAAATAAACAGACAACCTACGAAATGGGAGAAAATATTCACAAACTATGAATCAAACAAAGGTCTAACATCAAGAATCTATTAGGAACTTAAATTAACAAGCAAAAAACAGGCAAAGGACATAAACAGACAAGAAGACTACAAAGAAGCTAATAAATATATGAATAAATGCTCCACATCACTAATCAACAGAGAAATTTAAGTCAAAATCACAAGGAGATACCATCTCGTACAAGTCAAAATGGCTATTAATAGAAAATCAAAAAACAACAGATGCTGGCAAGGCTGTGGAGAAAAGAGAGAACGCTTAGACATTGCTGGTGGAATGCAAATGAGGTCAGCCACTGTGGAACACAGTTGAGAGATTTCTCAAATAACTTGGAGCTGCCATTCAACCCAGCATTACTGAGTATATATGTTGAAAACAAAAAAGTTCTACCGAAAAGACACACACACTAATATGTTCATCGCAGCACTATTCACAGTAGCAAAGACACGGAACCAACCTAGGCGTCCATCAACAGTGGATTGTATAAAGAAAATGTGGTACATATACATCATGTAGTACTATGTAAGCATAAAAAAGAACAAAAGCATGTCCTTTGCAGCAACATGGGTGCAGCTGGAGATCATTATCCTGAGTGACTTAATGCAAGAACAACAACAACAAAAAAAAAACAAATATCACATGTTCACACTTGTAAGTGGGAGCTAAGCATTGGGTACTCATGGGCATAAAATGGGCAACAATAGACACTAGGAACTGCTAAAAGGGGATGGCTGGGCGGGGGCGAGGGTTGAAAAACTATTGGGTACTATGCTCAGCACCTGGCTGACAGAATCATTTATACTCCAAACCTCAGCAACATGCAATATGCCGAAGCAACAAACCTACACACGTACCTGCTGAATCTATAATAAAAGTTGAAATTATAAAAATAAAATAATAACGAACTGTTTAAAGTCAATAAAATTGGAAAAGAGATGGGGCATTTCATATGTCTCATTCTATTTCCCTATACTTATATAAGCTGGCCTAGACATGTATGAACCATCTTCAGGCCCCTGGATATACATAGCTAGGGATTTCAGTTATCTAGTTAAATGCATGCACGCATACACACACACACACACACACACACACACACACACACACACACACACACACACCCCTGGTTCAGATGGTTAGAATAATTAGGAGAAGGACGCATCTTTGGAGATTAGCCTCTAATTTCTATAGCAGGCAGAGGATTGTTACAGCTATAACCTTATGGACCGGACTAAGAAAAACACTTGAGGACCCAACTCAGGAATTATGCACAGTCTAATAGAGTTGAGCCTGAGATCGTGGAACATGTTATGTTTTTATTAAGAATCTGGGTGTGATACCTGACTAAACATTTCTTTTCTGATGTTTGAAGCATGTAAGAATGAGAAAAACATTCAAAATTTAACTAAAATCGAAACAAGCCTTAGTCATCTAATCAAAAATAATTAATAACCATCATACTGGGGAAGACTAAGTGAAAAACTCTCAAACTCTCTCCCACTCCAGCCAATAAAGTAAATAAAAGGTGTTTCACCTCAGGGGGGATGACAGTGATTAGAGCCACATTAGAGATTCAAAAGATGTACAGAGAGCAGGCTTCGTCTCACCCCCACTTACTTCACCAGTCTATTTCCTACAGAAATCAGATGGCCCTTGGAGAATGACTCTGGACTATTTCCAGCTCAACCACGTAGTCATAGCTCCAATCATAGCTGCCATTCCAAACATAGTTATCATTATTAAAGCAGATTTACAAAGCTCCAGGTATTTCATAGGGGCCCATTAATCTGGCAAATGCATTATTTTCTATTCCAAATGGGAGACTTTAAAACAGTTCACATTCACATGGAACAGATGATAATATTCACTTACAGCTTTGCTCCAAGGCTGTGCTAAATCTACTATCCTTTTTCATAAGTCTTAAGAAATCTGGACCATCTGGACATCCTGCAGAATATCGCCTTGATCCCTTACATCAATGGCATCCAGTTGACTGGACAGGACGAGCAAGAGGTGCTAGGCCTTAATAAATTATATGTGGTCCAGAAGGCAAAAAAGAAACCCTTTGACGACAGAGGAAACTATCGCTTCCGTGAAGTTTTCAGGGATGTAGTAGTCAGAGGTATACAGGAACATCACCTCCAAAGTGAGAGACAAACAGCTACATCCCACATTCCCTATAAAAACAAAAAAGTCTAATGGCTCGTGAATCTCTTCAGACTTTGGACGGAACGCATTTCATTATAGTCATACAGCTGTACTCCAGCTCCTAAACAGTTAACATAGAAGGCTAATGATTTTAGGTGGAACCAGGCTGCAGTACATACAATCTGGGAGATATTGGAACATACAATCTGCAAGATCCAACATTGGGAAAAGATGCAATGTGAGGATTGTGGCAAACACAGTGTGTTTCTGGAGCAAAGTACAGCCATCTAGAACGGTGTATCTGTTCATTCACGTGGTGTGGAAGGTAAAGTGGGCTAATGTTTATTGGCAGGTTCTGGGCACCGGCCAATACCCCAATTGTCTGATCAGAGACACGGAAGGAAGAACTGGAAGATCTGATAGTGGCCTATAAAAGTGAAAATCTCTGTGTCGCATCTTAATGCCCACCAGAAAGCACACACCGGAGAAGAGGCACTAAATAACTGAGAAGATCACTCATGCAGTTGATATTAGCCAGCTATCATCACTGGCAACCACAGAACAAGGGGCAAATGAAAGTAATAGTCATGGTGAAAGACACAGAGCTGATGCCTAGGCTCAACAGTATGGACTTCCACCTCCTAAGACCAATCTAACTACTGCCATCTCTGAATGTCCAGCCTGCCAACCATACAGACCAACCCTGCATTCCCAGTATGATGACATTACTTGAGATAATCAGCTGGCCTGCTGATGGTTAGTGACGCCATTGTTCCTTTTTCATTTTGGGAAGGCCAGGGGTTATTACTCATAGGAACAGATACCTCTACTGGGACTGGTATTGCCCTTTCTGCTCACAAAGCCAGAGTCAGCACTCTCCAGGGGACCTGGGGTTTTACAGAGTCCACGATTCTCAGCCATGGAAGCCAACACAACATAGTGTCTGACAGGCAACCCACTGCCCAGAGAAGGAGGTATCAGAGAAAACTCATGGTCCTGGTATTCACTGGTCAAATTATTTACTACGCCATCTAGAAGCAGTCAGATTCAGGTAGCACTGGAACTGTCTGCTGAAATTGTGACAGAAGTACCAGCTTAGAAGCAATACCCTGTAGGGATTAGATTCCAGAATGCACTATACACACCAAATTAAACACCCTCAATATGGTGCTGTTTCCAGTAGGAAGAACATGTGACTCAGAGAACCAAGGAGTAGAAGCTGAAGTGGCCTCATTTAACATCCCTTCTGAAGACCACTGATGTACTTTGTGCTTCACACACCTGTAACTCTAGGTTAGAATTTCTGATCTTCAAAGGAGCCCACTCTTGCTAAAGAACACACCATGGGTCTCATTGAACTATAAAGCATGACTGCCCCTGAGCACTTTGGATCACTTTGTCCAGGGACAAGCAGGCAAAAAGAGGAATTACCAACCTGGTAGTGTGCTTGATTTTGATCATCAGAATATAGTGCTTCTTTCATTCCATTGGTAAATTCACTGGATTTGCTTAGGATGATCCACTCCCTGCCCATTTAGAACTTTGAAAGTGCAGCATCCCTGGCCTAAGAAATGTGATTATTACATGGCATTTAAACTCCTCAGGAATAAGGCTTGGAGTATACCATCAACTAAGCCACCAAGACCTGCAGACATCAGCCTGATGGCTGAAGTTGGAGAGAAGTTAGAATGGATAGTGAACAAAGGAGGTGATAAGTACCAATCTCAGCCCTGAGACCAACTACAGTGATGGGGGCTGCATTTTCTTACACTCGCCTCTCTGCTAGGTCTCTCCTCAGGAGGAGAGGCCTACAAGAACCATGGAGGACCTGCTTCCTGAACTTGGATGTAGATATGGTACTATACAGTGGAAATGGTATAGTGAGGCAGCCACAGGTAAGCCACTCAGATCTCCCTTGAAGAGAGAAGCTGCCAGGAGGAGGACAGCCAGTTAGTTCCCCAACTCTAGCTGCCATGCCTTAGGGATCCACCCAAGGACCCCACTCTCTTTAAGCTGCTCCCAGACAATGCCTGAGCCCAGTAGAAGGTAAGGGAAGTACTGGAGCCTGACCACTTCTACCCCTTGGTGGAATTCTTCTAAGTGATTTTGCTCTAGAGCTCCTCATAGGCCTGACCAAGACATTCCCCCTAGAGGTGTGCTGCAGTCTGAGGATCCTCCTATTCCATCCTCCTTTCTTTCCTGCCTCCCTTCACAAGGACTAGGTTTGCATGAAGCTCTGAGGGTCTCCCCAGCTACTCTGCTTCCTCTCCCCTTTATCCTTCATAAGCATTTCTTCCCCCAACAAATCTCTTGCACTTCTATCTTGACATCTGCTTCAGGCACAATCAATTTTTTTTTTATTTCTCAATTCTGGGTCTAGGATACACTGTTTTGTCTCCCAAACATCTAGTCTCCCTTTACCTGGCTGGTTTCAACTTTGACCGCAGACAACAGATACCACTTCAGGCATCACCTCCTCCAACAAACCTTTCCTGACTTCCCCACTATCCCTCAATCTATGATGGATGTTCCTGCTAGAGATTCCCTAGCACCATTTACACACCCATCTAGCCCTCATCCCTCTGAGTTGTAATTTCTTTTTGTCTGTCTATATCCCTCCCCAAACTAAAAATGTCACAATGAAAAGACCTGTATTATTTCATCATACCTAGTATCTATCACAATGCTTTACAACACTTGATTTTTTAAGGATTTAATACATATTTGTTGAGTGAATAACTAGTCACAAAGCAAGAGAATGGAAACCAATCAAGAGAAGACCCAGAGATAAAGGACAAAAGTAAAACTTAGAATATCACTGACGTAAACACACACACACACACTTTAGACACTTTTAAAAGGCACCCTATAATTTCAGAAATAAGCAACGTGAGAGTTATTAAGGGCGCTGACCTACTCAGACGCAAATCTTCAAAATACTGGAGTTTAGTTATGACGTTCCTTTCATTGGCAACATAGGCAGTTCTTGCTGAGTTGAGAGTGAGGCTGTCACTGCACTCTCAAAGTAACCCAAGCCAGGTGATGCCACCAGATGCAATAACTCCCTAGAGTCACAGCTTTATTTTGGTCAGTGATAAGAACCACTCTATCTATGAGCAGCTTATGGGACTAACTCAAACACACAAGGATTTAAATCTGTCATCTGAGAAATGCACAGAAGGTTTCTCTAGGAAGTCGCTCCTCTAGACTTCTTTCCATTCATCCTTCCAATTTGCTCTTGTGTTTGTTCCTGTCAACCTGATCCCAGATGCTAAGTTTTACATCCCACATTTGATACTTGCTTCTAATACTGTTGGAATTAATGACTCTCGGATTTCTCTTCTTGACTTTTCTGCCAAGGTTATGTATCCTTCTATGGTCTGGCGCTTTTTGTGTTCCAGCTATTTCTGCGTCCATGTTTATTTTTAATAAAGACTCTCCACTCTTGCCCAAAGGAAATACAAAATCATCCTCATAATTATAGAGACCATTTCATGGAGGGGGGGAGGTGGTAAAAAAATTATAATAATATTTATTTTAAAAATTTATCATCCAGAAGCCATGAGAATTGCATTCCTTTTTCTGAGTTATAAAGAATTACATGCATGAGTACATAGTAAGGTCTGTTAAGTCAACAATGGTTTGAAGGTAGTTATTATAAAGCCATCAGAAACTGATGTCACTTCAATTGGACACCAAAATTTGACATGCCCGGTAATGTAGCCTATGCAGTAGATTTGGGTCTTAATATATCACTTTCAAAAAACCTTAAATTATCAGGGGAACATGTGATAAAAAAAGAAAGAATACCCAAATTGATGTAGATTTGCCAGGATACTACACAGCCTATGGAGCTGAGTAGGCAGCAGAAGCACTTCTTAGGTGCAGCTGTAGTGTCTCAACGTGGAGGGGGACGTCTGGAAAAGGGTGTCTAAGCAGAGCTTTCAGGCACTGCAATCTAAGGAGGTGGACAGGGCAATGCTATGTGAGGCCAAGATGGAAAACCCGGGATCCCAAGGAAAGAAAGAACGGGTTTAAAAGGACAAGTAAAAATAAGACCAGAAAAATATTAGAGACAGTAAATTACAGCCCACAGCCCAATCCAGATGTCAGTTTATGGTACTGCGGTAGCCACTGCATAGAGAGGTTAGTGAGCTACATTTAACGTGTGCATTTCATTTTATTTAATGTTTAAGCCCTTTAATTCTTTGTGTCTATGAAAAGTCACAGTCAGAAAACCCAGATAGACTGTATTAATCAGAGCACATAATTCTAGTGGTAGACATGCTTATTCCTAAAGCCTGGATATATTCCTAGAGCTTTTGCAATGCCTCGTTGTCTCGAGGTAAGAAATATGGTTGGCTCCGCAGCGTTTGTTAATTTATGTAAGAAGGAAAATGAATTGCATATAAACATATGGAAATATCCAAATGCCAATTTTTTCAGGTTAATTCTCTGCGTCCTCATTTTCCTTTTAGCCTGGGGTTTATGTTACCAACTTTTAACATTAAACAGACTCCTTGCTCTTAGTTTTCAAATGTGTGTATGTGTGTCTGTGTGTGTATACACACACACACACATATATATATGTATATATATTTCAGACTAAAATTAGTGTTTTCTTTGGACAGAAAACTGACAAAGAACAGGAAATCCTTACTTTAGAATATTACAGTTAAGGGTCATGAACATTTAAGCAGGAGTTACCGCCACCCAGAGGCGGAAAGCCATGAACTGCCATATCCTATTACAATTTTACTATCAAGGAAGTAAGCCAAGAAAAATGTGTAGGTTGTTGCAGTTTTGCTCATTAAATCATCAAAGAATGGAAAACTAATACCTAGATTCAAGTGTCACTGGGCTTGTGCTCCTACCACCGTCATGAATGACGGAATACATTTAGCATTCTTCAAAGCTAGCCATTGTGAAGGAGAGCAGCTTTCTGTGATCTAAGGCTAACCATTTCCACAGACTCTCCAAGTACAAAAGTATAAAACATCTTGAAAATAAACTCTTGTATATTTCTTTGAAAATATATTTTCCTTGTTTTGAACCCATATGATCCCTCAATGGAGATGCTGAAGTTAACATTTCTAGTGGCTGATGAAGGCAGCCCATTATCCTTCAGCACAGGCAAAATATCATATTTCCTGGCTATGAATTTTCTGTTAGTACACAAGGATATCCATCAATAAACAGTGTTCTGCAATTAAATGCAGTTTTCAAAAAATATACACAGCAATTAATTTTAGCAGCATTATCCTGAAAGAGTTTGTGAAAGTGAAACCCTGAAGGAGTTTACATACCTGAAAAGTGTGCTGGAATTATACTAAGAGACCTGCTTACTACACAGGCTCAAACTTAGAGAAAAATGATACGTTGTTCTTCTAATACTCTATCATTTGACATTGCTTTCTGACTGCTTAAGAGTCTGTTTCTACAGCAATCCCAAAGGCCAAATTTCCCCCTGGAAATAAATAAATACACAAATACGTCAATGCTAGAGTCTTTCTGCTTATTTACACTTTTGTGGTAATCCAAGTTCAAACCCTGCATCAATTTGAGTTTTCAACAATAGGAAAAGTAATGACTCCAAACGGACATTATACACACCCTTGACAGATATGCGTGTAACTGTTTTGAATGCTTTTTACATTTTGAATGCATGTACAGACACACACATCATATACACACATACAATATGAATGATAAATAAATGTAAAAATACAGCCGGTCTGTTGATCAGTCCTACTTCAATATTCTAACCACCTTCTGCCTACCCAAAGGATTTCAGGGTGTAAACCTTTTGAGTAAAATAAAATAACTCATAATTGGATGAGAAAATATTATTAAATAACTATTTTTACTCTACCAAAAGTATTTATTGTGCATGTTAGAATATTTTTTGGAAACCTACGTTCAAAGTTGCTAAAAGAGATATGGGTAAAGCTTCGCCCATTAATAGTATAAATAATTTTAACTTTAAGAAAAAAAAAAACAAAAAACACCAAAGCAAGAGAGCCTACATTTCTGTAGTTGCACTGTGCTATGATCCCTGTCTCAAAATCCTATTCCGCTTTTTGCTTGTATCTTTCCATTAGACTTCTTGCATGTGCAGGGTTATCAGCGCCCTCTACTGGTTCTCTGCTTGAGGTTAAGGAAAGAAAAAAGGGAATAAAGCCGTGATTCAAATCCTGGGAAATTGCACTCACCTGATTAAATAGAAAGGCAAAAAAGAAAGACTTATCTATTCAGATGTGATTTATTAGATTCCTTGTTGTCTTAATAAAGTCATTCTCTTTAGTCTATTTATACCAATGATCAGATGTGAGGTGGCTTGTTTCTTAGGACTTTCAAATCATTATTAAGTCTATTTCAGCTCTAGGTTAGGAGGTAGCAACATAAAACAAAGAAAAAATATTGCAAATACATTGCAAATAAAGTTGGTTTATTTATATAGACATAAGCCATTTATGAATGGCATAGGACAAGGTTTGGTGATACACGCACACTGAATTATTGATGGCTACCTATGAAAAGAAGATTGGCACTGGAGGCAATGGTATGGGGTTGGCAATTTCTCTCTTTACTATACACGTGCATGTTTAAAATTTTAACAAAGAGACTGTATTATGAATCTCATCACTTCTCAGCTCCTCTCTTGCTATCATTTCCTTTCAGGCCATTATTACCCCTCACCAACCTCCTACCTACTTCCCCAGCACCCCTCTTGATCTCCTATCTGCTTTCCCTGCAGAGAAATCACAGAGCAATCAGGGTAATTCGTCTTAAATATGATTCATAGCATGCCTTTCCCCCGTCAAAGGCAGCCAATGGCTCCCCATCATATTAAGAATAAAACCCAGTCTCTTTTGTTCCCTGAATTCCCCCCCGCCATAAGCTACAATAATGCCTGGCCCTCAGTAGGTGCTTTTATAATGAGTATTTTAATGAATACTGAATAGATGGACAAACAAGAAGGTGCTAAGGTATTATCTTACAAACTTTAAAAGAAAAAGTAATGAAATTAAAACAGTAGTGAAAACTGGTTGCTAAATAGCTGTTCAACTTGAGTGAATTCACTTTATCTCTCTGGATCTTATTTGTCACATGGACTAAATAATGATCCTAGGTCTAAGGTTTTAATGGACCAACGTCTCAAGTTGTTACCCCTAGACACACAGACATATACACACCCTCACACACATGCCAGCTGTGTGCTTATTTTAGATGAAATCCTATCTTAAGCTGTTTTCTGATGACATTGCACTATGCAAATGACAGAACTCTGATAAATATAGGTGACATTATTGAGCATTTGCTAAGTGCCAGCACTGTGTTAAGCATTTATAAATTTATTTAGAGCTTAAGATATACTCATCTATACTTCAAATAACCCTTGATGGAGATCCTATTATATTTAATTTACAGATTAAGAAAATGAGACGTAGAGTAATTAAATATCAGTCCCAAAGTCATATAGTTAGTAAGTGACACATTGGTATACAAACCTCTTCTGTCTGTTTGCATCAGCCTAAGCCACCTCAGACCAGTGACAGTCACCAGAGGAATGCCAGATGCTGATTAGCTTTGTATAACTAGTCTCCACCTGACACTAGGGATGGACACATCTTTCCAAGTTATACAATAGAGGGATGGATATGCGTACAAAACTGGGCTTCTGTTATAAAGAAAAAAGTGGGCAAAACTGGGCAAACAGTCGCGTTTCTTACAAAATGAAAAAGCTTGTTAACATCATAAATATCCACCAGTGACAGAGGGCGAGTTAAGTAAATGATTCCATATCATAAAGATAAAATAGGATGAAGCCACTGAAAATAATAACATTGAACAACAAGAAAAATGCAGAGATACAGAAATGCACAGAGAAAAATCAGAAAGCACTGTAATTATAATTATGCAAAATTGTACATGCCTATGGGCAAGAATAAGAAAAATGTGTGTTTACTTCTTATTTTTAGATTTCTATTATTCCTGATTTATTATTGTTTGTATAGCAGAGAAGAAGAAATCCAGTAATCAACATGAAATTCCCTGAAAATCTACTCCAGACAAACGATCTAAATAAATACAGCTCTAGCAACAGCCTGAGGAAAATTGTAAAGAGTGTTTAGCACATACTGAAAATATTGACCCTAACAAAATGCATATGATGTGTTGTATTCCTTTTTGTCTTCCCTACCTCTCATTTTCTGAGAGTAGAACGTTTCCTTTAATACGTGTCATTCCCCTCAATTCCAGAGCCTGTCTCTTATCATACATTTAGATCAACATGTAATGTTTTTCCTAGTTGAAACCATCCAACAGTTTTTTCCTGATTTCTATGCCTTATTAGCAATCCCGCATATGAGATATTTCACATTCATAGAGTTTATCATTAATGAAATACTATGAATTTCCAAATTCGTATAGCAAATATAACTAGATTAAAGACCACAGGTAATATAGTTTGACGTGGGAGAGGAACAGAAGAAGGTAAGTGGTTTGGGGGTACAGAACACAGGTGTGAAATTACTTTCCTGGCATCATAGCCTATTAATTGTAAAATTTTAATTAAAAAAAATTAAAATCTTTACCAATTTTTTAAAAATTAAAATGACATGATTTTCCTGTAATTGTTAAATTACACGCATGTATAGGTGTATGTGTATAGGCGAGATGTACGTATCATGTTGTAAATGTTATTTTTGTCTATGTATGGGTGTCCACATGCATATCTATCAGGATTTCAATTGAGTTAGCTTGGTACTTGGTTGCTTTTCTCTCTCTCCAAAACTTGAAGTTCAAAACACAGTCAGTAGTGTCCACTATTAGCTCTACACTGATCAGGGTGTAATTTAAATCATATCGTTATCAGACAAGTCTTTTCAACTGCACGATGTTTGGCGCAAAGGATTCTAGACCTTTCAATATTGTTGGCAACAAGATGGAGAGACGGTCAAAAAATGCTCAGCTGGATTTGAAAAAGAAATTCTCCTAACCAGAAAAAGCAAATGTTCGCATCTCCAATTCAACCATTTGCAAAATAGAGTTAATAAAATTAGTCTTTAACAAAACAAAAATAAACATTTAAGGAAAAAATTGTGAAAATAATTTTAAAATTATATATATTTATATATTAAATTATATATATTAAATAGTAAATTAGTATATTTTATTATATATTAATTAGTAAATTTGCATATTTAATATATATAACATTGATATGTATTATATATTTAATGTTTATAAATTACAGAATCAATAAATTTAAGGCCCGTAAAAAGAAAATTTTAAGTCAATACAAGAAATGAACAACAAAATTAGACTCCCAAAGATTTTATCATGGATTATCACTATAAAACATAAAATAGATAGATTTAAAATATATTTAAAGCAAAGATCTTTTCAAAAGCACCGAAAGGCAAACTCCACAGGATCTCACTCATATGCAGAATCTAAAAATGTTGATCTCACAGAAGGAGAGAGTAGAATAGTGGTTACCAGTAGAATAGTGTGGTTGAGGGGGGATGGAGAGAAGGTGGTCAATGGGCACGAAATTATGGTTAGACGAAATAAGTTCTGGTGTTCTCTTGCAGACTAGGGTGACCAGTTAGTAATCATGTATAATTCAAAATAGCTAGAAGAGAGGCTTTTGAATGCTCTCACTGTAAGAAATAATAAATGTATGAGGTGATAGATATCCTAATCAATTTGATATGCATGCATACAATGCATACAATGTATGCATGTATCAAATCCACACCCTGTGATCCATAAATATGTACAATTATTATATGTCAATTAAAAACAAAATAAAACTTTAAAAAATACATAGGTTTATGGTACTACTTAGAATACCATATAGGATATGTGGGGTTGGGGGAGGGGCAGGCAAGAAAACAGAATGTAAAAAAAAATTCACACTAAAATTTAAAACTCGGTGAATAGATTACGCAGCCAATTGCATATAACTAAGGAAAGAAGTAAGGTCTTGAAAATCAATCTAAGGACTAACCCAGAAAACTGGAGATAAAAAGAGTTAAATATAAATAAGAAGTTAATAGACTTGGAGGATAGAGCATCGTATCTTACTGAGGTAATAGAATAGAATAAAGGGGCTTCATGAAAAAATATAACTCATAATTCAGATTGAAGAACAGTAAATAACTAGCAGAATAAACAAAAAATCCACACCTAGACAAATCCGGATGAAACGTCACCATTTCAAGGGCCCAAAAGAGAGGTAATTAAAGCCCAAAGGTGTAACAAATTGACAGCAATAGAAACCTAAGGACAACAAAAACATCTTCGTACTCTTAAAATGCAATAGCATAAAATTGCATAACCAGCTAAATTTGATTTGAAAACAAGGATAAAATAAACACTTTTATTTAATGAACATCTCTAAAGATTTACTTCCAACAGATCTCCCTAAATTAAGTTGCAAAGAACTTCAGAAAAATTGAAAATTTTTGAGACAGAATGCTTGAGAAGCAAGAAGAAATGGAGCCAAGAAATTAGTAATAGTAAATAAGATGGGAAAACGTTGACCAAAACAATAACATATCCGTTAATTGTGGAGTCTAAAAGAAAGTAGAATTAATACTCAGAACAAAAATATATGCAAAACAATTGGGGCTCAATGAAGCTTAAGAGTTTAAGTATCTTATACTGTCCATGAGGAGAACAGGAAAAATTATTAACTTCAGATATTATCAACATATACATACCTACTATAAAAAATATAAGAATAAGCACTTTGATAGACCTTGCATGGTAGGTTCACTGACAGTTCTTAATTTTACATAACTCCTTGAATTCATTACTTTACTAACATTCTCCCACAGTTACTTTGTGCTTGTCACATTACTTTCTTCGGCCAATAGGACAACAGCAAATTTGATGAAAGCAGAGACTTTTAAAGGTACTTGGGTGTTTCTTCCTTCCTCTCCCTCCGCTTCCCCCCTCCCTCTCCTCTTTCCCCTCCTCACCCTCCTTCTCTTCTCCCTCCTTCTCCTCCTCCTCCTCCTCCTTCTTTTTTTTCTCTTCTTCTTTCACTTCTCTGAAACTGCTATGAGAACATGCAGGAGGGAACTGGAAAACATGCCCAGACTAGCTTGCTGAATATAAGATACATGGAGAAGAATAAATTTATTTCAAATAAAATCAGCCTAGACCTGTCAGCTCCTTTCCTCTCTCTTCCAAACAATCTGCCCATTGACCATAGAAGGATGAGCAAAACTAGCTGAGGCTGGCCCAACTCAGCAAATCACTCTGCTTGCTAGAATAATTTTTTTTTAAAGTGTCAATAGTAACTTAGTTGTATATTTTAAAATAACTTAAAGAGGGTAACTGGATTATAACTCAAAGGATAAATGTTTGAGGGGATGGATATCCTATTCTCCGTGATGTGCTTGTTTCACGTTGCATTCCTGTATCAAAATATCTCATGTACCTCATAAATATATATACCTACTATGTACCCACAAAAAAACATAATAATAAGAAGTGTGGGATAGTCTGTTATATAGCAAAACCTAAGTGATACAAGCACAAAAGAAAAAACATTTTCCAAACTAAAAGAGAATAAAATATGTTCCTAAAAAAAGCAATTTCTGTGGGACAATATCAGAAGTTGTAATGTACATGTAATTGAAAAGAAAAATGAAGAGAGAAGGGCTAAAGAATTATTTGAAATCACAGTAACTGAGAACTTTTCAAAATTAATGACCAAGAACCACAGATCTGGGAAGCTCAGAGAACACCACACAGGATGAATACCAAAAATATCACACCTAGTCATATCATATTCAAACTTCAAAAAATTAAAAAAAAAAAAAAAAAAAACTTAAAAGCCAGAGCAGGGCTGGGCATGGTACCTCACACCTGTAATCCCAGCTCTTGGGGAAGCTGAGGCTGGCAGATCACTTGAAGTCAGGAGTTCAAGACCAGCCTGGCCAACATGGTGAAACCCTATCTCTACTAAAAATACAAAAAAGTAGCCGGGTGTGGTGTCAGGTGCCTGTCATCCCAGGCTGAGGCAGGAGAATCACGTGAACCTTGGAGGCGGAGGTTGCAGTGAGCTGAGATCGCGCCACTGCACTCCAGCCTGGAGGACAGAGCAAGACTCTGTCTCTAAGTAAATAAATAAATGAAGCCAGAGGGTTTGGGGGTCCAGGAGGACACCATCTAATCTATAGAAGAACACAGGTAAGAATTACAGAGGCCTTTTTGTTAGAAATCATGACATCAAGAAGAAAGTGGAGTAAATTTTTTTGAAGTTGAAAGAGGTAAAACGTAAGCCTAGAGTTGAATGATTTCGGGCCAGGTATGGTGGCTCACTCCTGTAATTCCAGCACTTTGGGAGGACAAGGCACGTGGATCACCTGAGGTCAGGAGTTTGAGACCAGCCTGGCCAATATAGCGAATGAAACCTTGTCTGTACTAAAAATAATAAAAATTATCTGGGCATGGTGGTGGGCACCTGTAATCCCAGAGACTCGAGAGGTTGAAGCAGGAGAATCGCTGGAACGCAGGAGGCGGAGGTTGCAGTAAGCTGAGATTGTGCCATTACACTCCCGCCTGGGCAACAAGAGCCAAACTCTGTCTCAGAAAAGAAAAAAAAAATATTTCTAGATATCTTAAATCTAGAAATCATCTCTCAAATGTTAAGGAGAAACCAAGACTTTCTCAGACAAACAAAAATTGGGTGAATTTATTACCATTGAATCTTCCCTGCAAGATGTGTTAAAAGAAGTTCTTTAGGCAGAAGAAAAATTATATAGATCAGAAACTTAAATCTACATAAAGAATGGGGAAAAATAAACTATTTAACTTATAGAATTTTTAAATTTTCTTATTCTAAAATAATCTAAAAGATAAACATTTGTTTACATTAATTACAGTAACAATGTATTTGGTCATTATGAGCATATGGATAAGAGAAATGAAAGAGCAATATCATAAGAAGTAGCAAGTAGGAATTGACACTAGTTATAAGATAGGTGCACTATACTTGAAGTAGTATACTGTTATTTGAAGGTGGACTTAAAATAGTTAAAATGTATATTATAAACTTTAGGACAAGCATTCATTTTTTTCAAAGAAGTATAATTAATATTGTATAAAGAGATAATTAAATCATAAAATACATAATAAAAAGAAGAGAAGATTAAAAGGAGGAAGATAAAAACAAGAAGCAAGTGAATGAATAAAAAACAGTTACAAACGTGGCTGATATAAACCCAAGCTAGTAGTAATATACCATGCCAATAGTAATTAAAGAAACCTGGAATAGGTGGCAGTAAGCTGAGATCATGCCATTACACTCCAGCCTTGGCAACAAGAGCCAAACTCTGTCTCAAATTAAAAAAAAAAAAAAAGAGTTATTTCTAGATATCTTAAATCTAGCAATTACCTTTCAAATAGCTATACTAATTTAAGACAAAGCAAACGTTGGACCAGGGAAGATTGTTGTAGATAAAGAGGGATACCACATAGCAATAAAGCAGTCAATTCTCTAAGAAGACATAAGAATCTTAAATATGTATGCACCTAACAAGACAACAGGAAAATACCTTAGGCACAAACTGGTAGAACTAAAAAGAGAAATTAGACAAATCCAACTAATGCAGTTGGAGACTTCACACACCCTTGTCAGTTTTGACAGCTCAAGCAATTGAAATACCAGTAACGATAGAGAAGACTGAATAGCACTATTAAGCAATTTCATCTAAATATCACTTATAGAATATTCCATACAAGAACAACAGAATACACATCCTTTTCAAGTTCACGTAAAATATTTCCAAGAAAGACCACATTCTTGGCCATAAAACACAACAAATTTAAAAGAAGAAAAATCACTCAAAATGCATTATCAGGCCACAGTGAAATTAAATCAAAAAGTCAGTAACAGTAAAATAGAGGGAAATACCCAAATATTTGCAGATTAAACAAAATGCTTCTTTCTTTTTTTAATATATATATATATATATATATATATATATATATTGCACTTTAGGTTCTGGGGTACATGTGCAGAACATGCAGGATTGTTGCATAGGTACATACACGGCAATGTGGTTTGCGGCCTCCATTCCCCTGTCACCTATATCTGGCATTTCTCCCCATGTCATCCTTCCCCAATCTCCCTACCCACCACTGTCCCACCCCTAGACCCCCAACAGACCCCAGTGTGTGATGCTCCCCTCCCTGTGTTTGCCATGTGTTCCCATTGTTCAACACCCGCCTATGAGCGAGAATATGTGGTGTTTGATTTTCTGTTCTTCTGTCAGTTTGCTAAGAATGATGGTTTCCAGATTCATCCATGTCACTACAAAGGACAAAAACTCACCATTTTTTACAGCTGCATAGTATTCCATGGTGTATATGTGCCACATTTTCCTGTCCAGTCTATAATCGATGGGCATTTGTGTTGGTTCCTGGTCTTTGCTATTGTAAACAATGCCACAACGAACATACGTGGGCATGTGTCTTTATACTACAACAATTTATAATCCTTTGGATATATACCCAGTAATGAGATTGCTGGGTCAAATGGAATTTCTATTTCTAGGTCATTGAGGAATCACCACACTGTCTTCCACAATGGTTGAACTAATTTTCACTCCCACCAATAGTGTAAAAGTGTTCCTATTTCTCCACATCCTCTCCAGCATCTGTTGTCTCCAGATTTTTTAATGATCGCCACGGTAACTGGCGTGAGGTGATCTCTCCATGTGGTTTTGATTTGCATTTCTCTGATGACCAGTGATGATGAGCATTTTTTCATATGTTTATTGGCATCCTATATGTCTTCTTTTGAAATGTGTCTGTTCATGTCTTTCACCCACTTTTTTTTTTGTTTTTCTTGTAAATCTGTTTTAGTTCTTTGTAGATTCTGGATATTAGCCCTTGGTCAGATGGGTAGATTGCAAAATTTTTTTCCCATTTTGTTGGTTGCTGGTTCACTCTAATGATTGTTTCTTATGCTGTACAGATGCTCTGGAGTTTAATTAGATTACATTTGTCTATTTTGGCTTTTGTTGCCAATGCTTTTGGTGTTATAGTCATGAAGTCCTTGCCTATGTTTATGTCCTGAATGCTTTTGCCTAGGTTTTCTTCTAGGGTTTTTATGGTGTTAGGTCTTATGTTTAAGACTTTAATCCATCTGGAGTTAATTTTAGTGTAGGGTATCAGGAAGGGGTCCAGTTTCTGCTTTCTGCCCATAGCTAGCCAGTTTTCCCAACACCATTTATTAAACAGGGAATCCTTTCCCCATTGCTTGTTTTTGTCAGGTTTGTCAAAGATCAGATGGTTGTAGATGTGTGGGGTTGCCTCTGAGGCCTCTGTTCTGTTCCATTGGTCTACATGTCTGTTTTGGTACCAGTCCATGCTGTTTTGATTACTGTAGCCTTGTAGTATAGTTTGAAGTCAGGTTGCATGACGCCTCCAGTTTTGTTTTTTTTGCTTAGGATTGTCTTGGTTATGCAGGCTCTCTTTTGGTTCCATATGAAGTTTAAGACGCATTTTTCCAGTTCTGTGGAGAGAGTCATAGGTGGCTTGATGAGGATAACATTGAATCTATAAATTACTTTGGGGAGTATGGCTAATTTCATGATACTGATTCTTTCAAACCATAAGCATAGTATGTTTTTCCATCTGTTTGTGTCCTCTCTTATTTCCTTGAGTAGTGGTTTGTAGTTCTCCTTGAAGAGGTCCTTTACATCCTTTGTTAGCTGTATTCCTAGATTTTTATTCTCTTTGTGGCAATTGTGAATGGCAGTTCATTCTTGATTTGGCTCTCTGTTGGTCTGTTATTGTTGTATAGGAATGCTTGTGATTTCTGCACATTGATTTTGTATCCTGAGACTTTGCTGAAGTTGCTTATCAGTTTCAGGAGTTTTTGAGCCAAGACAATGAGGTTTTCTAAATATACAATCATGTTTTCTGCAAATAGAGAACATTTTACCTCCTCCTTTCCTAATTGAAAACCTTTTATTTCTTTGTCTTGCCTGATTGTTCCGACTATATTGAATAGGAGTGGTGAAAGAGGGCATCCTTGTCTGGTGCCAGATTTCAAAAAGAATGTTTCCAGTTTTTGCCCATTCAGTATGATATTGGCTGTGGGTTTGTCATAATAGCTTTTATTATTTTCAGATACTTTCCGTCAATACCTAGTTTATTGAGAGTTTTTAGCATAAAGTGCTGCTGAATTTTGTCAAAAGCCTTCTCTGCACCTATTGAGATAATCATGTGGTTTTTGTCTTTGGTGCTGTTTATCTGGTGGATTACATTTATAGACTTGCATATGTTGAACCAGCCTTGCATCCCTGGGATGAAGCCTACTTGATCATGATGGATAAGTTTTTGAAGTGCTGTTGCCATCAGCTTGCCAGTATTTTATTGAAGATTTTTGCATCTATGTTCATCATGGATATTGGCCTGAAGTTTTCTTCTTTGTTGAGTCTCTGCGTGGTTTTGGTATCGGGATGATGTTGGTCTCATAAAATGATTTGGGAAGGATTCCCTATTTTGTATTGTTTGGAATAGTTTCAGAAGCTCCTTTTTGTATGTCTGGTAGAATTCGGCTGTGAATCCATCTGGACCTGGGATTTTTTTGGTTGGTAGGCTATTAATTGCTGCCTCAACTTCAGTGCTTGTTATTGGTCTATGCAGAGTTTTGACTTCTTCCTGGTTTAGGCTTGGGAGGAGGCAAGTGTCCAGGAATTTATCCATTTCTTCCAGGTTTACTGGTTTATGTGCACAGAGTTGTTTATAGTAATCTCTGATGGTAGTTGGTATTTCTGTGGAATTGGTGGTAATATCCCCTTTATCATTTTTTTTTTGCATCTATTTGATTCTTCTCTCTTCTTTTTTTTTTATTGATCTGGCTAGCATCTTGTCTGTGTTG
Source organism: Sapajus apella (assembly GCF_009761245.1). Lineage (NCBI taxonomy): Eukaryota > Metazoa > Chordata > Mammalia > Primates > Cebidae > Sapajus > Sapajus apella. The sequence continues at coordinate 3,116,000 of NW_022436962.1, forward strand.
TTGATCTTTTCAAAAAACCAGCTCCTGGATTGATCTTTTTGAAGGGTTTTTTGTGTCTCTATCTCCTTCAGTTCTGCTCTTACCTTAGTTATTTCTTGTCTTCTGCTGGTTTTGAGTTGTTTTGATGTTGCTCCTCTAGCTCTTTCAATTTTGATGATAGGGTGTCAATTTTAGATCTTTCCTTGCTTCTCTGGTGGGCATTTATTGCTATAAATTTCCCTCTAGACACTGCTTTAAATGTGTCCCAGAGATTCTCGAATTGTGTATTTGTTCTCATTGATTTTGAAGAACATCTTAATTTCTTCCTTCATTTCATTGTTTATCTATTCAACATTTAAGAGCCAATTGTTCAGGTTCCATGAAGTTGTGTGGTTCTGAGTTAGTTTCTTAATCCTGAGTTCTAATTTGATTGCACTGTGGTCTGAGAGACTGTTTGTTATGATTTCCGTTCTTTTGCATTTGCTAACGAGTGATTTACTTCCAATTATGTGGTCAATTTTAGAGTAGGTGCGATGTGGTGCTGGGAAGAATGTATATTCCATGGATTTGGGGTGCAGAGTTCTGTAGATGTCTATTAGGTTTGCTTGGTCCAGATCTGAGTTCAAGGCCTGGATATTATGGTTAATTTTCTGTCTTGTTGATCTGTATAATATTGACAGTGGAGTGTTAAAGTCTCCCACTATTATTGTGTGGGAGTCTAAGTCTCTTTGTACGTCATTAGAACTTGCTTTATGTATGTGGGTGCTCCTGTATTGAGTGCCTATATATTTAGGATTATTAGCTCTTCTTGTTGCATTGATCCTTTTACCATTATATAGTGTCCTTCTTTGTCTCTTTTGATCTTTGTTAGTTTAAAGTACATTTTATCCAAGACTAGAATTGCAACTCCTGCTTTTTGTTTGCTCTCCATTTGCTTGGTAAATCTTCCTCCATCCCTTTATTTTGAGCTTATGTGTATCCTTGCATGTGAGATGGGTTTCCCGGATACGGCACACTGATGGGTTTTGATTTTTTATCCAATTTGCCAGTTTGTGTCTTTAGATTGGGACATTTAGCCCATTTACATTTAAGGTTAATATTGTTATGTGTGAATTTGATACTGCCATTTTGATGCTAGCTGGATGTTTTGCCCATTAGTTCATGCAGTTTCTTCATTGTGTTGATGCTCTTTACCATTTGGTACATTTTTGGAGTGGCTAGTACTGGTTGTTCTTTGCTGTGTTTAGTGCTTTTTTCAGGAGCTCTTGTAAGGCAGGTCTGGTGGTGACAAAATCTCTCAGCAATTGCTTGTTCATAAAGGATTTTATTTTCCCTTCGCTTACGAAGCTTTGTTTAGCTGGATATGAAATTCTAGGTTGAAAGTTATTTTCTTTAAGGATGTTGAATATTGGCCCCCACGCTCTCTGGCTTGTAGGGTTTCTGCTGAGAGATCTGCTGTGAATCTGATAGGCTTCCCTTTTTGGGTAACCCAACTTTCTCTCTGGCTGCCCTTGGTATTTTTTCATTCATTTCAACCCTGGTGAATCTGATGATTATGTGCCTTGGGTTTGCTCTTCTTGTGGAGTACCTTTGTGATGTTCTCTGTGTTTTCTGGACTTGAACATTGGCCTGCCTTGCTAGATTGGGGAGTTTCTCCTGGATAATATCCCGAAGAGTGTTTTCCAGCTTGGATTCATTTTCTCCGTCACATTCAAGTACACCTATCAAATGTAGATTAGGTCTTTTCACATAATCCCATATTTCTTGGAGGTTTTGCTCATTTCTTTTCAATCTTTTTTCCCTTACCTTACCTTCTCATTTTATTTCATTCAGTTGATCTTCAGTCTCTGATATCCTTTCTTCTGCTTGGTTGATTCGGCTATTGAAACTTGCGTATGCTTGGCAAAGTTCTTGTGTTTTTCAGCTCCATCAATTCATTTATATTCTTCTCTGAGTTGTTTATTCTCATTAGCATTTTGTCTAACCTTTTTTCAAGGTTCTTGGTTTCTTTGCATTGGGTTAGGACATGTTCTTTTAGCTCAGAGAAGGTTGTTATTACCCACCTTCTGAAGCCTGTTTCTGTCAATTCATCAGACTCATTCTCCATCCAGCTTTGTTCGTTGCTGGTGAGGAGCTATGATCACTTGGGGGAGGAGAGGCATTCTGGTTTTGGGTGCTTCATCCTTTTTGTGCTGGTTTCTTCCCATCTTTGTGGATTTATCTACCTGTGGTCATTGTAGTTGCTGACTTTCAGATGGGGTCTCTGAATGGATGTCCTTTTGGCTGATGTTATTATTTCTTTCTGTTTTTTAGTTTTCCTTCTAATAGTCAGGCTCCTCTACTGTAGGACTGCTGGGGGTCCAATCCAGACCCTGCTGCCTGGGGATCACCCACAGGGGCTACAGAACTGTAAGGGTTACTACCAGTTTCTTCTTCTCTTATCTTCATCCCAGAAGGATACCCACCACATGTCAGCCTGAGCTCTCCTTTATGAGGTGTCTCTGGATATATGGGGGTCAGGGAGCTGCTTGAGGAGACACTCTGTCCCTTACAGGAGTTCAAGTGCTGAGCTGGGAGCCCCATTGATTTGTTCAGAGCTGCTGGGCAGGTACGTTTAGGTCTGCTGCAGCAGAACTCATAACCATCTTTTTTCCCAGGTGCTCTGTCCTGGGAAGGTGGGGCTTTATTTATAAGTTCCTGACATGATGCTGCCTTTTTTCAGAGATGTCCTGTCCAGAGAGAAGTTAGTCTAGTCACAGTCTGCCAGCAGAGGCATTGCTGAGCTGCCATGAGCTCTGTCCAGCTACTGTGTGAACTTCCTTGTGGTTTTGTTTACAGAGGTATAGTTAGAACTGCCTCAGTAATGGTGGTCTTCCTCAGTAATGGCAGACTGCCTCTGTAATGTCAGACTGCCTCGGTAATGGCGGACTGCCGCGGTAGTGGTGGACTACCTCGGTAGTAGTGGACTGCCTCCGTAATGGTGGATGCCCTTTCCCCAACAGAGCTGGACCATCCCAGGTCCATCCCACAAAGACGAGCAATCTCCAGAGCGTTTCAGGTTGCTCGTCTTTGTGGGGGTCGGACCTGCTGAGCCAGATCACCTGACTCCCTGTTTCAGCCACCTTTTTTGCAGTTGAATGGTGGCTCTGTCTCCTAGGCATTCCAGGCACCAGTTGAAACAGCCACCCAAATTTGTGTGAGTTTTTGTGCAGAGACCTGCTGTGCCGGCTGAAACAGCCATGCTGGAAGTTCATGGCACTTTTCAGCCTGGGAATCTCCTGGTCTGTGGGCAGTAATAACTCATTTGGAAATGTGGTGTTCACTCACCCTCTGTGTTGTTCTTGCTGGGAACTGGACTCCAGAGCTGTTCCTATTCAGCCATCTTGGATCCTCCCGTATACCAACAAAGTACTTTTAAATAACAGGTATCCATGAAGAAGTCTCAAGAGAAGCTAAGAAACATTATGAGAATATAAATTATTAAAATTTGTTGAATACAGTGAAAACCATGCTTTTTGGGAAATTTGCACCATTAATTACAAAGCTAATGGTAGTGTTATTATTTAATCCAGCAATCAAACTTTAAGGTGTTTTTGTTTGTTTGCTTGTTTCAGAAATGGAGTCTTGCTCTGTCACCCAGGCTGGAGTGCAGTGGTGCAATCTCGGCTCATTGCAACCTCCACCTTCCGGGTTCAAGCAGTTCTCCTATCTTAGCCTCCTGAGTAGCTGAGATTACCGGCACATGCCACCATGCCTGGGTAATTTTTGTATTTTTTAGTAGAGATGGGGTTTTATCATGTTGGCCAGGCTGGTCTTGAACTCCTGACCTCATGATCTGCCCACCTTGGGCTGCCAAAGTGCTGAGATTACAGACATGAACGAACATGTCTGGCCTAGTCTAAGGTTTTTACCCAACTGATTTGAAAGCTTTGGTTCACACAACAATTTGCATGGAGATGTGCATAAATGTTGTACTTATATGTAAATGATATCTAAATAAATTTAATTTTTAAAATTACTATATAAAAGTTAACTTTATTCCTCTACCAGTACCAACTGTCTTTCCAATGGACTTAGAGAGATATAGTATGTTCGTGGATTAATATATTCAATATTGTTAAAGTGTCCACAAGCTATCTATAATTCAAAAAAATGCAATATTAATACAATCTAAAAATGTTTGAAATGTAGAAAAAAACTAACACCAAGATGTGCCATATCTTAAGAAATAATTATAAAATTTTATTAAAAGAATTTAAGAAAAAGTAAACAATTTATCATGTTCATAGATATAAATATACAATATATTTAAATACCACTTTTCTCAAAATGAACCTATAATTATAATGCAAAAATCCCAACAAAAGTTATGTGAAATTCTGCAAGTTAATTTAAAAATATCCAGGTAAGAAATGAGATCAATAATCACGATATTTTTGAAAAAGAAATTATTAGATTATTAGCCCTTTTGGATACCAAAGTTTATTTAAAACTAGAACAATTTAAATATAGCCATAATGGCATGTGGATGATCAAATGAACAGAACAGAACAGATGAAAAATCCAGAAATACATTTATGCCTATATGTAAAATTGCTCTCCCACTGCAAATCTGTGAAGAAAGGGTAAACTAGTCAATAAATGAAACCAGTATAATTGGTTCTGCTTAAAAAGATAGATCTCAATGCTCTACCTTACACAAGGTAAATTCCAAAAGTACTAAAGCACCAAATGTAAAAAGTAAACTTTTAACGTAAAAAAGTTAAAGTCTTTCTGATCCTAGAGACAGAAAGGAATACTTTAAAAAACATAAAGATTATGATGCATAAAGAAGAGTCATTTGACTGTATTCAAATTTTAAAATGTCTGTTCATCAAATGACACCAAACAAATTGAAGAAATAAGCCATAATCATGAAGAACATATTTTAATACATATAATAAAAAATAATTTCTATTCAGGATATATAAGGAGCTCACATAAATCAGTAAGAGAAAGACAACTTAAAATGATCTCACAATAGGAAAATGAACAAAGTGTATCAGCAGGCAATCCACAGGAGAAGAAAGCAAATGGTATACAGGTTTAAAAAGATGCCCTCAACCAGTGACAAGGGAAATGTGAACAAAAGCCATACTGAAGATTCCCTTTACATAGTAAAGTTTACAAAAATATAAAGTTTAAAAGTTCAGCAAACTGACACAAGAACAGAAAACCAAACACTGCATGTTTTCACTCACAGGCCGGTGATGAACAATGAGAACACTTGGGCACAGGGAAGGGAACAACACTTACAGGGCTGGGTGGGTGGTGGAGATGGGGGAGGGGAAGGACAGAGGGTGGGAGCCGGGAGGATGGGAAGGGATACACTGGGAGAAATGCCTGATGTAGGCGATGGAACGGGGTCGGGGATGGAGACAGCAAACCACCGTGGCACATATGTACCTATGCAACATTCCTGCAGGATGCAGGATGTGCACATGTACCCCAAAGCCCAAAATACCGAAAAAAAAAAAAATTCAATGATACCAAGGGACATTGGAGAACAACAGGAACAATGCTGGAATGAATGTATATTGATATAAGTACTTAGGAAATGCATCTGGATCTCCTAAATTGGAAGATTCACATCCCTTACCACCAGCCACCCCACTCCTAAGAAATGTTAAGATATGTACAAAGAAAAAGTAGTTCCCAGCAACAGCCAATAAATGGAGTCAAGAAAAAACATCTACCAATCTGTGATCTATTTATCCATAGATCATAGATAAATGACCTATGCCATACTCTTGTACTGGATTATAATATATAATTATAAAGAAAGGTAAAGGAACTCCAGGATTAACATAAATAAATCTCACAAAAATAATGGAGCAAATTCCAGAGAGATATATACAATTTTTACATAAATTTGTAATGTATATATTTAATTTTAAGCAATCCAATACATTGTTAAAGAATAAATTGGCATATATTAAATAAATATATAGAAAAGATAGAAAATACAGAGAGTCACTTTCTGATGGGAAAAGAGGATAATGTCATTGGTATGAGATAAGAACACACAGGGCTTCAATGATATCTGCAGTGTTTTTCTCTCTTAAGCTAGTATGTGAGTTTATGAATATATACTGTATTAGTTATGTCATTTTTAAAATACAAGCTTTCTATAAAAATAAAGAGCATGGAGTATAGAATCAATGTGTCAATCCCAGCTCCATCATTACTTAGTTACTTTGAACCAGCTTATTAACCTGTCTAAGCCACAGTGGTCCAATGTAAAATAGTTATAATAATACCTAACTTACAGAGTTTTGATAAGATTTAATGTGCGATTGTGACCATATTTATGGCATATAGCATAAAGTCAAATGCAGAAATCACTTCACAAATGGGAGCTAATATTACCCGCATATGGCTCATTCCCTAGAGAGTTGTCTGCTGAACCTAATTATCATGGAATCATGTCCACATTGCAGCGCAGGTAGGCTTTTCTCAAGAGGGTACACACTGGTTACCATGTAACTACCAGGGTCTTTAACTCCTTGACACTCATGTCTTTGGGGAGAAAAATGTACCACATTTAAGCTGTCTAGTGATAGCAAGTTAATTTTTGAATATACAAGCAAAATTATCAGAGAAATCCCACTTCTTTGTTAATTGCAAAATAAGCAGCTCTCTAGTCAAGAACTAATTCTAAACTAGCATTTAAGCAAAGTAGGTAAATGAGCTATTCATGGAGGCTTAGAGGTTTTTAATAACTTTCCTCTTCTCCAATAAATTAATGCATAGCTCTTGGGAGTACTTAAACTTTGCATGAACAGATAGCTTGTAGGTTTTTTTATTATTGTTATTGTACCGTATTTCCTACAGAAAAGAGAAAAATAAATATACCCTCTAAAGATAAGTAAGTGAATAGAGGATATTCTTTTTCCTCTTTTGACCCAATCTAAATTTTTAAGAACCCAATCTGGTTCTCAAAAACATACCTGATAATATAAAAGGAGCAAAGTCTTTTTGCATACTTTGTCACTACTGCCAATTTATGATTTTTTTGTTACTTGATTTCATTTCTACTTTAAAAAGAAAACAAAAATTTTTAATATTAGCATGCCAACCACCATGATATTCCATTTGCCCTTGGTCTATCTAGTCTTTAACAAATATATAAAAATTGTTAAGAAAAAAAAGTATTTAAAATGACCCCGAAATGTCCTACTGTTAAGTCAAACTCCAAAGGCGAAAGCAAAGACACTCTTACTGGCCCAGGAACAAACCGTACATGTTCATCTTATCCCTCCCAAATCTAGAGGAAATAATAAAAATTCTCAAAAGACCATAAATGTTAACCAGAAAATCTTAATTACTAGTTTCAGTTCCAATATTTTTTCTTCCCTTCACTTTTCCAACGTTGTGCTCCTCTGAGAAAGAATGAGACTTTCTGTCTTGAAATTATGTAGTCTGGTTGGAACATGAATCCAAACAGACTACAATTAGGAAAATAAAAAATACAACCTGCCATTCTACGGGCTAAACTAGAAATAATGTCACCTCAGGTAAGGCCCTTCAGCATGCATATCCCAGGAGGGATGAGACATGAATCCATCCCACCTCACTTCTCACATTCTGCTCTTGAATCAGAGTTTCTCTCATTTGAAGGCTGGCTGAGTTCCCTTACACTCTAAGGAGTCTGCCATTGCAGTAAGGCAAAGAAATAACACATAAATATGCACTTAGAAAAGCAGGCCAGGTGCAGTGGCTCATACCTGTAATCCCAACATTTTAGGAGGCTGAGACAGGTGGATCACTTGAGGTCAGTAATTCGGGACCAGCCTGGACAAAATGATGAAACCCTGTCTCTACAAAAAAATAGAAAAATTAGCCAGGCGTGGTGGCACATGTGTGTGATCCCAGCTACACAGAAGGCTGAGGCAGGAGAATTGCTTGAACACAGAAGGTAGGGGCTACCATGAGCAGAAATCACAACACCGCTCCAGCCTGGGTGACAAAGTGAGACCCTATCTCAAAAAAAAAAAAAAAGAAAAAGAAAGAAAAGGCAGGGATTGTTAGATTGATATTGGAAAGAACACAGACAAGTGTATTAAATGTGAAAGAACACATTATAAAGTTGAAGATTTTAGAGCTATACTGTCTTACTTCAGGGGTTATATTTGGTCTTTGGGGGGTGTGTGTGTGTGTGTGTGTGTGTGTGTGTGTGTGATCACTAGAAAAATGAGTGAGTAGAGCATATCTTTATCTCATTCTGGTAAAGACCTTGATGGAGACTAGGTGAATTATAACACAGACTACCAAAACTACTTTGATAAAATGTTTCCCACCCCCAAATTACTCATTCATTGAACAGCTGTACATGCCAGGCACAGTCCTGAGGACCTGAAATTACAGTAGAGAACAAAAGAGATGCCACTCACCTAACGGCATTGTTCTAATCTGCTTAAACTCAGACTTTGAGAAATATGCTTCAGGAATTTACTGCATACACAGTTTGCCTCATGGTAGGATGAGATCAATTTCAGAGAAAGACCAATGCCTGTGGAGAGTAGGAGAGGGCTTTTCCACAAAGGAGTGGAAATTCTTTTAAGAGTTCAGCAAAGTCTTATGCAGATTAGCATAGTTCCACCAAGAAGTCAGCACTCCAAATCTGTTGTTCTAATTTAAAAAAATTAAAGATCTCCTTACAACATTAATTTTTTCTGAATGTCACTGTTTACTGCATGCTAAAAGTTAGCTTATATTTTGTACATATATCAAAAAAGAATGTCAATTCAAAAGTGTGAAATCATTTAATATCCACATGTTATTCTAACAGATAGCTTTCATTCATCAATAGAAGCCTTTCAGAACTCTAAGTAACCTCTCTTTTTTTCTGAAGCATATTTTTTTGTTAAGAACACTGTTAATAGCCAAAGAGCTCAATATTTAATTCCCCATGCTGCTAAGGTAATAAAGATGATGCTAAGCAATTTATTTGACTAACAGGGTATGTAGAAAATATGTAGTCCTTTGTTAAGGTAACTCATCAGATGTAAGACTTCATGAATTTACTTAATAGCATTACTTTTCACATTGAAAAGAAACAAATGTGTAAATTCTCCCTGGGGTATTTTGTTATTATGGTAAACAATATGAAAAGATAAATAGAAATATATTTCCCTTTCAGGAGGAAATTGCTATGTCTATTCTGAATTATTCCTAGGCTAAATTTTAGATAGTGGTTGATTTCCATTCTTTCTTTCCTCTTCCTCTTTCCTTGCTATTTTGAAATATCAGAAAACATTATCCTAAAAAGGGGTAGAAGAAAAATAGGCCATTTTGCTACTTGATAGTTGTTCTTCACACACACACACACACACACACACACACACACACACACACACACACACACAATCCTTTGTAGACAGGAAAATTGAACATATTAGAGAAAATACAGTTGATGGATTTGTAATAGATTGAATGTTTCCTATCACCTCAGATATATTCTGTATTTATGCTGATGTGAACTCAAATATTATTTTTACATTCTTGATTATACTCAAGGATACATGACAACTGGACAGGTTCTTTACTGGTCCCCTTTTTGTCTGTTTTTCCTAAACATCCATTATGTAGTAGTTGTGAATTATACACAGATAGATGATAGATGCACAGATAAATAGTGTAAACCAAAAATAAAATTCTAAGGTCCTCCTACCCTCTGTCTGAATAAGCTCCTTTTCTCTCAGCCAGGGTACTCCAAAATTAACCTGAAAGACTGGTTCAGGCCATGACACGAAAGGGGGTCAGCCATGCCTCACCACACTCTCCTCCCTTTTGGAATTCAGGATAAGCTGACCAGCATTTAACATCAATGAGTCTCGAAATCCTCGATGTAATTTTCCAGTACATTTGATCAGCTAAACACATACACAGAGAGAGTTTTGGCAACAGTTTTCACTTCATCGTCAATGGTTTTTAAAATCAGCGCAGACTTTAAGTCGGATAAGAAGCGTTTACAATCTATTCAGTCTGAAATCTGCTGCCTGAAAGCTTCATCTACATGATAAAATTTTTGTCTCCACAACCTCCTGTCATAACCCAGACATTCCTTTCTATTGATTGATAATAACCCTTTCAGCCAATTGCCAATCAGAAAATGTTTAAATCCGCCTATAACCTGGGAGGCCCCTGCCTTCAAGTTGTCCCACATTTCTGGACAGAACCAGTGTACATCTTAGGTGTATTTGACTAACATGTCACATCTCCCCAGAATGTACAAACCCAGCTGTGCGCCGACCACCTTGAGCACATGTTCTCAGAATCTCCTGAGGGCTATGTCATGGGCCATGGTCATTCATATTTGGCTCATAATAAAGCTCTTCAAATATTTTACAGATCAGGGCTCTTTTCATTGACGACTAGAAAAACAGACAGAAGATAAACAGACTTGAACTATGTGAAATCGCCATTTTGTAGGTCAAAAAATAGTCAAATGTACATAGAAATTATCTTATGATTGTTTTCATATGAAAATAAACAGAAGTATAGAAGCTCCTTTGGAAACTGGCAAACAGTAAATTCCCAACATCTATTGAATAGATGAGAAAATTACATAGTTAAATAAAAGGTGTAAACCCATTCAAATTTAGCAAATAAATCAAATAATTTTATCCTAAATTATTTTTAAGACACTAAGCTGAAGGCTATATTACATAGAAAACATATTTTAAATCACCTACATATTCTATGCTGTCTAGTTTATATTTTCATTTTAGGACCCCAAAATTATCCTTCAAGTTTAGAAAGCAACAAATTTACTACTGCAAATTCAAAAAACATGATGATAGTAAAATGACTGCTCTTCTTTACCTGTTTCCAGTGGTAGTAATAAGGATAGTGTTTTTAACTGAAATTATAAACTATGCCCCAAATACGAAAATCAGTTTGCAAAATGAAAACCAGTCTACTATGTAATAATCCTGTGCTTTTTAACCTACTAATTATGTCAGCCTGCATTGTTAAGTCAAAGTTGATTATTGTTCCCAAAGGTAATATACAGACCAGTGACATATTAGTCTTATGGAGAAAAGTTATAGTCAAAAGAGGAAAATGACTTGCTTAGGGTCCTACTTGAATTCTCTACTAGTAGTCAGGTTCACTCTCCTGCTTCCAAGAGATTATTTTTTTTCACTATGCCACACAAGACAGACAGGCTTCTGCAAATGGACTAGAAAAAAAGCAATAAAGTTATTTACTTTCTGGTAGAGTAGGACTAGGAAATCTTAGCTTTTTTCTAGATTTCCATGTTCAAGCTGCTAGATTGCATTTTTTCAGCCCTCTTTACCTGATTGTGGAATATCAGGCAACGTTCATTATGAAAAGAAGCTCGTAAGTCCTCATTCATCTACTTGGTCTATTAGTTCTTTTCTTTGAAGCAGACGCTGCATGAAGTAGCAATTTGGGGATGCTTTTGAAAGTACTTTTTAAAGAAGTGAGATGAATTTTAAGAAAGGATAAATCTCGAGGCCACTTTTTTTCCATCTACCATTACTATAAAACTCTTTTGGGTGAATGAAAAAATGGCCATTGGACATAATTTATCTCTCCCACTCAGTAAGAAGTCCAGTCGAATATCCTGTTGATTTCACTGAACTACCTACCACAGAGATATTTAATGAAGTTGGTAGTCAGAGGGGACAAGCCGCAGGATATGTGCCATGGACCAAATATCTCCAGTATAACATTGTGTCAGCTCTGCCTCCATCATGAGATGATCTATTTCAATTGCATGTGAGAAACAATGGATGTTGCAGGTAATAGATAACTCCAAAGTAGTAACATCCAAGAAAAGCAGAACAGAAATCACTTGAGTACCAGCTTCTAGTCCCTGGGATTGAAAATAAGCTTTCATGGGAGCCTAAACCTAAAAAGGATACATTCTTGTTTTCAAGGATATTTATAAAATCTACTATACTTTAAAATGTGTGTATGTTGATTAAAGGTAGAAAAAGCAACGACATTTATTATATGTAAACTGTGGCAATGCTAACACTATATCTGAGATTGATGGGCTGAGTCTCGAAATCCTAGATGTAATTTTCCAGTATGTTTGACCAGCTGAATACATATATATAAAGAGTTTTGGCAACAGTTTTCACTTCACTGTCAATGGTTTTTAAGATATCAACACAAATAGGAAATACTGAAAAGAATGAAATCATTAGAGCAAGTTCTCCTTGTATATTTTTAGACAATCAGAACAATTCTTTGAAGGCAGCTTGTGGTAATAATTTCATGCACGTTTCCTATATTGCCTGTGCCTGGAATGTGCCCTGATCTGGCTTCCTGGCTGGTTGCCCTCCTATAAACACTGTAAAAATAAAAAGCTGTCACAAGAAATTGTCTTCAAGGCAGACCACTCAACTAAAGCCCATGCCACAGTGGCAGTTTGAGTTAGGAAAAGAAACCGCTTCATCAGATTCAAGAAATTCAAGAAATTACTAGGAAATGAATGTTGAGCCTTTTTTCCCTTTAGCTAGGAATAGCAGAAATGATGAGGATGATGAGGATGACTGTATATTGAACACCTAATGTGAACATATTGATAGAAGCACTGAGTTACACGCTGAAGACATTTAACCTCTTCCCTGTAACAACACTACAGGACTGCTTTATTCTCCTAACTTTGCAGGTAGAATTACAAAGACGTTTTGCCTAAACTCTGGTGGCATGAGGCCTGTCCTCAGCCCAGCACATAACTGGCAGAGCTAAAATTCTAACTTATCCAGCAATCAGCTAGCTGACAGATTCCTAAAGTGAGCAGCAGCAGTCAGCGGAGTCCTAAACAAAATAAAGCAGGAGAGAATAGTGCTTTCCACAGTGCGTGAGTGGTTTATACATCATCTCTCTTTTAAACCAGTTAGCATGCCTCCCAAGAAGTTGCCTGGGTCGCAACAACGTCTAGAGAAAGGATAATAAAAGCATGAAGTGTGTTGACACAAAATCCAAAAAGAATATTTAAATGAATTTTGAAAAATAACCTTTAAGCCTATCCAAGAAAATTATATCTATCCTCAGTGAATGTGACTTTTGCTGTCCAATTACTAGAATAGAAATATATAAATCTACATGGCAATTTGAAATAAAATAAAATGTAATATGGCCATCAGTGCATATAATCTTTGTTTTCAATATAGAATTATGTAACTTGAATCAATACAAAATCAGTTTGTACCAAACACCACCAGTTGAATGATATTTTGTAAATGTCAGCTGAGAGAAGTTCCCAATTATTTGGAAAGCAAATGATAGCTTCAATGTCTTGCTTTAGTCATTTATTATTTATGTTTTCATTTCACAAAGTTATCAAACATTATTATGCTATCACCACAGGATAAAACAGTGGGCAAATAAGCATGAAGCAAAACCTGTGCCTTTAAGAAGCTAAATGACCCAGGGATATCCAATTTTTCTTACTTAAAAATTTATATAAAAAGTGTGGGCTAGGCGCCATGGCTTATGCCTATAATCCCAACACCTTGGGAAGATGAGGCAGGAAGACTGCTTGAGCACAGGAGTTCCAGACCAGCCTGGGCAACGTGAAGAAACCCAGTCTCTGCAAGAAATACAAAATTTAGCCAGGCATAATGGTGCATGCCTGCAGTCCCAGCTACTCAGGAGGCTGAGGTGGGAGGATTACCTGAGTCTGGGAGGCAGAGGCTGCAGTGAGCTGTGATTGTGTCAATCCACTCCAGGCTGGGCAATGGAGTGAGACTCTGTCTCAAAGGAAAAAAAAGTGTGTATTAAGTTCCTTCTATGTGCAAAGCATTTTGCTTTATCCTTAGACCAGGATGGGGACATATACACACACCTACTTAAGATTACATGTGTTAAAGGCATAAAGGGGGAAGTCAAGCTGCAGTGAATCAGGAAGAGAGGATGGGGCTGGTATGGAGTAGAGATTAAAGTAAGGTGTAGACAGTTCAGAGCTGGGTTGTGGGTAAGCAAGTCTCTTTGAGACTCTCTACTCTTTATTCTGTTAAACTAACCAAATGTGGCCCGACACTGCCTCCTTACTTTGAGTTTCTATGTAGCAAACTACAACCTAGTTTAAGAGTATAGTCTTGTAACAAGTAGTTGAGTTTCAGCCAATCATAGCAAATGAGCTTCAGCCAATCACACACTACCAACTATCAGAGCATGTCCATAAAAGGCAAATGCCAAGCTGTTAGCAATGTGGCTGTTAGCGTATGCCACTTGCTGTTTCTGTCTGTAGATACTCCCTGCTCACATTGCTGGGTGGAGTTCTCTGAACCTCTATTGGTTCTGAGTGTTGCCTGACTGATGAATTATTCTTTACTCAAATTCTGTGAAATTTAACTTGAAGATTTTAACAATCCCAGCCTATAACTGTGGTTGATGATGAGCAGCAATACCACATGGTAGAAAAAATATAATTTTGTGGGGGTAAGGAAACCTGGGCTTTCATCCCATTGCCTCTGCTAATGTACTGGGACACCCAGCATGAGTAATTTCTCGCCTTTGTGCTCAGTCTTCTCAGACAGAAAGTGAGAGAACTTGGACTAGGTGATCTATAAGTTCCCTTCAATTAATTTAAGCAAGTAAAACTTTATGTGCTATTTTATTCTGAGGAGGAATTACATATGTAAATACATTTTTACTTCTAATGTCAGCAACTTAACTGTCCTTAATAGAAAGATTTAGTAATCCATAGGTGTCATTATCATTTCCAAAGCACCTTTTTTTTTTTGGTGGGGGGGGGACAGAGTTTTGCTCCTGTTGCCCAGACTGGAGTGCCATGGCACTATCTTGGGTCATGGTAACTTCTGTCTCCCAGGTTCAAGCGATTCTCCTGCCTCAGCCTCCCAAATAGCTAGGATTATAGGCATGCGCCACCACGCACAGCTAATTTTCTATTTTTAGTGAAGATGGTGTTTTTCCATATTGGTCAGGCTGGTCTTGAAGTTGTGACCTCAGGTGATCCATCCTCCTTGGCCTCCCAAAGTGCTGGGATTACAGATGTGAGCCACCGCACCCAAAAGCATAATGCTTGTTTGCAAATGGCAAATGAACTACTTGTGGATAGAGTATAAATATCAATCATGTAATCTCAGTGTATATTACTTTGAAAGATGAGTGTGAAAGTAAAATATCAATGTGGCAATTCTTCACAGATCTGGAACCAGAGATACCATTTGACCAAGCTATCCCATTACTGAAAGGATTATCAATCATTCTACTATAAAGACACGTGAACACGTATGTTTATTTCAGCACGCTTCACAATGGCAAAGACTTGGAGCCAACCCAAATGCCCAACAATGATAGACTGGATAAAGAAAATGTGGCATATATGCACCATGGAATGCTGCTCAGTCATAAAAAAGGATGAGTTCATGTCCTTTGCAGGGACATGGATGAAGCTGGAAACCACCATTCACAGCAAACTAACACAGAAACAGAAACCTAAATACTGCATGTTCTCACTCATACGTGGGAGTTGAACAATAAGAACACATGGACACAGGGAGGGGAATATCACACACCAGGGCCTGTTGGGGGAGGGGGCTCGGGGAGGACTAGCATTAGGAGAAATACCTAATGTAGATGACGGAGCAAACCACCATGGCATGCGTATGCCTATGTAACAAGCCTGTGTGTTCTGCACACATATCCCAAAACTTAAAGTATAATTTTAAAAATTCATTTAGATATCTTGGAACTATAAATAATAAAGTTCATTCTCAATTCTTAAAAAAAAAGGAAGAAAGA
Organism: Sapajus apella; assembly: GCF_009761245.1. Taxonomy (NCBI): domain Eukaryota; kingdom Metazoa; phylum Chordata; class Mammalia; order Primates; family Cebidae; genus Sapajus; species Sapajus apella. Next base: position 3,131,768 of record NW_022436962.1, read on the forward strand.
TTACAGATTAAAAATAAAGAAGAAATAAAGAAAGTAAAGAATTCAATTGACTATTTAGGTATTTTATAATACCATGCCTTCCAGAAAGGGCGTTCCTCACATGTGGTGGCATTGGTAGTCACCTACTTGCTGCGATTTGAGGACTCTCTATTTCTAAATTATATATGCTACTATAGCTGAAATTCTACCATTGCTGGTTTATTTCTTCCTGCTAAGACTTTGGGATTTCTCATCCAAGATGCAAATGCCCCTTAGAGGGTTCATTGCAATAGGCCAAAAGCAGAGAAGACATTAAGGGGAGAAAACATAAGGCATGTAAGTTTTGATTACTAGGAAAGAAAAAAAGAAGACGTAAAGTGGGGTGCCTTGGAGACACTTTCTACAGAGAAAATCCTGGGCAGTTGGAGGCCATATGAAAGCACAGACGATGTCAAAAGGGAGATTTGGCTGTGCCGGGAAAAGAAATGCTGAGCAGGGTAGGAGAACGCAAAAGACAAATTTTGTCCTCTTTATCATTTTTCTAAGGGTTAGCCTTGGTGGCAGATGTTTGTTATCTAGTCAATAAAACTAAGGGTGACTGAACTCTTCATAGTTAATCCTGAAACATTTTAATTGTTTCGCTATGCTCATGAACATGTCAAGAGTGCCTGGAATTGAATGAGATAATGCACATGAAATGATTTGTATCAACCCTAAAGTATGAAACAGATGTTATTGTTTTTATTTGACAGGGAAAGCAAGGGCAGGGGGCTTTAGAGGATAAAGGTTAAGGGAAGTAGCTATATAAATATGTAAAATTGTATCTGCCATCATAGGCTAATTTTGCCCTCTCTTAATCATAACATCAATCCCTCACTTCTGAACAGAAACATAGGATCTTTTAGAGAAAACCATTCCCTGCCTGAACACAGTAGGGAAGTAACACAGAAGACAAGGTTCTTATCAGGAAAAGAGGTTCTAGAAGCTGTTAACCCCCAGCATGCCCAGAAGGCACTGAGGTTTCATAGGGGAGAATTTCCATTCTATTTCAAGCAGAAAAAAAAAAGTGATACAGATTAAGTTCCTGATATCAGCTAGGATTAACCTAATTACCCAGAATTCATTTACACAATGATCTGAAAAGGACAATCATTCTGAACTCACCTTTGAGCTTCCCACTTATGGACAATAAGTTGTATGTAAATTTCCATGTGTTTATCCAGCCACGGTGTCAGCAATAATTAGAGAATGATTATAAAACATCATTACTATTTTCTGAAATTGAATTTGGCAGTAGTTGAGGACCAATTCTCTATTCTCAAATATTTGTGATGGTCAGCCTCTGAGGCCTCCTTGGATCATGAAACCGTAATAAGCATAAAGTAGCTCCAAGCTCAAATAGGAAAAAGACACATTCTAATTTCTGTATGAAAGTCTGAGTAGTTTTCTTCCACGACTTTCTGGTAATCCAAACTTATGCTCATGACACTTGACTCCCAAACATAGTTTCGAGCGTCAAATTATATTATTCTATACTCGACTTCCCTGTTTTTCAAACTTGATTCTCTCATTTACTTCTTTTAACTTTTCTTTTCCTGATGATATAGAAAGAACCCAGATGTTTGTCCTGATTTCAAAGAAAAAAATAACCAGAATATTGCACTCACGCCTCGCCATAGAGTCAACACTTTCCACCTAAGGGTGTCTTCAGCACAGAAAATAGCCTGGAGACAGAAGTACCCCGGGGAGCAGTTAAGCTATGGCTATGGGAGGACAGAACACTGAGGCATGTTACAGAGAGATGCAAGTTTAAAGATTAGGCTTTCTCCATATTTCCGGTTGATGACTGCCTAAGACCCCGGAAATTTCTGACCAGCCATGGAAGTTTTATGAAGGTTTAATTACTGGAGTGACATAGCCAAGCAAACATTGTCCCTTGATTTCTCAACCACATAGGGCCTAGGTAATCTCTTACTATGCCTTCTGTGCCACAATAACATAAACTAAGCTTTCGAAGAGATAGGAGCCAGAAAAGAAGAATCTTCCCCCCATCGTATCTCTCTCTAGTGGCCACAGAAGAGTAAGAAATGAGAGCCTCGTGGAAATTAGAACCAGAGGCAGCTGGTTTAGCTATTGTCATTACTCTGTCAAGGCTCTTGCTGACCCTGCCTGGTAAAACCAATGCAATAGCACTTTATACCTGTTAAACTGGCCAAAAGCAGACAGCTGATAATGCCAAGTAAAGACAGGGGTAGGCAGGCGTAACGATCCTTGCGCACTGCTTGGGAAAGCGTAAAATGGTTTGCCTTTATTAGAGAGGATTTGGAGCACTTAATCATGTACATGTTCACATTCCGCAAGATTCATCAGCTTCGTGTGTGTGTGTGTGTGTGTGTGTGTGTGTGTGTGTGTGTACATAAACTCTCACACAGGTCTCTAAAAAAGCTTATATGAGGATATTTATCTCCAAGGCAACTTGAATATCCATCATTGGTAGGAAAAATATAGTGGATGCCCACATTGATTTAAGCAACAGATTAGACATACACATAGTAACATAAATGTATCTTATACATCTAGTTGGGAAAAAATTAAGAAACAAAATAAATATTACAATACCTTACCTATAACTTTAAGATACAGCTACACAAAACTGCAATATACATTTAGAAACAAAGATTGCAAACCGAAAGATTTACATGAAACACTCTAGAACAGGGGTCCCCAAGCCCCAGGCCATGGACCTGTACTGTTAGGAACCAAGCCACACAGCAGGAGGTAGCAGCAGGTGAGCAAGTGAAGCTTCGTCTATATTTACAGCCATCCCCTACCATTTTCATTACCTCCTGAGCTCCGCCTCCTGTTAGATCAGCAGAGGCATTAGATTCTCATAGGAGCACAAACCCTGTCGTGAACTGCGCATGCAAGGGATCTACTCCTTATGAGAATCTAATGCCTGATGATTAGATCTACTGTCTCTCATCACCCCTAGACTGTACTTTCAAGTTGCGAGAAAACAAGCTCAGGGCTCCCACTGATTCTACATTACAGTGAGTTGTATAATTATATGGTATATTACAATGTAATAATAATAGAAATAAAGTGCACAATAAATGTAATGTGCTTGAATCATCCGGAAACCACCCCCTGATCCCTGCCTCGTCTGTGGAAAAACTGTATTCCACAAAACCAGTCCCTGATGCCAAAAAGGTTGGGGAATGCTGCTCTAAAAGGCTGCCTATGGGGGCGGGGAGAGAATACAAGTAGGAAATGGGGATAAAATAGAAAAAGAAAGGAAGAAAGGAAGAGAGGGGGGAATCCTTATATAGAATCATGATAATTTTCCTTGAACTTGGAAATATGTTTAATGTAGTCATCTGTATCTGAGTCCAAACAACATTTCATCTATGAAGTTTGACTCATGTATTTTTCTTCTCATTCTTTGTTGTCTTCCTTTATATTAAGTCCTTTTCTGACATGATATAAAATCATATGCTTATGACAGGCATTAAAAAGGAGAGGTGCTGGATCCAATATCCTTGGCCTAATGGATCCCCTTGCAGAGATGCAGGGCTCCCTACACAGACTGGGATATCTAGGTTCAAACCCAAAATTCGGATACAGACTATCTAAAATCATTGTATTTAAAAGCAGGAAAGGGCCAGGTGCCACTGCACCCATTAAGCTCACGCCTGTAATCCCAACACTTTGGGAGGCCAAGGTGGTGGGCAGACCACACCCAAGGCCACGAGTTCAAGACCAGCCTGGCCAACATGGTGAAACCCTGTCTCTACTAAAAATACAAAAAATAGCTCGGCATGGCGGTGGACACCTGTAATCCCAGTTACTCAGGAGGCTGAAGCAGGAGAATTGCTTGAACCTAGGAGGCAGAGGTTGCAGTGAGCCGAGATCGCGCCATTACACTCCAGCTTGGGCGACGAGAGCAAAAATCTGTCTCAAAAAAATAAAAAATAAAAATAAATAAATAAATAAAAGCAGAAAAGACTAGATATCAATCAAAACCCTCACATCTTATAAATGAGGTGGCTAGAACCCAACAAGATAACAAGTGACACAGACAGCATGCATAACGCTCAACCCAGTTAGGAGATGTTCCACTATATACTTGCACAACACATTACATATTTGAATTACTATTATCTTGCATAATTTGCCATTATTTCACCCTATGATTTTCAGTGCAGTAGCAATATTTTTTTTACTTTTCTCATTGTCTCCAACTCAACAAAAATGTTTATCAATGAATAGAAGCTAATTCATTCTACAATATTGATCAGGCTACCCTGCTATAGGTAAAGGTATAGGGTCAATAACTAGAAGAACCAACTACTTCCTTCTGGAAATGTATCTGCTGGTCATTATGAGAACTGGGTTCACAACAGACCTTTATGAAAATTGGGTGAGTCTTGATTACATCAGTGAGTTGGTACCATAATGAAGAAACAAATTATCTCTCTAAGAGGATTCTGGTTTCACCTCAATTCTCACCCCGAACACAGCAAATTAATTAAACCATGACTCAAGATAGAGTTCAGTACTTTCTACTTGCTAAATCCTTTAATCTGATGTGGAATTAACCTCACTGGAGCCTTGTCGCATTGATTTCTCTGCAACTAATGTGTCACAACATGACATGCAGGGAGGTGGAGGGGGGTAGCAAATAAAACTTTTACATTCACTCTAGTTAAAACAGCACTTGTCATATGCCTGCACAGCATGCGGGTCCGCACCTCTGTGCCTTTGCCATGTCACCCAGCAGCCAGGAGGTTCCCAAGGCCTGGTTAATTTTTACTCATCTTTTAAGACTCAACTCAAGTATCATTCACCTAGGAAAACTCCTTAAGCCCTTACTACACATTCAAGAAATAATCTGAGGCCAGGTGTGGTGGCTCAAACCTGTAATCCTAGCACATTGGGAAGCAGGTAGATTGCTTGAGCTCAGGAGTTCAAGACCAGCCTGGCCAACATGGTGAAACCCTGTCTCTACTAAAATACAAAAAATTAGCCAGGTGCGGTGGCACGTGCCCATACTCTCAGCTACTCAGGAGGTTGAGGCATGAGAATTGTTTGGACCCCGGAGGCAGAGGTTGCAGTGAGCTGAGATCACACCACTGTACTCCAGCCTGGACGACAGAGGGAGACTCCATCTCAAAAATAAAAAAACTTAGTAAAAAAGATAATCAGAGTGTTTGTCTCTTATGCTCACCAGTCAAAGCTACAAGAATACAGGAACTGAGTTGTCTTCTTTTTTCATATTCTCTGTATTCATCTACCCAATTCCTGACTTATAATAGGGGCTCAATAATCGAACAAAATCGATATAAGAAAACTAAGAGAGGCAGGATCAGGAACCCAACTAGATTTTTCAGGTATATCAACCAGAGGTTACAGTCCGGCCTGGTCCAAGTAGAGTGGAGTTTACAACTAGTTAATCACAACCAGTTATAGATTTCTTTCTTCCCCTCTCCACTGATATGGTTTGGATCTGTGTCTCCACCAAAGCTCATGTCGAATGTGATCCCTAGTGCTGGAGATGGGGCCTGGTGGGAGATGATTCGGTCAGGGGGGTGGAGTTCTCATGAAGGGCTTAGTACCATCCCCTCGGCGCCGTTCTGGTGATAGCGAGTGAGAGATAATTCACATCTGCTTGTTTAAAAGTGTGCAGCACCTCCCTTCTCTCTCTCTTCCTCCTGCTCCCACTTTGCCTTCCACCATGAGTAAAAGCTCCCTGAGACCTCCTCAGAAGCAGAAGCTGCCATGCTTCCCGTACAGCCTGCAGAACCATGAGCCAATGAAGCCTCTTTTCTTTATGAATTACCCAGCCTCAGGCATTTCTTAATAGCAGTGCGATGGACTAATACAACCACTCCTATAGCTTCACTTGATTAGTCTTAAAAAAAAGGTTACAGTCTAAATGATAGGGTAGCACCATAGGTTCAGACAGGCAAAAATAGCTCTGTTAGGGCAGTGTAGGGTAGAAGGTAATCTCAGGTCAGAATCTGGTAAATGGTTCAAAAGTTTCAAGCAAGAGGAAGCAATTACTCAGGTTCTGAACCTAGGCAACAAAGCGTCAAAGACTCAGGCAGGATACCAGATAATAAAGGATCAGAATACCAGGAAATTAGAACTGGCTACAAAGCCAATAACCCTAGTCAGGGCTTTCTATGAACTCCAGGTCAAGTACAGTCTGGTCTCAGAATATAGGCAAACCCAACATCCAAGTTGGCAACATGTCAAAATAAGTCACTAGTATCAACAGCAAAGACATCAAGAACAAAAAAGCTTTTAAACAGCTTTCATGTCACTCACCATGAATTTGTAAGACAAGGCTACATCCTAACATCTCCATCTAAAATGCCCAAGATTGAAGCTCTTACAGCAATACAACATAAGTAGAGTACATTCTTATAAAGTCTCCCAGTTTGGTTTCAATGCATATTCTTATGTATTAAAGTAATGTTATCATTCTAAAACAACTGTATTCAAAATCTAGAAAGGGACCAGGCACAGTGGCTTACGTCCATAATCCCAACATTTTGGGAGCCCGAGGTGGATGGATCACATGAGGTCAGGAGTTTGAGACCAGCCTGGCCAAGATGGTGAAACCGTCTCTCCTAAAAAATACAAAAATTAGCCAGGCATGGTAGCAGGTGCCTGTAGTCCCAGCTATTCAGGAGGCTGAGGCAGGAGAATCTCTGGAATGCTGGAAGTGGAGGTTGCAGTGAGCCGAGATTGCACCACTGCACTCCAGCCTGGGTGGCAAGAGTGAGATTCTGTCTCAAAAAACAAACAAACAAAAAAAGATCTAAAGAGGGTCGTAAGTGCTTCCACTACCAATACCAATGACAAAAATGTGAAGTAACGTATATGTTAAGTAGCTAATGATTTAGCCATTCTTCAGTGTATATATATTTTAAGACAACATGTTGTACACAATAAGTATACATGACTTTTGCCAATTAAATAAATAAATGAGATCTACAGAAGAAAGATGTTAAATACTTCAGAAATGGTACTGTCTTATATAAGCCTTCTGACAGATTTTTAGGAAATAGAATTTTCTCATATGACAAAACTGCTTATTTGACTAAAATCTCAAATTTTTAAATGTAGATTTATTTTTATGTGTTAAGATATGACTTTAATTTTTTAGATTTATAGCTGCAGGTTTATTTATCAGAAAATCCAGCTCAAAAATAAAATAACAGCTTCTAAAGATGCTAATAGCCTGAAAAGTCATTATTTTTGCAAAGTCAGCTTTCTCCACAGTCACCTCAGTTTAAAACTTCTTTGGAAAATCAGCCCTTTCATCAAAGCCCCATATCAGATAGATGTCAGATGATGGCTTTTCCGGGATGCCAAGGAGTTATATCCTTCTCTGAAAATATTTCAGGAGAAAAAAATTACCTCAACATCAGTGGATAATGCAGTAGCAATGACAGAAACTGATTTAAAACTTTTCTAGACTGGGTTTTTTAAAAGAAACTTCCAGAAGCCATTACCAAACTTCCTTCTCCAAATAAAAGTATTCCAATACAAAAGAACTAGCGGGGGTAGCTTACACTTTGTTTCAGAGAGGAATGGCTTAATGCCCTTTTAGAGCAATCCACTGATATTTCAGCAAGAACATTCTTGAAGACTTCAGCTCACAGAGGATGGGCAATTGGAAAAGAATTTAAGATGTTAGGATGTTTATTTGGTTATCAGAGATGGGAGTAGTGGAATAGGATTTAGGGCAGAGAGTCAGTCAAGTGTGTACCTTGTTCTTCCCTTCTACTTAACTGAATGAAATGAGGAAAACCAGAGAAAGGGCTTTACAATTAACTAACAGGAATGGAAGTGGTTTCTTCCACAGCACCCTCTGACAGGAGCAAGCAGTCTTTTCTCTCATTTGACCTGGACTTGGGATTCTTGTTTTGGCATTACATACACACAGTGCATTCTTCATGGAAAGTAGACATTTAGTCCTAATTCTAAAATTTTGTTTTAATTAAAACTTTGTCTAAATGTAATGTGGTGTCCTAGACCAAATCATGGAAAAGAAAAAGAGACATCTGTGGAAAAACTGGAGAAATTTGAGTAATATCTGAAATTGTCAATAGTAATGTGCAAATGTTGATTTCTTAGTTTTTCTAAATGTACCAGGGCAATATGGGATGTTAACAAGGAAAACTGGGGTATACAGAAACCCTCCATACAATCTCTGTCAACTTTGTAAATCTAAAATTACTTCAAAAGAAAACTCTTTTTTTAACTCTATGCTGTTTGTCAGTAAGTAGAGGATAGTAAATTTACCATTCCGTACAAAACTTATTTCACTCGTGCTGCCTTTGAAATATATTAAATCTTTTAATAGGTAAACGAATAATTTTAACTTGTTTTGGAAGAACAGATGTATAAATGCACCTGGAGATGCTGTAAACTCATTATAAATCAAGCTATACATGAAAAAGCATTCATGTAAGATAAAAATGCCAAGATATAAATTCATATGGCTCTTGAAAGAATAATAAATTCAAATAATAAGGATTGTGAATTTCACATTTTTATAGGAAAGCAACTTCTATAAAAGCAATGGAAAAGCTAAGTTATGTAGTAACTCAGTCTGTAGGAATTAGGGTTTAAAATGTTGGAAATACTTAGCATAGGATTAACAGATTGAATTATTATTACTTTTTTTGACACTGATATTACTCTGCTGGCCAGATGAATGCAGTGGTGCGATCACAGCTTGAATATGTTGATGAATGAGATTCACTGATATTTTGTCTGTGCATTTCTGTTTGTGCATGCTAAAAGGCACATGTCTAATTAGTCAGTGTCGTATAATAAAATATGCTGAAATACAGATGATTTTCGACTTACAATGAGGTTATCTCACAATAAACCTGTTGTAAATTGAAAAAAAGAAAGCAACGGAAAGTTCTTTTCACTATGACTTGCTAAAAAGAGCAAATTATTAATTAATTTCAATTTAATAAAATTTTATTAATGATGACCTACTGCTCTGATATATTAGGGTAGGTGTGAGAGGTACTGAATAAACATAAAATCATGAAACTGAATATTTGTTGATTCACAAAATCTGCAAGAGATTTTCCTTAATATATGTCTGTGGCTTGAGCCACTGAAAGAACAAACTTGGTAAGTAAAAATAAAAGCTACATAAAAAATGAATGTGGGAAAGGAAAATCAGATTTTATTTTACGAATTTTCCATTTAAATATTTCTCAAAATGAATTCCTATTCAATCTAAAGGCAAGAAATAAATGTGATAAGATCTAACAGAGTGATGATTGGAGGTGCAACAAAATCACAGTAATAGATATTGACAAATGCCACAGGCAGCAATGTCCTCACAGTGATTCCCAGGAACCGCCATTATGATCCATCCTCCTTTTTGCAATGAGTCAATCTATAATCACTCTAGATAATTAATCTTGTTTCCAATTTTAAAACATATACAGAAAGGACACTCACATGAACTCCCTCAGTTGTACATTGCAACATTTAGCAAATCTCATTGCCAAAGAAGCTTTTCCTCACTTTAGTTTCCAAATCACTATGTAATTCTATGTAAGAAAAACAGAGCAGATATTAGTACTTTAGGATCTCTAGCAATCTTTTGTGTGTTGGTACAGAGTTAATCAATTCCTCAGAAATTGATGGCTTCTAGATTAATGAATAAAATAAAGCTTCTGAAAATTTGCCCCAGGATGTTGACAAACCAGCTTCCCCAATGTGACTCCCATTCTGACCCACCCCAACATATCCCAAACTGGAACAGCAGCAGACCTATGAAACTGATGCTGAAACAGCCACTGTACTCTTTTTGTTGTTGTTGACAGAGTCTCGCCCTGTTGCCAGGCTAGAATGCAGTGGGGCAATCTCCCTCCTGGGTTCAAGTGATTCCCGTGCCTCAGCCTCCCAAGTAGCTGAAACTACAGGCATGTGCCACCACGCCCAGCTAGTTTTTTGTATTTTAGTAAAGACGGGGTTTCACCACATTGGCCAGGATGGTCTCGATCTCCTGACCTCATGATCCAGCCACCTCCACTTCTGAAAGTGCTGGGATTACAGGCGTGAGCCACCATGTCTGCCCACTGTACTCTTCTTAATGTCACAGTACTCCCTAATCCAATATACATACTTACAAAATATATAGAACTATCATCAATAAGGTTGAATATGACTGCCTTTTTGAGATTTGTATTAAGATAGGAATACATTAAGAAAATAAAATCTCATTGTGAGATCTTGTTGAGTAATGTTAAGTTTATGAATATTGATGTTGGGAAATGTTAAGTTTATGAATACTGAGAAATACTGAGTGTATGATACAATAGATTGTTTGCTAGGAAGAACGATGGCAAGGAAAACCTAGCCGCCCCCCACCCCTCAATGTGGAAAACTACCTGGGGCATTCCAAAATGGCATGACAATGTATAAACATCATACACCAGTTAAAACAATTATTTAAGATATCTGACCCCAGAGCTCCCTTGTAGAGAATACTTTTTAGTTTGTCTGTGATCAGTGGTAAGCAGGCACCAGCTGAGTACTTGGCATATTTTGTGTTATGAGAAAAGACTGAACATCTGTTTATTAATAATAATCACCTGTTGAGAGAGAATAACTGTGTGGGTCAGTCTACTCAAGGGCTTTCAGCCTGGAATGCTGTCAGCCCCTGAGGCTCTCAGCTCAGAAGGCTGCTGGCCCCCCAGATAGACCCACTTTTCTGTTTTATCTGGGTGTCTGCCTCTCAGTTCCTTCGGCACCGCCTGGGTGAGGGTCTGTACTGCCGAGCTGGTACTTGGTAAGATCTAATACCAGATATAGGTGAAGGGGAGGAAGGCAGCAAATCACGCTGCCATGTGTGTACCTGTGCAACAATCTTGCATGTTCTTCACATGTACCCCAAAACCTAAAATGCAATTAAAAAAAAGATCTAATATGATATAAACTTTACATTAGTAAAGTTCCACAATAATACTCCAAAGCCAGTACATTAGGAATATATTATCCCATAAACAACTTTTCCATATACCTTATTATTTTTATGTAATTTCTTGTGGTTTCTTAAAATATATTTTTCATATGAAGGAAGTTGAGAAATTTACTTAGACAGTAAAATTAACAAATTATCCTGGATTTGCAATTCATTAATTGTCCTTTCTTTGTGTTTCTTGGCAGGCTCAGAGCACTTTGTAAGATTTAGCTCTAACTAATGTGGACAAAATATTTTAGGCCACTGGAAATGTCACTAATGTCATTTTTCAGGCCAGTTTCAAATTGAAAACATGTTCATACTTTGCACACAGTTTTGTCACACAACTTCTCCTCAGTGAATTCACAACAATTTAAATGTTTTTTAAATACAGGTATTTGTGGATACCATATGGCAATTTTTGATCAACCAAGTGAAAATAGATTTATTCAAAAATGTTTAGTTCTTTTTATTTAAAAGTTTTAAAGCATTAACATTAACTTTATGTGGCAAACTATATAATTTTGTAGACATTGCCAAATTATCCTCACAGTGCCCAGGCCAGCCAGTATTTCCTCCCCTGTATCCAAGGAAAAGAGAGGTGAAATACATTATAAAGTGCAGAGTTAATAAAAAGCAGAATGGAAAAGTCATCTTTTGCCTTAAATTCTTGCTTAGTGTTATGCCCATAAGATCCTTTTTCATAAGAATAATGTGAAATTTTCATTATAGTGAAACTTGTAGATAGATTGAGCTATCTATAGCTTGAGCCACTTTCTGAAAGAATGAAATTGGTAAGTAAAAATAAATAACAGTATAAAAATCAATACAGCAAGGAAAAATCAGGTTCCTTTTAATGAATCTGCCTTTTAAATCTTTATGCAAACAAATTATTATTCTATCTAAAGGCAAGAAAAAAATGTATTGAGATCTAATAGAGTAATTTAGAGGAACAACAGTAAAATAGTGGTAACAGGGATAGGATGGAAGAAGGAATTTGGGAATACTTGGCCCCTTGGCAAAACCTGAGTCTTCTTGTTAAATAATATGATTTTAAAACTCTGCCTCTGGGTAACAGTTTCTTCCACTCACTCTTTAGTTTTATTTCTACCTGTGAGAATAACTGAGAAGTTTTTTCCAAAATCGAGTATGGTAGACCCTCCTTATCAGAAGGGGATATATTCCAAGACCCCTAAGTGGATGTCTGATAGCTCAGATAGTACCAAACCCAATTGCCATCAATAAGAACATGTTTCTGCCCATGCCTTTCACCCATAAATGTGATGCCTTTTCTATCTTAACTAATCACTTACCATGCACTGTGGCTGAAATGCACAGTTGGAGGTGCAACAGCAAAATTAGCATCAACCTCTTTTTCCTTCTTCACAGTATCACAGATGGAAGCTCTGTCCTTACCCACAGATCTCAGCAACCTCAGCATACCATTTTTTCCTTTCCTTATTAAATCAAGAACTTTCCCCTTTTCACTCAAAAGAAGTACTTCACAGCTTCTCTTTGGCACATCGAAATTGCCAGCATCACCACTCTTGCACATTGGGACCATTATTAAGTAAAACAAGGGTTATATGAATACCAGTGTTTCAATGCTGAGACAGTGGATCTAATAGCCAAGATGGCTACTTAAGTGACTAAGGGCAGGGTAATGGAAAAGAACGTTCAGGTAATGTGTTGACAGAAAGATAAACATGAGGTTGGCCTTATAGAGACATGGAAGGCTGGATTTCAGTGGAAGACGCCAGACTGAAAGGATTAATAAGCACAGAATTGGGCCTGGTCTGGAATGTCCTGGGGAACTAGGCAGTGATCTAAGTGGGGAAACAAGAAGAGGGGTAAAAGAACTCACTCTCTAAGTGGTATTCAACGGAAACAGAGTTTCACTTACACCAGTTGAATAAGTTCTAGAGATCTGCTATACGATGTCATGCCTACAGTAAACAATACTGCATTGTTATGCCTAAAATTTTGTTCAGAGGATAGATTACATATTAACAACTAAATTATTATTTTAGTTGTTCTTACCACAACTAAAATAATCATTCATTCACTGGGCCCAGAATATAGGGCAGAGGGGTCTTTGTCACTGAGCAAGGCAAGGAAGGCCCTGCGATTAGAACCAAGACATAAATTCAGAGCACTAAAACATCATCAATTAATGTTGAATGGAAAGAATTATTGGCCCAGTAAAGGATCTGTAGTTTTTCCTTTATGCTTCTTTTTTTTCTTTCTAATATAATCTACTCTTTCATCTCCTTATCAAAATGGAAACAAATCTATTATCATTCATAGTGATACTTTATATGTAAATGTTTCTTACAAACATATACATTCCATTTAAATTTTTGTCTCTGATTATACAAGGGAAGTCTTTGAATACTGTTAGTGAACAGCTCTCACAAATAGGAAGTCAGTTTTCTAATTCAGGGATGACTTGGCTGATTCTAAACATTCACCTGGCTTGCCATATCACAGACAAGAGGAAAAGCAAGAATGTCTGGGCTGCAAAGACATGGAGGCTTACATCATGAATTTTAGCTTCAGAATGACTGTAAGAACAACTTTTAGGGGTGCCAAAAAACCTTATTAAACATCTCCCTTATTGCTTCTGTAGAGGTCTCCTTAACCTTCACGATATAATTTTCCTGTTCTTATTGCTTTTCAGGTTCTCCAAAGGGAATGAGTTCATTATGTGAAAAACATAGTAAGGCCTTGAACAAAGGGGATGACTGAAAAACTAGAAAACACATTGAAATTTTAAAATACTAACCTTAGCAGATACTCATAGATTTTTAAGTTAGAAGAAAAGTAATACTGTATCAGTAAATAAGAAACTCAGTAGAGGCAATGTACTGAGTTTTGGTAGGACGTTTGAAACACTGCATTATAAAGTCCTCAAAGAAAATGTTTCAAATTGATTTGGTTAGGCAACTTGTCACTGAGGCTTAAATAGCAAATAATAAAAAATGGCAACATCCTGAATTGACAGAAGATATTTAACAGGATGGCAAGAAGGCCAGGAGTAAGTCTTGTTTTATGTAGCATCTTAATTAATTATTTGTAAGGAGTAGTAAACATTTACAGATTGTATTTTGAGATGGTGTTAATGATGCTGCTACAAAAATGATTAAGAGAGGAAAATAAAATGCGATAGGGCTTGGAAATTTTAGAAATATTAGAAAACAAAAGAATAAAGTAGAAGTGAATCAAAAACAAGTTTTAGAAGTGTTCGAAGAATAAAACTTTGAAAGCAATAATCCTAGGCATTTTTAACATCTACAGAAGCTTACTTGGTTTTCTCAGTATAATAAATGTGATGAATACAGAGCTCAGCAGCTCTTGTTTGACCATATGAAATGATCATAATTTCTCTTTAGATAAAATAGAACCTAGAAAAAAAATGGTGAAAGCTTTGTAATACTTCAACCTGAAACTGATATGTACTTACTAATATAATAATAGAATTGGGCATGGATTATAAGTACCATACCAGGTAAAACAAACAACGGTAATGAAATTACTGTGATCATCATGGTGGATGAGAGGCAGGACTGGATTGCAGCTCTAACTCAGATGGACAGAGTGGTGTGTGGAGGCTTGCATCGTGAATTTTAGCTCCAGAATAGCTGCAAGAACAAACCAGGAATCCCGAGAGGACCCACAGACCCTCAGACGGAAGCAGACTGCTCCTACAGGACCTAGGACGTACACCAAACACAGTGCTGGTATCCACAGCTGAGAGACCCATAGATGGTTCACATCACAGGACTCTGTGCAGACAACCCCCAATACCAGCGCAGAACCAGGTACACTCACTAGGTGGCTAGACCCAGAAGAGAAGTAACAATCACTGCAGCTCAGCCCACAGGGAGCCGCATTCATAGGAAAAGAGGGAGAGCACTCCATCAAGGAAACACCCTGTGAGACAAAAGAACCTGAACAACGGCCTTCAGCCTTAGACCTTCGCTCTGACAGAGGCTACTCAAAAAAGAAGGAACCAGAAAACCAACCCTGGTAACAGGATAAAACAAGGCTTTTCAACACCTCCAAAAAAATCACACTAGTTCACCAGCAATGGATCCAAACCAAAAAGAAATCCCTGAGTTACCTGAAAAATAATTCAGGAGGTTACTTATTAAGCTAATCAGGGAGGCACCAGAGAAAGGCAAAGCCTAATGCAAGGAAATCCCAAAAGCCATACCAGAGTAAAAGGAGAAGTATTCGAGGAAATAGACAGCATGAAGAAAAAGCAATCAAAATTTCAGGAAACACTGGACACACTTTTAGAAACGCAATATGCAGCAAACCACCATGACACATGCCTACCTGTGTAACAAACCTGCACATTCTGCACATTCATTCCAGAACTTAAAGTACAATAATTTTTAAAAATAGCTAGAAGAGAACTTTAATGTTCCCAACACAAAGAACAGAGTTTGAAGTGACGGATATCCCAGTTACACTAATGTGATCTTTACACATTGTATACATGTATTAAAATACCACATGTACCCCAAAAATAGGTTCAACTTTTGTATATCAACAGATTTTTAAAAGAAAAAATTAGAAGTTAAAATGATCATCTTAAAAAATGAAAATGAACTAAATTCAGTCTGAATTTAAAAGACTCTCATTCTATATTTTTTAAATTATCAAAAAATCTAATTTTATGCAGTTCAGAAGGCACGTACTTAACATAAGCATACAGAAACTTATTCCATATTATACAGTCGGGTTTGTAATGTTTCATATATGTTTTTATCCTTGGTTCATTGGGCATAGCATTTGTATTTATGTAATAGTTTATACATTAGGTCAGTACAAAAATCGTCGTGGTTTTTGCCATCTTATAATGGCAAAAACCACAATGACTTTTACACCAACCTAATATATGTATAACGCCAGATCTTCTATGTATTCTTTAATTTTCCTTTTATATCTGTTCCAAAAAGTGGTTCAAATTTCTGGCTAGCTCACTGACAGTTTTAGCAGTTGTCGCCTTCCATGTTTTGAGGCTATGTTACTAGGCAAATACCCAGCCATCATGGTTAAAGCCCCTTGCTCCAAGAACTACTTAACTGTCTCTCATGCACTCTCTTCGCCCTTATAAAATCTTCATCTTGAACTCCATTTCATCAGATATTAGGATAGCTACTTGGGCTTTCTTCTCATACTCTATGCCTAGTGTATTTTTCTAGTCTTTTATTTTCATTTTTTATGCATTTAATAATGTCTCCTATAAACAAAATATTATCAGACATAATTATTATTCAACTTAAAGGTCTCAGTTTCAATTGATTATTTTCATGTCCTGCTCCCTATATAATTTCTGCTGTATTCAGGCTTATTTTTGGTATTGTTTCAGATTTTTATTTACTATACTTTTCTCTTTTTTAATCTCAATTTTGTTTTTCTGTCCTCCTCAACACAAAGTTTATATTTTATGGACTAAGGTGACTGCTTCAGCTCTGATTCTAAACAATAGGAAAAAAAATAATGGGGAAGGGAAATGCATGTTTCATGCCTGTTAAAGAAATGACCTGAGAGCTCTCTTCACTTCCACTAGCATTCCATTGGCCAGGACTTGGTTGCATGGCCATACCTAGCTCAGGAGAAACCAAGAATTGCAGTTTATAATGAGCATCGATGTCCTAAATAATTGTTCTTTCTCAATAGAGAAAAAGGAAAAGAGATGCTGGCTTCATCACTAATAGTTGCTGCCACAGCACATCTTGTCAGCTACATAAAAACCTACTCCCTCCTAGGGAAGACAATCCTAGGAACCCATTTAATTACAATCACAACATCAAGCTCAAAGCCTAGCATTTCTAGATAATACACAGTCCTCTTCAACAAGTCCAAATACGATGCTTTATAATCCTGCAAATTATAAACCAAAACACAAGCTGTCTTCCCCTCTCGTCTACAGCCAATATAAAGTGAGATGAAGAAGAAGATGACCACAATAAAGATGTTCATTAATGCAGGGGAAGAAAGCAGTCACTGGTCCATAGCAACCTTCAGATGTGGAAAGGCAGGAATTTTCAAACCCTCTGACCTGGCAAGAAATTCCTTGGTTAACCCTTGTGACAGCACATGGCCCTGGTCTCCTGGAGGGATCCCCTGGTCCAATGTCTATCATGGACCCTAGATTTGCCCTCTGGAAGGGTGTTCTTTGTCTACTATTCTCCATGACCACATCTGATGTGGGCATTGAAGAGTATACTCTTGACCAGACACAATGGCTCACGCCTGTAACCCCAACAGTTTGGGAAGCCAAGTTGAGCGGATCGCCTGAGGCCAAGAGTTCAAAACCAGGCTGGCCAACATGGCAAAACCCCATCTCTGCTAAAAATACAAAAATTAGTTGGGCATGGTGGCAAATACCCGTGATCCCAGCTATTTGGGAGGCTGAGGCACGAGAATCGCTTGAACTTGGGAGGCATAGGGTACAGTGAGCCAAGATCATGCCACTGCACTCCAGCCTGGGCAACAGAGTGAGACCCTGTCTCGAAAATAAAAGATAGAATAAAATTTTAAAAAAACAAGAGTATCATCCTGTTAGGGACTGTGCAGATTTTATAGCCCAATTAATCCTAGTGCAGGACTATGTGTTAGGAATTTCTTTAGGAATTAGGTGGGAAATAATCATAGCATTTTTGGCCAGGCTTGTGATTCCTTTGAAAATCCAACTTTCTGGAAAACTTAGTAGGCTTTCAGTCTACTTTTTTCCACGAGTTCCATGTGCAAAGATCTACTGCCAAAAACCTCGCCTAGAGTTAAAACCCAGTCCTTTTTACTGGCTTCTAGCCCCTGCCCATCTCCTCCTCTCAGTTTAATGATGACTTTCCTAAGGTCACATGAAGCAATGAGCGTGAGATGATCTTTGCCATTGGAGTGGCTTGACTTGTCTGAGCCAGAAATCTTAAAGGAAAGGGATTTTTAAAATATGAAGTAAGAAGTTATCTGACCATAGTTATCGCCTATATTTCTTGTTACATCCCCTAGAAAAACTTCTTTTCTTCAAAACTTCTTCCAAAAATCAAGTTTCCAAAATGAATCTTTGAATGGCAAAAGAAGCTGTCTGAAAATGATTTTTATAATGCTTTTGCATTAAACAAAAATTTGGTTAGATATAAAATTACAGGAACAATATAAGATTTTTTTTCTTTCCTTCATGGCTTTAAAAATAAAATCCCTTTTTCTTCTTGCTTTCAATGTTCTTAAGAAATTTGAAGTTAATGTTATTTTTGTTCCTTTGTTCATGATCTTCTCTTTTTCTTCAGAACTTAATAGAAGTTTCTTAGCATAATTAGTGTTTTAAAATTTCTTTATAATGTGACAAAGTTTGGATGTCTTTTTATTTACCCTCTTTAAAACTTTAAAATCTCTGAAGCCATAAGTCATTCATCTTTTTCTTCTTTTTTTAGTGAATTTTTAAGTTGAAGTATAACATATAAAGTAAACAAATTGTAAGTATACAGCTCAATGATATCTTTACATAGTAAATATACCCATGTAATCATCACCCATATTAAGGCATAGAATATTCCCAATACCACAAAAGGAAAACATTTTTTAATATTTACCGTCATTTATTGTGGGTCTGTTCTTTATAGAAATGGAACCACACAATATATACCCTTTCGAGTCTGACATTTTTCACTCACCATTATATTATTTCTGAGCAATTAATTTCTCTTGTGAGTGTGACATTAATTTATTATTTTCATTGCTGTTTAACACTTCATTGTATGAATATACTACAATTCATTATACTTTCTTCTTTGACAGAAGTTTGGTAGTTTCCAGTTTTAAACTGTTATAAATATCACTATAAGAATGTTTGCACTTGTGTGCTACTGCACGTATGTGTACATTGTTATGGAGTAGAATCGCTAGGTTGCACAATACACATATGATCAGCTTTACTCTAAACTGCCAAACATTTACCAAAATGGCTGTGTATGTTTACACTGCCACCAACCATAAATAGCAATTCAGTTACAGCAAAATGTTGCTATCTGCTAATTCTGCATGGTAGATACACAGATGTTTATTAAATTATTGTCCAATACTTGATGTGTTGAAGACTTCACAATTTTAAAAATATGTAAAAACATAAAATTTAAAAGCAATTTCATGAAGAATGTTCAACAGAATGGGCAATATTATTTTACGCTTGCCCCTCCTCCCCCATTCTGGGCCAGGGCATTTGTAAATGTTAGGGAATAGAAAGAGGTCATGATAAGACTCAGGATTTTTTTAACACGGTAAGATTCAGGGAATATGTGAAAAGAGCTCAATTTTGGCAAAAGGATAAGGTAATATGTTCTTGTAGACATTCTGTCAGTGGGATTTGGAGCTCATCCCTCAACATCCCACCTTTACCCCAAAGCCTAGAGTTTCTTGCAAGAGGCATAGGAGAAAAATCAAAGGGATTCTGGGAGCAATGGGGAAACACAGGGTTAAGGGACCATGCATAAAGATGAGATGAAAAGAATTCAAAAGGAAGGTGTTTCTTAGCCCACTGAACACTAAGTGAGTGGCTACGGGGGCTACCCGAAGGAGCTGATACACAGATTACAGTGAGGGGTCGAATAAATTAAACTACTACCTAAACCCATTTACCTCTGTGGATCTGCAAAAGGAGTACCTTTGCCTCACAGATAGAGTAAAACCCTTTCTTTATATTCGTCTCATAGTAAGCTTGTTTACAATGGACTCTTCATTTTTCTACAGTAGAGTCAAAATGGTTGCACCTGAGTCAGCACTTCTGGGGATAAACCCTGGAAATTTGTTCCATAAACAAGCTCCCTTTAGGATGCCAGTATGCAATCAAGTTTTAGAACCACTAACAATCTTTTGTATCACTGAGTTGGCTCATAGATTTAAATAATTGAAAGTCACTACACCATGGATATTCCTGGCACTTTCTTATACATAAGAGAAAAGTTCATTCAGGGGATATGGCTTCATTTGGACCTGCAAACAAAAAGGTGATTTTACTATATCTACAGTGAGACAGTGCTAGGGTATTCAGTCCCAGCTTGAAAAAAATAAGCTGACTGAGGTCAACCTGAACAACAGAGGACAGCACTGCTAAGACCCTTCAACTACATAGAGCACAAGATTTAATTGTTATCAGAAAAGCTGCATCAAGGGGCTGTGTCTTTTCTGCAGTTTTGTCTTCTGCTGACTACTTTATTTTCACAATACTTCCTGCAAAGCGGAAGAGAACATTGAATTTTAAAAATTGGCTCTAAAATGGGATGGCTGATTTATAAAACTGAATACACATTATTTAATATTTCAGAGCATTTGATGTAGTATGGTCCACATTTCCATTCAGTTCCAATGATAAGCATGTTATGCCATGTGTTCTCTTTGTTAGGAAATCATTTTCTTTGAGACAAAATTAATTTTTCCCTCAAATCAAATCATGACCTCTTTCCCTTCCACAAGTTATAATTTTTCTTTTTCCTATATTTTTCTAACGATTTAGAAACTACTCTTTTTTATATTTCAAGACATCAGGCTTAGGTGCAAATAGTATTTTATGCATACCTTCCCTGTGTGAAGATATTGTATTAGCTACTTGTTATTTTCACATATAGTAAAGGATTTAGAAAAAATTAGATGTGTTAAAGGTCATGATCCATATTTTACTGATGAAAAAATAAAGACCCACTGAGACTCCATCACATGGCCAAACTCATACAGCTAATGGAAGAAAAAGTCAAGATTCCCAGGCAGCTCTTAGGATGTTATATCTCTTGGTATTTTTACAACATGAGTGTTTTTCAAATTGTGTCCTGAAGAACCTTAGTATTCCAAAGACATGTTTCAGGGATTCTGCAAATCTTAAGATACAAATTTCATATTTAAGTGTTATACCTCAATCTTTAATATGCCAAAGACTACCAGCCGCTGACTAGTGCAGTTAGATTCACTCATTCTGTGCCCTATCTAAAATGAAACTTACCCTGATCAGTTCTATGCATACATTTAATTTGTTTGCAAATGTGGTGATACTTAGAAATTTGGGGGATACTGTTATTTCATAAATCCCACAAACAGGACACATGTGCTATACCTAACTAAATGCTAAGCAAGCTCAGCCACTTCAGCTACGTTTATTACCTATCGTGACAGGTAGTCTGCTGTGAAATAAGAAGGGAATAGAAGGCAAGTCTGTGGTAACTATGTAGCATTCAAACAATCGCGGTTTGCTGGTTAAGTTTATTCTAAATGCCTCTTATTAAAAGAAATTCAATCAGTTGATAGATATTATTAGTGACTTTTTGAGAATTGTGACACATTTTTAATACTAAAATTGTCCTATGTCCTTTTCAACCATCCTAAGATTATAAACGGAGCTGTTAAGAAATTATCCTATGCAACTACTTCTCTGTATGATTCGCAATTTTCTTAATGCAGTTTAACCAAAACAAAACACAGGAGTCAATAGGATGGTGACTCTGATGTTAGGGAATTACTGCTAACCCTAGCTCCTGAATTCAGCTTTTGTGCTTACAAAAAACGTATTAGTTGATTTTTTATTAAATAAATGTTATTCATTTTAACTCCTAAAAAGATGTTTATCCAAAAGAAATAGCATTGTTAACTGTTCTATATATAATAAAGTTTCAGTCAAAGTTTTCTTTTAAAAAGGGCTTCTGCTGCTTTGAAAATTTAAAGATCAATCTATCATACAAAGCTGCCATTTGGCAAATAGAACAGTACCCTACCGTGAAAGAAAAATTAATACTTATTGAATAAACAGACTACCTTGTAATTTTCAGCTGTAACAAACTGAGGTAAAAATACATCTTATTCGGTTCCATTATTCTCCAAAGCAAAGTCTTAACAGACATGTTATATTCTCAAAGGACATTTTATCTATAGCATCCTTAAGAGAAAGAGGTAAGAATTTAATTAAAATGAGGATAAATTTATAAAAGTGGATTGCTTGAGCCAATACAGCTTTGCATATTTCATTGTCTACTGCTATTATTTTTCATAGTCAGGTATAAAGAAGCTGGTATAATCACCTATGGTGATGCATTCCAGAACAAGGCAGTCAATCCTACTAATGTCCAGAAAATTATTTAGAAATATCTTCTTCCTAAATGAAATACAGGATATTGTATTTTCTGTATAATGAATAACACAAAATCAACTTATTTCTCAAAGCTCAATCACTGCAGACAAGTCTCATTTTCTTTATCTGTCAAATGTATACGATATTTCCTTTACAGTCAGTCTCTTCAACTGTACCCACCTTTCATCCCTACCACTTCACTCAAGAACGTCAGACATCACGCGTACCATTCTTCATATCCTATCCTATGGCATTAATTCCTCCTCTGTACTGGATATAAACATCCTTTTTATTCTCATCAGGATATAAACATCCTTTTTAATTCGTGCTATATATTTTTTAAAAACCCTTCTCTAATTTTCACTTCCTCCACTCACTGTCTGGCTGCCGCTTCACATTTCTTTTTCCCCTTTATAGCAAAACTACTTGACAGGTCTGTCTGTACGTACTGTCTCCAATTTCTCTCTGTTAGTCTCTCCTAAACCCTCTTCATTCAGCCACGTGTCTCCATCACTCGTATCGAAGTTGTTATGTACCTCCACACTCAAAATCCCAGTGGTCCATTCTCAGTCGTTTCCCGCATTTAGCAACATCATTTGATGCAGCTGATCATCCCTTCTTTCTATACTTGGTTTCCAGGATACTACAGCTCCCTGGATTTCTCCTGTCTCAATGCTTGTTACTTCTCAGTTTGCTTTGCTAGGTCTTCCTTCCTCTCTTTCCTTACTATGTAATGTTAGAGTGCCCCAGAAATCTCTACTTTGTCTTCTTTTCTCTATAATTACTCTGTTGGAGTCATGGCTCTCATAACAGTCAGAATGGATATTAATAAAAAGTCAAAAAATAACAGATGCTGGCAAAGCTGCAGGGAAATGAGGATATTTATACATCCTTAGCAGGAATGTAAATTAGCTCAGCCCCTGTGAAAAGCAGTTTGGAGATTTCTCAGAAAACTTAAAATGGAGCTATCATTCAACCCAGTAATCTCACTACTGGTTATACATGCAAAGAAAAATAAATTTCTACTAAAAAGACACATGAACTTGCATGTTCAATACAATACTATTAGCAACAGCATATACATGGAATCAACCTAGGTACTCATTGATTGATCAAATAAAGAAAATATGGTACATATACACCATGGAATACTATGCAGCCATAAAAAAGATTGCAGCCATATCCTTTGTAGCAACATGGATGCAGCTGGAGGCCATTATCCTAAGTGAGTCAGCACAGGAACAGAAAACCAAATACTGTATGTCCTGTCTTACAAATGAGAACTAAACATTAAGTACACATGGACATAAAGATGGGAGCAATAGACACCAGGACTGCTAGAAGAGGGACAGAAGGATGGGAACATGGATTGAAAAACTACCTGCTGGGTACTATGCTCGCTACCTAAGGGGAGCTATACCCCAAACCTCAGCATCACACAATATACCCATTTAACAAACCTGCACATGTACCCCCTGGACCCAAAATAAAAGTTGAGATTATAAATAAAGCAAATAATTTTTAAAAATTAAGAATAAATATATATATACACCAATAACTCCCAAATTCATCTCTCCAGCCCTGACCTCCCAAACACAAGACTTAGTTATCCAACCATCTATCTGAAATCTCCATTTGATTGTTCAGTAAACATTTCAACACATCACCCAAGAAACCTACCCCACCTACCATTGTCCTCATTTGCAATGATGGCAACTCCACTGTTTTCAGTTGCTTGAACTAAAAATCTGAGCATCATCCCTGACTTCTCTGTTTCTCTCACATTCCATATCCCATTCTCAGGAAATCATATTGTGTTTCCTTCAAAATATATCCAAAATTCAACCCATTCTTACCGCTTTCAGTACTTTTTACCTGACCCAAAATCTGTCTCCTGAATTACTGCACTAGACTCCTGACAGTAATTTGACTCTGTCCAATGCCATTTCTTCTCCCCACCCACAACAGACTAGTCTCAGTAGAAGAGCCAGAATGATTACCTTTAAAGATTATGTCACGGCTATGCCGCCAGGTCTATGTGTTGTGACCCCCATGACCCCTTTGTCCTCCCCTACCACCTCCCTATATTCACTCTGTCCCAGGCGCACTGGCTTTCTTGCTGTTCCTCTGAAGACCAGACTTACTCCCCCATCTTAGAGTCTTTGCATTGGCTCCTTCCTCTTCCTGAAATGCTCTTCCGAGGCTATCACCAACTTCAAGTCTTTGTCCAAATGTCACCATCTTACTTAGTCCTTAACTACTCGATTAAAAATTGCCCTCAGTAATCCCTCCCTGCCATCTTTCTTATCTAATTTACCTAAATACTTTTTCCAGAGTACTTACCATCTTCTCACATAAACTGTAAATATTGAGACTCAATTGTTGTGCTTATGTATGGTCTCTATACTCTCATTAGTGTGTAGGCTCCACAAGGATCCTTTTCATCTTGTTTGTTCAATGGTGCATGGAAAGCTCCTAAGACACTGTCTGATTGGCTGGGTGCAGTGGCTCACACCTATAATCCCAGCGTACTGAGAGGCCAACATAAAAGGATCACTTGAGGCCTGGAGGTTGAGACCAGCCAGGGGCTCATAAAGGAAACCACATATCCAAAGGCCGGGTGTGGTGGCTTATGCCTATAATGCCCAGCACTTTGGGAGGCTGAGGCAGGAGGATCACTTGAGGTCAGGAGTTCGAGATCAGCCTGGCCAACATGGTGAAACCCCATCTCTACTAAAAATGAAAAAAATTAGCTGGGCAGTAGTGGCACGTGCCTATAATCTCAGCCACTCTGGAGGCTGAGGCAGGAGAATTGTTTGAGCCTGGGAGATGGAGGCTGGTGAGCCAAGACGGTGCCACTGCACTCCAGTCTGGGTGACAGGGTAAGATCCTGTCTCAAAAAAAAAAAAAAAAAAGAGAAGAAAAAAGAAAAATAACTTAGCCAGGCCCGCTAGACTGCACCTGTAGGTCTGGCTACTCTGAAAACTGGGGCAAGAGAATTGTTCGCGCCCAGGAGGTCAAGGCTTCAGAGAGCCATGATCACGCCACTGCACTCCAGCCAGGGTAACAGAGCAAGACCCTGTCTCAAAACTAGTGCCTGACTCATAATAAGTGCTCAACAAATAGTAACAAAATAGGCTTTACTTGCAATAAGCTCAACAATATAATTCTTGATGAACTGAAAGAACAACGGAAATGGTCATTAAACCACAGTAAGCAATCCATTATATCTAGATAATTTAAACCAGTGGTTCTTAGCCAAGAATGATTTTTCTACTCCATTTCTCCTTCTGCCCCTTGCATGGAATATTTGAAAGTGTCTGAGGCTTCTTTGGCTGTCATTCCTCAGAGGCTGCTGCCTAGTGAATGTAGGTCAGGGATATTGCTGAACATCCACAATGTATAGAGCAGCCCCCACGCCACCAAGAATCATTTGGTCCAAAGTGTCTATAGCACTGAAGTTGAGAAACTCTGATTTACACTGAAATTTTGAGAAACCCAAAAAGCAGGAATAGAATGCACAGGAAGTAAATACTATATAACGACTCTGCTTAGATATTTTATAGTGCCCGAAGTTTTATTTTAGTGACTCCTTCCTTATATTCTAAGTTATAATAGGATCATACACAGTATTGTTCAATCCTGTGATTTAGAGGGTAAACTGCTCAGTTTAACAAGATTAACTGAGTTCCACGGAAATTTGATATATTCACACAGCCAGTTAGCAGAAAAACCATGATAATGTTTTGAAATCCAAATACAAAAAAACATACATTTTAAGATCTAAAGATAAAATAAGTGCCAGGAAATAATGCTAATAAATTAGATCCCCTACAGCTGGTATGTAGTGAACGTGAGGATGCCGTTTTAAAATTCATTTCTACAAATTGATCCTAGACCATAAAGCTCTTCCAACATGGCCTCGAGTGGTTTTCAAAGAAATTTAAAAAGTGAGCACAGCTCCAATCTAATTCAACAATGAACAAAAACATTAGCAATAAAACAGCTGCCAAAATGACAGACTCTCTTCTATCTCCACCAACCACCCTTTTCCCTTCACCCCACCAAGACTAAGACACTGACATATGACCTACTGATTGTGTACACATGGTAAAAGAACACTCGGAATTTAACAAAAGTGTTAACCTAACATATTGTTGGACTAAAAACAATGATATATTGGAGATGGCTCGTGCAGGTAGCAAGAGCCAATTAAGCACATTTCTACCCAAGCTATGTTCATGGATGGTGAATGGGTAGCTTGCTATCAGCCATCATGGGAGGATGTATACCATGAAAACTGACAAATTCTATAAGTCAAGGCTTCTTCTCCCCCCAGAGAACTGACTATGAAACATTAGATAGTATACCACTAATTATATTTGATATGATACTGCTAGGTGTGTTAAAGCTTGGATCTCCCTAACGGTAATTTTGAAGAATTTAGTCCAGAAGATCACCATTACAAGTAGGAGAATTTTTACTGGAGAGATTCAGTTTGGACTTCAAAGTTAGATGGCGAGGATTTGAATTTAAGCCTTGAGTAAATTATTTGCCTTCTTAGTCCCATTCTCCTCATTTGTAACATGAAGTTATTAATATACCCAACAGAGAATTACCTGTGAACGGTAAATGAAATACCTGCATCAAGTTCTGAGTTCAGAGGCTGGTAGGTACCTAATGATCAGCTAAATCCCTAAGCCCCTTTCTTATGTACTTGTGAAAAAAGGGGAAAGATTGCTGCGGTGTTGAGACATGCTGATGGCCAGCACCATTCATTTCCTCCTCTGTCTGTCTCTAAGCCAATAAAATGCAAAAGATGTGGGAGACCAAAGAAAAAGTAAATTGTTAAAATGAATATAATTGAGGAAATGTTTCAGAATACTAGGGAAATAGTCATTTTCACCAAGGACCAAGTGATTCATCTGAACCACAAATGTTACCTCCAGGGCTGGCTACCTACTTTGTCCAGGGCAAAATGAAAGTGTAGTGCCTATTGTTCAAAAATTATTCAGAAAGCTGAGAGGCAGCAGGGCAGCATTGAGGGCAGAACGCAGGGCACTGCGGGACTGCACAGCTCGCATGCTCATACAGCTAGCCCTGCTTACGTCATTTCGCATCCTTCTCTCACTGCTTCACCCCTTCCATCACTTTGCACACACATACCCACACTCATACTGCCTCATTTGTTGTTTTCTCATGCCTGATAAAGATTTTACAAGCTTTTGTCAATGCTAGGGGAAAAGGACATTCACTTCTGGATTGTGGTCCTCTGTTCTTTGTGTTCCTTTTTTTATGTTCATTTAAAAACAATCCTTCTCCTTGCTGATGGTTGGCCTAAAGAAAATAAATAAAAAAAGAAAAACAAAAAACAACAGTCCTTCAACCGTAAAAGTTCTTACCATCTACTTAACAATATTTTGGCCTGTGAAGGTTATTTTGAAAACACTTGACATAGGCCATATACAATTTTTGAATGGTGCTTTTAAAATTCATCACTACAAATTGTGACTTTAATTCAAAAGCAGCATCTATTTCTCTTTTTTCGCCTTTTTTATTTTTTGCTTTTATTTTAGATTCAGGGGTACATGGGCAGGTTTGCTATATAGGTAAATTGCATGTCACAGGAGTTTAGCGTACAAATTATTTTATCATCCAGGAGATAAACATGGCACTTGAGTGGTTTTTTGATTTTCTCCCTTCTTCCACCCTCCACCCTCAAATAGGCCCGGGAGTCTGCTGTTCCCTTCTTTGTCTCCATGTGGAGTCTATGTTGGTCTTCCACTCACAAGTGAGGGCATGCAGTATTTGGTTTTCTGTTCCTATGCTAGTTTGCTTAGGATTTTGCCCTCCAGCTCCATCCATACTGCTGTAAAGGCCATGATCTCATTTATTTTTATGATTGTGTAGTATTCTATGGGGTATATGTACCACATTTTCTTTAACCAGTCTACTGTTGATGGGCATTTAGGTTGATTCCCTGACTTTTGTGTTGTGAACCGTGCTGCAATTAATATACCTGTGAATGTGTATTTATGGTAGAATGATTTATATTCCTTTGAGTATATACCCAATAATGGAATTTCTGGGTTAAATAGTACTTTGAATACTGCATATATTTCAGGAAAAAAAAATATAAGGTGTAGAGAAAGGCAAACTGAGGCTTTGCTCACTATTAGCTAGCTGTCAATAATTATAAATTATATAGAGTTTATTCAAAAATTATAAAGAACTTTAAGACAATGACAGCAGAGCATTAACACAAGCATAGGACCCATTACAACATGGAAAAATTATATAAACTACTTGAAAATCTGTTTTGTCCTTTGTAAAAGTTGTGAAAGTTTAGTTTATGAAATTTAAAAAAGTGCCTGGCACATATATTTTTTTTCAAAATTACCTATGATAATAGGTATCTAATCACATTGTTACAACTTAAGGCAACTTTCAATATTTTTGTTTGAGGGTCCCACTGATTGCAGAAAATACTAAAACAACAAGAAATAACACTTTGACTCCTTTAGCACATTTGGAAAGGTGAAAATGCTTTCATCTGTGAAACTCTAGCTGTTAATTTAAGAGCAAACGACAAAATGTATGTAATGAACATGTGTAACTAAAGTAACTAAAAATTAGTAAGTTTATAAAGACAGCAGCATAATCAGAACTCCACATCATTTACCTAACTAAACAAATTATTGTATCCCGCTCCTTCTTTTCTTCATCTATGCAAACGAAAAAAATTGGACTAAAAAGCTTAAAGCTTTTGCTTTCCCTCAAGGAGCCATACTGAAGAGGAAGAAAACTCAGACAGGTTGTCCCAAATGGATACTATTAGGTTGGTGCAAAAGTAATTGCGGTTTTTGCCGTTTTAAAAAAATGGCAAAACCACAATTACTTTTGCACCAACCTAATACTTCAGTAGAGTTACTGGGTTCCAGGTTCTGGTCCTCAGCTCTTTATACTCAGAAACTCTTTTATGAATGTATCCTACCAGTTAACCTCAAAGAGATTTATTCAGGCAAACTAAAGTCAACCAATCTAGTTTTATACACTAGAATACCAATTATTAAATTACAAGAAAATAAGTAATGCCAGATTAACAGTCTTTGGTCATTTGCTCAGGGTGTTTTCTCCTGGTAGATCAGTTTACTCAGAGACTAAATTATAGGTCAGAAGTTTGCTTGAAGAGCCCAGAATCAGAATAAAGGGTTCAATTGTCATTAATGAATGTTAGCTA
Source organism: Sapajus apella (assembly GCF_009761245.1). NCBI lineage: Eukaryota > Metazoa > Chordata > Mammalia > Primates > Cebidae > Sapajus > Sapajus apella. The sequence goes on from NW_022436962.1 coordinate 3,161,114, forward strand.
CATAAATTGGCCTGCTTCTGTTCACACTGGGGATATTTTTGCTCCAATAATCAATACTAGCATTCTGGAACTAAAAGTATATCTCTTCCATATTTCCCTGAAAACTATTGACTGTCCTATACATAGCTCCTTTTTCTTTTAACTTCTGCATAGAATGCCATTGTTCTATTATTAATCGTTGTATCATGCAGTTACATTGTAATGTAATTGATTAAGTCATCTTTTCCGCCACATCTCAGGCAGCGAATGATACTCTAGCCACGTCAGTTGACCTGGGCATTTTAATCCCCAAATTTACAGGTCATCTTTTGGAGAAAGATAGTGTCAAAGAGATGTACAGCAATTCAGAACACTTATGTTGGGATTAAACTGACTTGGCTTAATTCCTAACCAAAGTTAGGTAAGTTAAGTAACCTCTCCAAGCTTCAACATTCTCATCTGTAAGACAGAAATAATAACACCTACTTTTTGGGTTTGTTGAGAGGATAAATGAGATTATATATATAAAAATTTAATGTGTAACCCAAAGGAAGGACTCAATAATGAATAGATACAGCCATCAATACTTTCACACATTACACACTGTGTTTTAGCCAACATCCGTCTTCCAAGTTGGCCTTTGTATTTTTTGTCTCAAAACCGGGGAAAAGGGGGCACTTGCACACCCTTTATATCTGGACTGCACATTTCGGTATTCACTTTCTTTAAGTCAACACATACAAAGGCAAAGGCAGGTGAACTTTCAAGGTCAATATACTCTTCATAAACTTGAACCCAATGACCTATAAACTCACAAGCTAATAACTAATTATAGTTTTTGTTTTGCCCATTCTGGCAATGCATTTTGCTCTCTCCTCACGCTGCAAATGTTACTCTGTTGAACCCATCAGTTTATAAAAACAAGTTCAGCATCCCCCGTCATATTTAATATAAATCAACTGTACCACGAGATTTTGTTTTGTTTAAGCTCATGATAGTTACCCGTGTAAACCATGCAAACTTTGGCCTTTTAACTCCTAGACCATTTTTCATTCTATTTCTTTGTTAGGAAGATCCGTTTGTGTATAATTAAATGTGGCTTTCTTAAACCTTTACACTTGGTAGCTTAATGTATTTTTGTTTTATTTCGAGTACAAAGGCTACATAATGCTTTTGTTGGCATCAATTCTACTTAGTATGCCAGCTACATAATTTTGTTCTCTGCAATATGTCAGCGTTTGAGTGCCTTGGGCTCAACAGGTGGTGCTAGATAAGGCTCTGGCAAATCAAATAAGTAATGTTGTTATTTCTTTTGTCAAGTTATAATTAAAAACAGAGTCTATGTAAAATGAGACTTACATTTTCCTGTTTTTAAAAGGGCTCAACATCCAGCACAAATCATTTTCTATAACAAAGACCCACTAGTAAGGAAGCATATTGTCTGCATAAATATGCAACACCTCCTGATCTGCAGTTTCACTGGTCTCTGTAAAGTTTACTTTGAAAACTTGATGTGTAAGCATTGCTTATAAGGTACTGACTTTTCCACTCTTCTGTAATTCAGAAGTATGAACTTAAGGACACGCCAAATATTTAAGAGGAAATTTAAACATTGTTATCCATTAAGGTGTAGAATATTAAGAAACTCTTTGAACATTTTTACTTAAATCATTTGCCTTAAAGTTTTTTCCTTGTGTACTATGATATCCTAGTCCTTGATTATAAGAGAGCAGAGGCCTGGCACAGTGGCTCATGCCTGTAATTCTAGCACTTTGGGAGGCCAAGGCGGGCGGATCACCTGAGGTCAGGAGTTTAAGAACAGCCTGGCCAACATGGCGAAACTCTGTCTCTACTACAATACAAAAATTAGCTGGGCATAATGGTGGGTGCCTGTAATCCCAGCTTCTCGGGAGGTTGACACAGAAGAATGGCTTGAACTCAGGAGATGGTGACTGCAGTGAGCCAAGATTGCGCCACCGCACTCCAGCTCAGGCAAAAGAGTAAGAACTCCATCTCAAAAGAAAACAAACAAACAAAAACAGAAAGAGAGCGAGCCAAGGCCAGTGCTTCCATAGTCAAAAAACTATAAAGATCCTTGGCCAGAGAGTTAGGTTTCTCTTTCATAATTTAATATCCAGCGCTGCCAGAGAGCTGAGCACTGTCATATAGTGGGATGGGATATAAGAGACTCATAAGCCTGATTATGTCTCTGAAAGTTCTCCCTGTAAAAGTTGTTCCTGCAGGGCAGGCATATGTGATGCTTGGCCACTTGCTCCTGTGCGCTCAACACCATTTCAGAAGACACAAACCAGTGTAGGGTACAATGTCCCTTACGGCAATAACTTAAAGCATACCCTGAGAATGACCCTGTTTGGAAGATGCAGCTGAACGTGTGTTCTGAGCTATAGAATCCAGGAGTGGTCAACACAAAGATTCATTCCTTGTCTATGAGGAACACCTGAGTACCTAGCCCCTTCCAGGGAACACAGGGTATACATTGCATTGGGGCCTTCAGTTTTGCATGAAGGTTGCCAGGTGGAAGTCATTAAGTGAAGAGCGTTTAGTGAAAATGGTATATAAACTGCACGTTATTTGCAAGCAATTGCAGTTTTCCTGCCCACCCATCGCCACTGGACTATAAGTAAGGCAAATATCTTGTCCACTGGACTCTCTCCCCTGTATGTAACCTCCTAATTAAACCCTGTGTTTTGTTTGCTAGCCCTGAGTCTCTTCGTCTACCTATTGAACCTGGTGCCTTCTCTATTAAGGGTAATAGGGTTTTGGCACACCAGACAGTTGTCACATGCCTCTTCTGTTCCCAAAAAGAGGCCAGCATTGCCTTTCTGCAAGCCAGAGTACGTTAACATTCTGGTTTGAGTTTTATTGTGCTAAAATCAAGACATTTTAACGAATGAATCCATTATGTAGTTCTTTTATTTCAAAAACATTTGATCCAATAGCAGTAATTAATTTTTCTGTGCCCATGGAATAGTTATCTGAAAAAAAATCAAAGCAGCCCAAAAGTATTGATCACGATATGTGGGAACACCAGGATGTCTGGAATCATATAGACAGGACATACAGAAGATTGAATAAAACTTCTCCAGGTGGTCAGACTTAAACATGAAGCATCGATTTCTCTACTTTCAACTGAATTTTCCTTTATGCCCTGAAGTTAGAGATACCTCAGTTAAACACATTTTTACTTTTTCCTAAAGATGTAAGTTTCCTAATGTCTTCATATAGCTAAGACTCATGAACTACTATGTATATAAATGTCCTTAGTTCTAAAATAAAGACTTCAGATTTGGCAGACTAAACAGCTTCTATATTTTGTGTCTATATTTGGCTTTATTTATAAAAAGCATGGTGTATGCCTGACTACAGATCAACAGAAAATCAGGTTTCCAGGCTGAAAGGCAAGGTAATTAAATGTTGTATAGATTTTTAAATTAAAGTTCAAGCAAACTGAATGCATATCACACATGAAACACGAAACCATGTTTCTAGTCTTGACAAGACTGTCAAGGTGGGCAAATGGGAAAATAATTTCTCCGTTGGTTTACTGGTTTCTTCACCTGTAAAAATGAGGATCTGGACTAGAACTAGAGCTATCCAAACATTTATAAACAATATCTCTCTTTCTTCAACCAAAAAATGGTAAAGCATAAACCTAATCTATTCAGAATAATGGGCAAGGTCCCCTGCCCTTTGACTTATCCTCTGACTTGGGCCCCCAACATCACCCCCTAGCTTTGGAAAAGACCTAGAAAATACCTAAGGTTCCAAGGACTCAGGAACTAGCTTAATCTCTGAGTTGCTGGGCCAGCTCTAAAACTCCCTAACTGTAGCATTGCAAAATACCATGTGTTTTATAAACACTTTACAGAGTACGCCACTTCACTGTGCATTCCTCTCAATCCTCTGAAGTAAGGAGAATGGCTATCATTATTTCTATTTTGGATGCTGAGAAAGCGGAACCTCCGAGAGATTAAGGTGAGCTCTAGATAGACAGTGAATAAGGGCTAAAACTAAAGTTGCAAGCCAGAACTTCTCTGTACTCCATTTCCCACTTAATGCCCTTTACAATATAGCACAGTCACAGGTTTTATTGCTTTTGATTTTTGCAAGGTTCAAATAAGCCCCTCAAATTTTGACCATAAGAACAAAGATGAAACTTCACTGAGGGTAAGAAAGAAACAACAAACAAATTACCAAATTCAATAGGCTGAATGTGGCCATTGAACCTTTTACCATTCAAAGCCACACTAAAAAATAATTGCTAGGATTAGTGACTCTAATCCTCATAGGGTTTTAATGCTGACATTTGAGCTTTAGCTATTTCATATTGAAAGTGTCTAACATCACCTTAACACCACTCCATTAAGGAGTCCGATGGGCCAAAATCCTGTTCTGCTTTCTAAAACATTGGGGTAATATCAAAGAAAGAAATCTACCATTGTAAAGAAATCAATTCTCTCCATATTTCCTTATAAACATACCATTCCAATTAAAATTCTAACAGGATGTATTTTACTCTTAAAATTATTCTAAATTTGAACTGAAAAATAACGTGAAAATAGCTACAAAGCTCTGAGAAAAGGAAAAGAATAAAGACATTTTAGTATCGAGTGTTAAACATATTGTAAACATGCACTAATTAAAACAGTTAGATATCAGTACAGGAAGTAGGCAGACAAATAGAAGAAGCGAATAGAAAAACCTAGAAGTAAACTAAAGCAGTTCTCAAAATGTCGTCCAAAGACCCCCAAGGGCTCCTAAGACCCTCTCAGCTGTCTGCAGGGTCCTGACTTAGTCAACTATCTATCATCTGTGTGATACTTGATTTTTTTAAGGGAAAACAAGATATCACAACGGACTGATTGAAGAAGCAGATATGAGAATCCAGCTGTCTTCTTCTGCAAGGCCATACATTAAAAGATTTGCAAAAGCACTGAAACAGTGCCACTTTTCTCACAAGTTCTCTTTGTAGAAAAATGTTATTTTTCCCTGACTTTCCAAGATGGCCAAATAGGAACAGCTCCAGTCTGCAGCTCCCACCAAGATCGACAGAGAAAGTGGGTGATTTCTGCATTTCCATCTGAGGTACCCAGTTCATCTCACTGGGATGGGATGGACTGTGGGTGCAGCCCATGGAGGGCGAGCTGAAGCAGGGTGGGGTGTCGCCTCACCCGGGAAGTGCAAGGGGTTGGGGGAATTTTGTCCCCTAGCCAAGGAAAGCCATGAGAGACTGTACCCTGAGGAACAGTGCATTCCGGCCCAGACACTGTGCTGGGTCTTCCCAAGGTCTTCGCAACCGGCAGACCAGAGGATTCCCTCCGGTGCTGAGGCCACCAGGACCCTAGGTTTCAGGTGCAAAACTGGGTGGCCATTTGAGCAGACACTGAACTAGCTGCAGGAATTTTTTCTTTACTTTTTTTTATACCCCAGTGGCACCTGGAATGCCAGTGAGACAAAACCATTCACTCCCCTGGAAAGGGGGCTGAAGCCAGGGAGCCAAGTGGTCTGGCTCAGGGGGTCCCACCCCATGGAGCCCAGCAAGCTAAGATCCACTGGCTTGAAACTCTCACTGCCAGCACAGCAGTCTGAGGTCAACTTGGGATGCTCCATGCTGGTGAGGGGAGGGGCATCCACCATTGCTGAGGCATAATTAGGCAGTTTTACCCTCACAGTGTAAACAAAGCTGCCAGGAAGTTTGAACCAGGTGGACCCCACCACAGCTCAGCAAGGCCACTGTGGCCAGCTGGCCTCTCTAGATTCCCCCTCTATGGGCAAGACATCTCTGAAAAATAAACAGCAGCCCCAGTCAGAGACTTATAGATAAAACCCCCATCTCCCTGGGACAGAGCACCTGGGGGAAGGGGTGACTGTGGGTGCAGCTTCAGGGGACTTAAACACCCCAGCCTGACAGCCCTGAAAACAGCAGTGGATCTCCCAGCACAGCATTCAAGCTCTGATAAGGGACAGACTGCCTTATCAAGTGGGTTCCTGACCCCCATGTATCCTGACTGAAAAATACCTCCCAGTAGGGGCCAACAGATAACTCATACAGGAGAGCTCTGGCTAGCATCTGGCAGGCATCCCTATGGGACAAAGCTTCCAGGGAAGGAACAGGCAGCAATCTTTGCTGTTCTACAGCCTCTGCTGGTGATACCCAGGCAAACAGGGTATGGAGTGAACCTCCAGCAAACTCCAGTAGACCTGCAACAGAGAGGCCTGACTGCTAGAAGGAAAACTAACAAAGAGACAGAGGTAGTAACAACATCAACAAAAAGGATGTCTGCTCAGAGATCCCATCTGAAGGTCACCAACATCAAAAACCAAAGATAGATAAATCCATGAAGAGGGAAGTAACCAGTGCAAAAAGGTTGAAAATTTGAAAAACTAGAATGCCCCTTCTCAAAAGATCACAACTCCTCGCCACCAAGGGAACAAAATTGGACAGAGAATGAGTTTGACAAATTGACAGAAGTAGGCTTCAGAAGGTGGGTAATAACAAAGTCCTCTGAGCTAAAGAAGCATGTTCTAACCCAATGCAAGGAAGCTAAGAACCTTGATAAAAGGTTAGACAAATTGCTAACTAGGATAAGCAGTTTAGAGAAGGACATAAATAACCTGATGGCGCTTAAAAACACAGCTTGAGAATTTCATGAAGCATACACAAGTATCAATAGCCAAATCAATCAAGTGGAAGAAAGGATATCAGAGACCGAAGATCAACTCAATGAAATAAAGCAAGAAGACAAGATCAGAGAAAAAAGACTGAAAAGAAACAAACAACACCTCCAAGAAATATGGGACTATGTGAAAAAACCAAATCTACATTTGATTGGTATACCTGAAAGTGATGGGGAGAATGGAACCATGTTGGAAAACCCTCTTCAGGATATTATCCAGGACAATTCCTCCAACCTAGCAAGGCAGGCCAACATTCAAATTTAGGAAATACAGAGAACACCACAAAGATACTCCTCGAGAAGAGCAACCCCAAGACATAATTGTCAGATTCATCAAGGTTGAAATGAAGGAAAAATATTAAGGGCTATCAGAGAGAAAGGTCATGATACCCACAAAGACTAAGAGCAGATCTCTCAGCAGAAACTCTACAAGCCAGAATAGAGTGGAAGCCAATATTCAACATTCTTAAAGAAAAGAATTTTTAAACCATAATTTCATATCCTAATTCTAAGCTTCACAAGCAAAAGAAATAAAATCCTTTACAGACAAGCAAATACTGAGAGATTTTGTCACCACCAAGCCTCTCCTATAAGAGCTCCTGAAGGAAGCACTAAATATGGAAAAGAACAACCAGTACCAGTCACTACAAAACATACCAAATTGTAAAGACCACCAATGCTATGAAGAAACTGCATCAATTAACTGGCAAAATAACCAGCTAGCATCATAATAACAGGATCAAATTCACACATAACAACATTAAATGTAATGGGCTAAATGCTCATTACATTAAAGCTTAAATGTAAATGGGCTAAATACCCCAATTAAAAGACACAGACTGGCAAATTGGATAAAGAGTCAAGACCCATTGGTGTGCTGTACACAGGAGACCCATCTCAGGTGCAAAGACACAGATTGGCTCAAAATAAAGGGATGGAGAAATATTTATCAAGCAAATGGAAAGCAAAAAGCAAAAAAAAAAAAAAAAAAAACAGGGTTGCAATTCTAGTCTCTGACAAAACAGACTTTAAACCAACAAA
>NW_022436962.1:3168931-3381157 GCF_009761245.1 Sapajus apella
AAAAAAAAAAAAAAAAAAAAACAGGGTTGCAATTCTAGTCTCTGACAAAACAGACTTTAAACCAACAAAGATCAAAAGAGTCAAAGAAGGGCATTACATAATGGTAAAAGGATCAATGCAAAAAGAAGAGCTAACTGTCCTAAATATATATGCACCCAATACAAGAGGACCCAGATTCATAAAGCAAGATTTCAGAGACCTACAAAGAGACTTAGACTCCCACACAATAATAGTGGGAGACTTTAACAAGCCATTGTCAATATTAGACAGATCAATGAGACAGAAAATTAACAAGGATACCCAGGACTTGAACTCAGCTCTGGACCAAGCAGACCTAATAGACATCTACAGAATTCTCCATGCCAAGTCAACAGAATATACATTCTTCTCAGCACAACATCGCCCACATTCTAAAATTAACCACATAATTCAAAGTAAAACACTCCTCAGCAAATGCAAATCAATGGAAATCTTAACAGTCTCTCAGACCACAGTGCAATCAAATTAGAACTCAGAATTGAGAAACTCACTCAAAACCAAACAACTACATGGAAACTGAACAACCTACTCCTGAATGACTACTGAGTAAATGACAAAATTAAGGCACAAATAAAGCAGTTCTTTGAAACCAGTGAGAACAAAGACACAACATATCAGAATCTCTGAGACATAGCTAAAGCAGTGTGTAGAGGGAAATTTACAGCACTAAATGCCCACAGGAGAAAGAAGGAAAGATCTAAAATTGACACCTTAACATCACAATCAAAAGAACAAGAGAAGCAAGAACAAACAAATTCAAAAGCTAGCAAAACACAAGAAATAACTAAGATCAGAGGAAAACTGAAGGAGATAGAGACATGAAAACTCCTTTGAAAAAATCAATGAATCCAGGAGGTAGATTTTTGAAAAGAGCAACAAAATAGATAGACCACTAGTCACTCTAATAAAAAAGAAGAATCAAGTAGATGCAATAAAAAATGAAAAAGGGGATATCGCCACTGATCCCACAGAAATACACACTACTATCAGAGAAAACTATAAATACCTCTACACAAATAAACTAGAAAATCTAGAATAAACAGATAAATTCCTGGAAACATACACCCTCCCAAGACTAAACTAGGAAGAAGTCAAATCCCTGAACAGATCAATAACAAGTTCTGAAATTCAGGCAGTAATTAATAGCCTGCCAACCAAAAACAGCCAGGAATAGACAGATTCACAGCCAAATTCTACCAGAGGTACAAAGAGGAGCTGGTACCATTCCTTCTGAAACCATTCCAAACAATACAAAAAGCAGGAATCTACCCTAACTTATTTTATGAGGCCATCATCATCCTGATACCAAAACCTGGCAGAGCCAACAAAATAAGAAACTTTCAAGCCAAAATCCCTGATGAACATCAGTGCAAAAATCCTCAATAAAATACTTGCAAACCAAATCCAGCAGCACATCCAAAAGCTTATCCACCACGATCAAGTCGGGTTCATCCCTGGGATGCAAGGCTGGTTCAGCATATGTAAATCAATAAACATAATCCATCACACAAACAGAACCAATAACAAAAACCACATGATTATCTCAACAGATGCAGAAAAGACCTTCTACAAAATTCAACAGCCCTTCATGCTAAAAACTCTCAATAAACTAGGTATTGATGAAACATATCTCAAAACAATAACAGCTATTTATGACAAACCCACAGTCAATATCATACTGAATGGACAAAATCTGTAAGCATTCCCTTTGAAAACTGGCACAAGACAAGGATGCCCTCTCTCACCACTTCTATTCAACATAAGATTGAGAGTTCTGACCAGACCAATCAGGCAAGAGAAAGAAATAAAGGGCATTCGGTTAAGAAAAGAGGATGTCAAATTATCTCTATTTGCAGATGACATGATTGTATGTTTAGAAGACTCCTCCCAAAATCTCCTTAAATTGATAAGCAACTTCAGCAAAGTATCAGGATACAAAATCAATGTGCAAAAAACACAAGCATACCTATATGCCAATAACAGACAAACAGAGACCCAAACCATGAGTAAATTCCTATTCACAATTGCTACAAAGAGAATAAAGTAGCTAGGAATACAACTTATAAGAGACGTGAAGGACCTCTTCAAGGAGAACTATAAACCACTGCTCAAGGAAATAAGAGAGAATATAAACAAAGGGAAAAACTTTCCATGCTCATGGATAGGAAGAATCAATGTCATGAAAATGGTCACACTGCCCAAAGTAATTTATAGATTCAACACTATCACCATCAAGCTACCATTTACTTTCCTCATAGAATTAGAAAAAACTACTTAAATTTCATATGGAACCAAAAGAAGAGCCCACATAGCCAAGAAAAAATCCTAAGCAAAAAGAACAAAGCTGGAGTCATCACACCACTTGACTTCAAACTATACTACAAGGCTACAGTAATCAAAACAGCATGGTACTAGTGCCAAACAGATCTATAGACCAATGGAACAGAACAGAGGCCTCAGAAATAACACCACACATCTACAACCACCTGATCTTTGACAAACCTAACAAAAACAAGCAATGGGGAAAGGATTCCCTATTTAATAAATGGTGTTAGGAGAACTGGCTAGCCATATACAGAAAGCTGAAACTGGATCCCTTTCTTACACCTTATACAAAAATTAACTCAAGATTGATTAAAGGCTTAAACAAAAGACCTAAAACCATGGAAACCCTAGAAGAAAACCTAGGCAATACCATTCAGGACATAGGCATGGGCAAAGCCTTCATGACTAAAACACCGAAAGCAATGGCAACAAAAGCCAAAATAGACAAATGAGATCTAATTAAACTAAAGAGCTTTGCTCAGCAAAAGAAACTATCATCAAGTGAACAGGGAACATATAGAATGGGAGAAAACTTTTGCAAATATCCATCTGACAAACGGCTAATATCCAGAATCTACAAGAAACTTAAACAAATTTATAAGAAAAAATAAACCCATCAAAAAGCGGGTGAATGATATAAAGGACACTTTCCAAAGAAGTAATTTATGCGGCCAATATGAAAGGAAGCTCATCATTACTGGTCATGAGAGAAATGCAAATCAAAGCCACAATGAGATACCATCTCATGCCAGTTAAAATGGTGATCATTAAAAAGTCAGGAAACAACAGATGCTGGAAAGGATGCGGAGAAATAGGAGTGCTCTTACACTGTTGGTAGGGGCATAAATTAGTCCAACCGTTGTGAAAGACAGTGTGGCAATTCCTCAAGGATTTAGAACAAGAAATACCATTTGACCTAGCAATCCCATTACTGGGTATATACCCAAAGGATTATAAATCATTCTCCTATAAAGACACATACACATGTACATCTATCGTAGCACTATTTATAATAGCAAAGACTTGGAACCAACCCAAATGCCCATCAGTGAAAGGCTGGATAAAAAAAAAAAATTGGTACATGTATACCATGAAATACTATGCAATCATAAAAAAGAATGAGCTCATGTCCTTTGCAGGGACATGGATGAAGCTGGAAGCCATCATTCTCAGCAAACTAACACAGGAACAGAAAACCAAACATGGCATGTTCTCACTCATAATTGAGAGTTGAACAATGAGAACACATTTACACAGGGAGGGCAACATCACACATTGGGGCCTACCATGAGGTTGGGGACTAGGAGAGGGGTAGCATTAGGAGAAATACCTAATGTAGACGATGGGTTGATGGGTGCAGCAAACCACCATGGCACATGTATACCTATGTAACAAGCCTGTGTGTTCTCCACATGTACCCCAGAACTTAAAGTATAATAATTAAAAAAAAAGAAAAATAGTTACTTTTCATAAAATATGTGATTATGTTAAAATGTAATAGGTTTATTACTGCTCATTTTAATGAATTGATAAAATTTTAAGTGTTTCTTAGTTTTAATTTCTAAAGTGATAAATATCAATAGCTATAACTCACAAAAACTAAAGCTCTTTGAGATGCTCAGAAAATATTAAGAGTACAAAAACATTTGCAGCCAAAAAGTTGAAGAACTACTGTCCTAAATAATATATCAACGCTTAATATTTGGTAAAGGCAACACTTCAAACTAGTGGGGAAAGGATGGAGCATTTAATATTGCTGGAACAAGAACCCAGTTGTCTGCGAGAAATGTGCCTCTGCATCTAAGCAGAGCCAAAACAACTTTCTGAAAGGAGGAACTCCTCAATTTCAGATGAATTTCTACCCCCAAAGGGCTTACAAGAAGTTTAGTCTTAACCTCAGCTGGGGCTCCCCCATTTTTTCCCATGATTATGGCAATATCCAGCAGACTTAGTGTCAAAGTATCATCTTTTCACACCAGGGAACATGGTGACAATCACTGTGTCAACCCAGAAGGTCCCTTCAAGGTCAGTCCCTTTAGAGTGTATCAATTGCCCAGAGACCTTTGTTGAGGCTGGGAACCACCAACCATTCCTCTCTGATGTTCAGTCACCTTCCCAGGATGCTGCTAGTACAGAGGGTACCTACACCTCAACAGGACCTAAAAGTCTGTGGCATCCTTCTCCCTGACCTAGCCCAAGTGTAATTATTATTCTTTTATCTTCCGTATTTGACCATTTGGCATCCTTCCATAAGCCACATTCTAACTGCTGCCCTTGCTCACCATCCTGGGCCTAACTGCACACTTCCCTTTTGTAGGGGTGTGTGGTTTGTAGCATACAATAACCAAGTACATTTAAACATATCTGTATCTTATGCCTACAACAATGCAGAACTTTTTCCCCTACTTCCTGCTGTAAACTGCAACAAAGACTTTAGCTCCTAGTTCTTTCTTCTTCCCATCCATTTGGCCTTGGTGCTTCTCATGTGGACCTGTGTGGATGCCATGACTTCATGCCTCTAAGGAACTGAGTATGATTGACTTCTTCCTTCATGACAATCACTTTTGTGTCTGCCTGTCATACCACACCTAACTAAATTAAATCCCAGATACCATGTAAAACACCTAGGAATTTCCTTTTAGTCTAGATGTCTTTCCTCTAGCCTCCTGGTCCCCTTTAAAGCATCCAAATGGTTTTTGCCATGGGTCTTGTACTGACGCAAAGCCAGATTGTGATAACTCGTTTCTTTGTCATTCCTGAGCCGGAAACCAGGGATTCCATCTTTTCTACTTTCATCTCTGGGTTTTGCCTGGAACCTTGCACCCTTCTCAGCTCTAGGTACTATCTCATTTTTCCACTGCCTCCTCCATCTCCTGAGGTCTTATTATCCAAGAATAAACCTCCCTTACTTCCTGCTATTCAAGTCAGCTGATTTGCTCTTCAGCTTCACTCGATTCACGCATCAAAAAGTATCTATTGAGCACATATTAATTCCAGGCATTGAGTATCTATCAATGAAACAAAGAGACATGGGCCATGCTCTGTGGTACGGTCATGGATTCCCAGTTCTTCACTCTGTGCTAGAATCTTCCTCTGTCTCCAGCCCTACTGGTCACCCTGGTTATCTGCCTGAGCCTGAAGGAATGGTGTACACATGTGTTTGGGGCTGCTCTTTCATGTTTTCCTGCCCATGTAGGTAATTACACTTTCAGCTCTTGATGTCTCTCTGCCTCCCCTCTCCTGTAGATCACTGAGTTGGCCTAGCAGATGCCCGAAGGCAGGAAGAGGTGACATTTTGTCTTTCAGGAAAGCAAGAAAGGTTTGGAGCAAGTACTTTCAAGAATGAAATTAATTGCTTTAGAGTAGGAAATTAACTGGCTCAGCTCAGGTTAATGAACAGCTCAATTGTAATTGCAAGTATACACATATTATTAATGCACTTTTCAATAATATTCGATTTATTCATCTCATTCTGTTTGTGGCTTAACACAACTTGGGGATGGGGATGAGGAGGTGTGGAAGGCAGAAGATGAAAGGAAAAATTAACTTGTACTGAACTCCAGTGATAATACAAAATATTTATTTCATTTAAAATACATCACTCCTGTGATGTATTTAAATAAAACCTATCAATGATTCATATACAAGAACATAAAAAATGACTTACCCAGGATCACACAGGGAGTAACTGGTAGTCTTAGATTAACCTAAGCCTATACAGTACCAAATTTATATCTTTTAGAACATTTTGTAGCATTTTAAAATATGTGAGTATTTCTATGTGAAATGCTGCATTCATGATCTATACATCTTCAGATGTGATGATATGCAAGCTTACTGCAGCTGAATCTCTCAAACGTTAACCACTATATGAATCACCTGAGGATTCTACTTAAATGCAGATTCTAATTCAGTAAGCCCAGAGTTTGATCGAAGAATCTGCATTTCTAACAAGCTCCCAGCCGATACTAACACTGCTGGTCTAGGGAACACACTTGGAGGAGCAACACCTTAGACCACTCGCCTAGATTTTATGGAGAAGAAAACTAAGGATCATATAAGATGAGGAGACTCTTTGATAGCAAATTAATTAGTGACAGAGCCAAGAAGACCAAAAAGTCCAGTGTTCCTTTCACTGTGTTCTTTACATTACATAAAATATTATTTAAGACTACAAAACACATCAAATATATTCATTTGCTCTGTTTTTGCATTTGATAATAAATTTTAAAACCAGAAAATAATGTGTATTAATGGTAAAACTTGATGCTTTATCTTTTTAAGAATAAAAAATGTTAAGAATAATTTCAAAAACAGATAACACATCTTCTGGAGAACATATTTATCACGTATTGAATATGCAAAGTAAAATTGCTGTTAAACATATAATTTACTACAGAACTTGCAAACAAATTACATTTATTTTATGGAAATGCTTTAATTTTTATTTTGTTTTGTTTTTACTTAAGATACGATTTCACATGCAAAGGGATTTTTGCAATGGTTTAAATATTTCTCTCACCCAGAAAACTTAATGTGGTTTTTAAAAAGTAATTCTCCAAGTCTCAAATACCAGTGTAGGTAATGTTAGAAAATGCAGTAAACCAATATAAATATGCATAAACAAATATGTAAATGTAATTGTTTTCCAGCTTTCAAGAATGTTACATACTAGAGTGTAATAATTCCATATATCTCTTGGCCCCAGGGGTAATTTTTTTTCTAAAATCATACATGTACATGTCAGAACTGAATATACCCTCTGATATTCATAAGGAATTTTAAAATTTGGAAAGAAAAAAAGGTTGTGGAGATTTTTCAGCTATTTATATTCAAGTGTATAAGTAAAGGCATCACCTTAATTAGGGCAATTATCACATCAAAGTATGATTTTTAGACTAAAATTATTTGAAATGATGCACAGCTCAAGCAATTGTGGTATATAATCAAGGCAAAACCTTCTTTATGAAAAAATACAATTAGGTATATAATCAAAGACTAAATAGGAAGATAATACATTGATTATACTTGTTTTTTCCTTTTTTGGAAACATTAATTATATTTGTCTTTTAGCAGTATGATAACAAGTATGTTGAATACACTTAAGTTGCCAATTGGCCAATATTTTAGTATATCAATTCTCCAAACCTGATCCCACACCCCTTACCTCTCGTGAAAATCTTTTTTTGGTTAATCCATTGCTGGTTAAGATGTTGTACAGGATTTGGCACATGGCATGTTCCTATTAATTGATTTTGTTGTTCTGTTTGAGGAGTACTTCAAAAGAAGTTGCTAAAACATTGTCTGAAGACATCTCTGACTGTTAGTTACAATGGTGGACTACAATAACAGTTAAGAGCACACACTCTAAAACCAAATGACTAGGGATTGAATCCTAACACTACCAATGAGCTCTGTGTCCTTGGGCAAATTGGAACTCTTTATGCATCGATTTCTTTATCTATAAAAGGGGTTTAATAATAATACTTACCTAATGTAGTTTTGAGAATTAAACTTGATAAATACCAGTAAAGAAATTAGAATAGTGCCTTGCCCATTGAAAGCTATTAATAATGATGATGATGATGATGATGATGATGAAGAAAAGGAGGAGAAGAAGAGAAGGGGAGGAACAAAGAAGAAAATGAAGAGAAACATGAAGTAAAGGTGAAAAATGAGGAGGAGAGGAGTAGAAAGAGGAGGAGAAGAAATGAAAAAGTTGATTCCTAATTAAAATAACATACTTTCTGAGAAAGAAAGCTTAAATTTTATATTTAGCTCTGCCACTTTGTAATCTTAAGCAATTTTTTTCTCTATTTAATTTTTCTATTGGTAACTTTTTTCATTTTTATCTTGAGAAAATGTAATCAGCTCTTTGAGCCTCAGTTTTCTCATCTATAACATTTGCTTCATATTAAAAGGTGTTGTGAGGAAAGATGAAATAATATATGGGAAAATTTTAATGCTGTAGTATTGCTTTATGCTATAGTATACATACTATATATACTATAATACATTATAGCATATTATATACTATATATACTGTATACATTATAGCATACTATATACTATATACTATAATACATTATAGCATATTTCTGAATAATTATACAATAGTTTAAAAACTTGTACTTGAGACTTCTTATGTTTGGCTATTTATATTAAAATTTTAGTTAATCTTTGGGATCCATTTTTTTTAAAAAAAAAAAAAAGGTTAAAATAGAAATGACATCTTTTTTTTTTTTCTCCATGCAGTCCTTGTTTCCTGCCATTTTAATTTTAAATGAAAATGAGAGATCTGAGTACACTGAAAAGTAACATCATCATCTGGAAAGTTATACATAATGAAAATGCAATGACAAATACACATCTTTCGGTCCCTATTCCAGTCCTCTTTAACAACTTTGCTTTCTCAGATGGGAATTCATGAGCTGTAATACTTAAGGAGATTTTCATCTGTAGGTTTTAGGATTTTCTTATTGGCCATATTCACCACCCATCCTGGAGCAAGACCAAAGAAAATCTGCCTTGGATCCTTCCTAGTACAGAGCATTTTGAAGAGTTCATCTTTAGTGATATCGGGTAAGATGTAACCGTACTTCCTGGCAAGTTCAAGTCACGCTTCAGGAAATTTGGCAGGATCTGCCAGGTACCCACGATTCTTTGCATCGGTATAATACGGTACCAGTTCTTCTGGTGGAAGCATTCTTTTTGGAATGGGTTGTCCACAAAGAAAGAATGGAACTGGTTTGCATACAATGTCCAGACTTCTTGGATCATAGAAGGCTGTAGTAACAACACCACCATTTTTTTCAATTGCAGCAATAGCTAGTTCTGAAGCCAACTGTACTTCAATATTAACTTTCGCTGTAAAGGTGTCTGCACCCTCCTCGACCAGCTGGACTCCATAATCTCTTTTAAGTGGCTGGATGGTCACACCTCTCCCATTGACAAGCTGCGTTAAGTCAATAGGTTGAGTAGGATCAACACGACCCAAATCAATAAGATACTGCAGTCTATTGAGACTCAAAGGCTTATACTGGCGTCTGAAGCTATGTCCTTCGTTAAAACCGTATTTTGGGATTCGGATGTAAAATGGAGTCTGGCCTCCCTCAAAGCCCAGGCGAGGCCGGGTTCCTCTTTGCCTTTCTCCTTTGTGGCCTCTGCCACATTTTCTACCTCTTCTCCGACCTCTTGGTCGCCTCTCCAGTTTCCTGGAGCCGGGATTCGGCTTTAAGTTGGCCAGGCTCACACGCGGCAGGTCCCGGAGTAGGTCCAGGGCCCGGGACCTACCGCCCTGCAAAGGACCGGCCATAACTCCAGAAATGACATCTTATTGTCTACTACCTAAAGCAGTAATAAGTGCACACTGGGAACCAAAGACTTGAAAAGAAAATTATGAGGGAAAAATAAACCTTGTCAAGACACATTGGTTGTGTCTTCAGTGTTAACAAACCAACAAATTATTTACTCTCAATTAACTGGCCAAGAAAAGAGCATGTGATGTTCAAACAAATTAAAAATGGTAAAATTTAAGAATCGTTTGTGTTTCTTTTTATTGTATTGGTAGCCTATAGCTGTAATAGAAGTGATTGAAATTTTCAAATAAGTCATACATAACACAATCTTATAAGTGTACAAAGTTGTCAGTAAAAACTGCATTGTGCAGCACTAAGCACATTGAATATTCCCAATAAAAATGTGAGTTACATGTATTTATTGCAGCACTATTTGCAATAGCAAAGACTTGGAACCAACCCAAATGCCCATCCATGATAGACTGGATAAAGAAAATGTGGCACATATACACCATGGAATACTATGCAGCCATAAAATAGGATGAGTTCATGTCCTTTGCAGGGACATGGATGAAGCTGGAAACCATCATTTTCAGCAAACTAACGCAGGAACAGAAAACCAAATGCCACATGTTCTCACTCATAAACGGGACTTGAACAATGAGAACACATGGACACAGGGAGGGGAACATCACACACTGGGGCCTGTCAGGGGGTGGGAGTCTAACAGAGGGATAGCATTAGGAGAAATACCTAATGTAGATGACGGGTTAATGGGTGCAGCAAACCACCATGGCACATGTATACCTATGTAACAAACCTGCACGTTCTACACATGTGTCCCGGAACTTAAAGTATAACCTAAAAAAAGTTATACCATTATCAGTAGCAGTAGCATTCTCATTATAATCGTCGTGAAATCAAGTCAGAGGACTCGTGTTGAAGAGAACACATTTGTTTTTTTAATGTTCTCTTCAGAGTTTATTATAAACCAGTTTCAGAGGCCACAAGGAAACAAAAGGACTATGTACAGCCTTGGGAAACAGGCAGGGAGCTGAGGAGGGCCAAGGTGAGTGTAGGGCCTTGGTGGGCGCATTCCCGGGGGAGGGGGCCCTGTAAGGGAAACCAGACAACCCGGGGAGACCCCGCGAACAGCAGCATAACAAACAAACAGGTCTGTGGTAACGTAGCCCTGAGGAATCGAGCCCACACCTGTACGGAGCTACTTCCATATTCTGTGGCCAAGGGTCAAAGAAGGCCTCGCACCCCAGGAGGAGGAGGCCACATTCCCAGAGGGGGCGTGCCCATTGGAGTCCCTCTTCCAGGAGGGATCCCCACGGGGGACCCATAGGAGGCCTCATACCAGGAGGTGGGCCCATCATGCCTGGAGGGGGTGCTTCCCTGCCCATAGGAGGGGGAGGACCCCCACAGCCAGGTGGGCACTGGGTCAGGGCCCCGGCAATACTGGCTGTGGCAGCAGCTGCAACAGTGCCCCTTCCTGTGGGGTCATCACCTGTTGAGATGGCCCGCCAACCCCAGAGACTGACCCAGCAAGTCCTGCAGGGACCCGAGGCATGGGAACCCCAGCTGGGATTCCTCTGCCAGCAGCCCTGCCAATCCCTGGACCCCTAGCAGCCCCAGCAAGTGCTTGAGCAATGCCAGTATCTTTGGGAGGAGCTCCCTCTACTGTCATTGAGACCAGGTTCTCCCCTCGCAGCAGCACCAGACCAAGGACTCGCTTCTCTTCCCTTTCAGCTTGTTTGGAGTTCTTTGGCTTGATCTTTCCGAGCTCATCACAGTCACAGAGGATCAAATTCACGTGCTTGTCAAAAGCCTTGAAGGTGCCGAAGAAGATCCGGCCGTCCTGCAGGATGCACCTCACCCCATAGTCAACATGCTGCAGCATCTTGCTGCTCTTGCCCACCGTCCTAAGTAGGGCTGCTGGGCTCTTCTCCCTTGTCTTAGGACAGAGAGTGTTTTGCCGCCATGCCCAATGAGAGAAGATTCCTGTAATTCTCCGGCATCACTTCTTTGTATAGATTCCTCCGCTCTGGACTCCATCTCTTCCATTCTGCTTCCGTGAAGATCACAGTCACATCCCTGAATGTAACTGGTACCTCTATTTGGGCCTTTCCCTCCTTTTCCTGGGGCCAGTCAGTATCATTAGAAAGCAAGCCTTTTGCTTTATGATTTTGAGCCAATTTCTTCATGGTCTCTCTATTTTCCCCATTCTTGGAAAGGAAAATCTCCTCCCAGTCTTCATCTCCCAGTGCTGAAGGATAAGGCAACATCATGGCCCCAGAGTCAGCCCAGTATGTGCCTTGAAATTCTGCCAGAGGTCCAGTTGTTTCATCTCAAGATGGATTCTGCTGCCTGTGGTGGCTTCTTCCAACCTTAATTGTAAAAGCCCATCTTTTTTCCATGCAGCCAGGACCAGACAGTAGGTTTTCAGGGGCACAGAACTCCTTCCTTTCTTAAGAGATAGCCCTCTCCTGGAAGACAGGGATTGGAGAAGGTGGACCAGAGCCAGTGGGTGAGTTCCCTCAGACCTCATGTGCCAACCTAGGCCAGAACTACAGTTCCAGCATCCTCGAAGGCTTCGGCTCCCATTGGTCGACACGGAGCCACTTCTGGGCCGTGCAACGGTTAATTTACCAGGACAGTGACTACTGCAGTGACAGTCTCTGTCTCTTCTCTTAAAATACCCATGCTGAAAACAGGTTCTGGCTCCCTAGTGAGGTCTCTGTCCCCTCGTCCGAAGAAAACGCATTTTTAAGGTAAAATGGCTGATTAGATGAGTCCATCCAATCCAAGAAGCTAATTTCAGTAAGAATTGTACTCATCTAACGAATCACATAAGTAACTCCCTTGTCCACTATTTTCAAGTCCTAAAGTATAAACGAGTATAGTGGAGAGAAAAACTGTCTCTTTGACCTCCAAATTGAGTCTGTGAAATACACAGTAGACCGATTAGCAGGAGAAAAGTTATCTAAATTTATTACGTACATGGAAGATCACAGAAAGAAAATGGAACGCCCCAAAAACCCACTGAGATCTAGAAGTGTATATACCCTCTTCAGTGGGGAGAACAGACAGGGTATGTAGGCAACTTAAGAGGCCATAAATGATTTGGGAAAATGAATAGATATGGCCTGTGACAAAATCTGTCTGGATCTAGCACTGATCTTCAGTCTCTGATCCTGTGGTGTGGTTAATGAGATTCCCAGGGAGGAGACTCATTGAGGAGAAAACTGAGTTCCATTTGGAAGACCTATCTTTAGTCAGATAACAGAAGTTCAGAGAGAGTCCTTCCCTGTGTCTAGAAGGATAAATAAATGAAAGATAGAAGGTCAGAGAGACCTTGTTTCTCCTCTAGCTCAAAGCACTCAGCATGCCAAAGTGCTATAGTTTGGGGTATCATTTTCTGAGCCCAGCACAAAATAAAGTTATGATTTGGCATTTTAGCCATGCTAACTATTGAAAGACTACGCAAATATTCTCTGATCAAAATTTTATTTGTTTCTATTAGATTTTTCTAATACTAATACCCAGCTCAGCCTACAATACCTCTACTACCCATATTTTTTCCAAATTAGATACTTTATTATGACTTCCTCTAATTCTCACTATAAAAGCTCATTAATTCTTTTAATCATTTATCTTTTAATTAGGTACTTTTCACTAAATCAAAGGTTTAAAATATGTTGCCTATTTTCTTCATAAGATTTTTTTTGCATATCTCATAGTGTAAAAAAATAACAATTTTAGGGCCAGGCGCGGTGGCTCAAGCCTGTAATCCCAGCACTTTGGGAGTCCGAGGCGGGTGGATCACGAGGTCAAGAGATCGAGACCATCCTGGTCAACATGGTGAAACCCCGTCTCTACTAAAAAAATACAAAAAATTAGCTGGGCATGGTGGCGCGTGCCTGTAATCCCAGCTACTCAGGAGGCTGAGGCAGGAGAATTGCCTGAACCCAGGAGGCGGAGGTTGCGGTGAGCCAAGATCGCGCCATTGCACTCCAGCCTGGGTAACATGAGTGAAACTCCGTCTCAAAAAAAAAAATAAATAAATAACAATTTTAATCAAGAAATAGGAAATCTGAAAACTCCTATATGTCGGTTAATATAACAGCTAAATGAGATTAAAAACTGGAATAAGCATTAAGACAATTCACTACATTAACAGAATATAGGGAAAAATATAATCATTAGGATATAAAGGGCATTTTATGAAATTCAGTATCCAATCATGATTTTTAAAAAGGAAAAAACAGAAATCTTATAGAAAGCCAAAAATTGAAAGAAAATCCTTAAACTGAAAAAAGCCATCTTCACAACCTTCTCCAAAAAAAGGCATTCCACAAATATGATACTCAATGATGGGAAAAGCATAAAGACTGTTTGCAGAGTGTAAGATTTCTTCATAGAAGACCTAAATAGTCTACCAATTCAAATTAACATGAGTTTAGCAAAATTTCTGGTTTTAGAGTCAATACACAAAGGTCAATTTAACTTATAGATATCACCAAACAAAAATTAGTTTAAAATGTACATTTAAAAAGATACTCTAAAATTTTTAAATTACCAAGAAATAAATTTAACAAAAAACGTATGAGATTTCTAAATAGCAAATGACAAAATGTTGTTGAAGGACTTTAAAGAACTAGGTAAACTGAAATATATATACCATATTTATAATGACTATTCAAAACTGTAAAGGTGTTAATTTTGTTCAAATCAGGTATCAAAATTATACTGAGGGCCAAATCATGCTTTTTATTGTCATTCAATCATTTATTCTTTAATACATATAATTAGCATATATAAAAATAATGTATAATCTGTCCTTACTGGGGTTATTTTAATTATGAATAAAGAATAAATCAACTTCAACTAGCTTAAGCAATAAAGGGAATGTTCTCACATCCCTAGAAGGGTCTAGGGATCAATCTAGATTCAGGTCCACTAGATTCAATAACTCAATGTCATCATTAGGACTCCGTCGGTCTGACTCTCCCTTTCTCTCTCAGCCATCTTTTCCTTCGTTATATTCATTCTCAGGGTCTCCCCAACTGGTAGCTGTCTGATACAGCTTTTAAAACAGTAAGTTTTTAAACTATTATGTAATTTAACTATGCTGTGTCTTGACAAATGACCTAATTCATGTAAAACCCAAAAAATACCAGATTGAGCCTATATTCAAGAGTTTGATTCTACCCATCAGTTCCATTAACTCTAATAAATCCAACCTCTAATATTACTAGTAAATCAGTGTCCCTAAGTGCTCTGTATATTGCAGTGAATTTTCATATGTATTTAAATATTTAAGAAATGCAATGAATGGCATACTGTGTATGTGTGTGTGTGTGTGTGTGTGTGTGTGTGTATACCAAAATATATATAGTGACAAATATTTTTGGTCCAATTTGCATTCTATACAACATGTATTTCCTAGAACTGTGTTCACTGTATCCTTTCTCTCTGCTCCATAAATAAATGTAGATCTCTAATGGATGGATCACATATATTTTATTCCACTATATTATTCCTCCTGCTGGGTTTAGCTTTATCAAAGCCACATATCTTAAACTGTAAACCATAGTTGCAAGTTTGGGTATACATTTTCTCTCCTATCTAGATTATAAATCTGTGGAGACCTCACACTATCTCAGGTCACACTGGTTTTTTTCATCAAGGCCCAGCCATGTGTCTGTCCAAGAAAAATACATATTAATGTTTTATTGAATTGAATGGTTCAGCTTAGTTCTTCTGATGAGAAGGCTACCTCTTTCATTTAATGTGTTTTCTTTTCGGTGATTTTTGAATTGTTGTTAAATTTAGGTTCTGAAAGTATGTTAGGGTTTTCTCTTAAAAGCATAAAGTAATACTTTAATTAAAAAAAATCCACAAGAGATTTATCACTGAGACTACAAAAGTGAGTTTAGCCATCATCCCTCCCCCTTTCTTCATCCCATTGCCTTGTTTCTCTTTATAAGCACAATGGTTGCATAAAGAATATAAATTGTCTGCAACACTGACGTTCCCTGTCCATCTCTCCTTCATTATTAGTTACTTCATTACTTTATTACTAGTTACTCACTATTTCATTACTCTCTTCTTCATTACTAGTGTTTCCATAGAATCAGTAATTAATAGTAAAAGGATATATTCTTTATCAAATAGAAAGTCTATTTTCTGAACATGAGATTTACTAAAAGTTTCTAACCTTCGATATTCTAATGCTCCAGTATGATTTTTAAGAACAAGGAGATGTATAAAAAGCTTGTAGTTGGATCTTGGGAGCAGGCGGATGGTCCACTGCAAGGTGAGCCACTGCCCACCTCCCCACAAAAAAAGAATAAGGGTTGGGCTTACCAGCTTGAGAAGCCGAGTTTATGAAGTTAGCCACAGACAGATTGCCAGCAAAGACTAACAGGAGCAGAAAATAGAAATCATCTGATACTTTCTACTTAATGTGCTGTACACAAATTAATAGATCAAATAAAGATGATTGGGGGGGAATAAGTCAATCTACTGTCAAGTTTTCCATGGAAATGTTTGCAAACAAACTTTAATTGGGTTCTTACTTTATTTAGTTAGCTATGTTTGAAATATCTTTGAAGATAAGATCATTGACTCTCATTTTTAGAGGAAGCATTGAAAAGTAACCTTTAAAAAAAAAGCTCATGAATACAAATGGATTTAAATGGGAGTCTATTATCTCCTCAATGCTTGTATGCCACTCCATTAATATTAATGAGAGTTAGACATAAGCATTTATGAGAGATAAATAGACTCTTATTGTGTTTACTGCAAGATTGCCTTGTTCAGAAACCTGTAGTGTTGAACTTAACCACAGTTGCCAACAACAATGAATATAAAAAGAAGAAAACTTCAATATTTACAGCTTTTATTTTCTCTCTCTCCCTCTCAAAGATATACCGTTCCCTGCAGAAAAAGGGAATGAAAAATAATGCATTTATTGGCTTGTAAAATTTTGCTTCAAGTGACAAGCTCACTTCTTACATAAATAATTAATAAGATAGAAATGAATATGTAGCAGGCTCATTTCATTCCTCTAAGGGTTAAGTTCCATTTCTGTAAATTGGTTTGTACCCCATTTCAGTTCTCTCTGTCTTCACATTTGGGTATTTTCTTTGGTTCTTTCATGGTGATTTGAGATCATTAGAGATTTGCTAGTAATTGACCTGTTTGGATTGCACATGAGTGGCATCTGCTGCAAGATAATGTAGGGATTCCCGAGCAAGATGGCCAAATAGGAACAGCTCCTAATACAGCTCCCAGGGAGACCAACGCAGAAGGCAGGTGATTCCTGCATTTCCAACTGAAGTACCCGACTCACCTCATTGGGACTGGTTAGACAGTGGGTGCAGCCCACAGAGGGTGAGTAGAAGCAGGGTGGGGCATCACCTCACCCAGGAAGTGCAAGGGGTCAGGGAACTCCCTCCCCTAGCCAAGGGAAGCCATGAGGGACTGTACCCTGAGGGAGAGAGCTATCTGGCCCAAACACTACGCTTTTCCCACTATCTTTTCAACCTGCAGACCAGGAGGTGCCCTCAGGTGCCTGCATCACCACAGCCAGCCCTGGGTTTCAGGCACAAAGCTGGGCATATCTTTGGACAGACACTCAGCTAGCTGCAGGATTTATTTTATTTTATTTTATTTTTTAATCCCAGTGGTGCCTGGAATGCCAGCAAGACAGAACCATTCACTCCCCTGGAAAGGAGGCTGAAGGCACGGAGCCCAGTGGTCTTGCTCAGCAGATCCCACATCTACGGAGCACAACAAGCTAAGATCCACTGGCTTGAAATTCTCGCTGCCAGCACAGCAGTCTGAAATCAACCTGGGACACTCGAGCGTGGTGGGGAGAGGGGCGTCCATCATTACTAAGGCTTGAGTAGGCAGTTTTCCACTCACAGTATAAACAAAGCCACCAGGAAATTCGGACTGGGCAGAATCCACCACAGCACCCCAAAGTCACTGTAGCCAGACTGCCTTTCTAGGTTCCTCCTCTCTGGGCAGGGCATCTCTGAAAGAAAGGTAGCAGCCCCAGTCAGGGGTTTATAGATAAAACTGCAATCTTTCTGGGACAGGGCACCTGGGGAAGGGGTGACTGCGGGTGCAGCTTCAGTAGACTTAAACGTTCCTGTCTACCAACTCTGAAGAGAGCAGTGGATCTCCCGGCATAGAGCTCAAGCTCTGCTAAGGGACAGACTGCATCCTCAGGTGAGTCCCTGACCCCCGGGCCTCCTGACTAGAAAACACCTCCCAGCAGGGGCCGACAGACACCCCATACAAGAGAGCTCTGACTGGCATCTGGTGGGTGCCCCAATGGGATGAAACTTCTGGAGGAAAAAGCAGGGAGCAGTCTTTGCTGTTCTGCAGCCTATGCTGGTGATACCTAGGCAAACAGTGTATGGAGTGCACCTCCAGCAAACTTTAGCATAGCTGCAGAAGAGGTGCCTGTCAGAGAGAAAACTAACAAACAGAAAGGAATAGCATCAACATCAAGAAATTGAGGAACACTCAAAAACCCCATCCGAAAGTCACCAACATCAAGACTAAAGTAGACAAATCCACGAAGATGAGGAAAACCTAGTGCAGAAAGGCTGAAAATTCCAAAAGCTCAGGATGAAGAAGCTCAGTCAAAACTGCACAACTACATGGAAACTGAACAACCTGCTCCTGAATGACCACTGGGTAAATAACGAAGTTAAGGCAGAAATAAAGAAGTTCTCTGAAACTAATGAAAACAAAGACATAGCATACCAGAATCTCTGGAACACAGCTAAAGCAGTGTTTGGAGCGAAATTTATAACACTAAATGTCCACAGGAGGAAGCAGGAAAGATTTAAAATCAACACCCTAACATAACAATTAAAAGAACTAGAGAAGCAAGAGCAAACAAATTCAAAAGCCAGAAGACAAGAAATAACTAAGATCAGAGCAGAACTGAAGGAGACAGAAACATCAAACACCCTTCAAAAAAAATCAATGAACCCAGGAGCTGTTTTTTTTTTAAAGATTAAAAAACAGACCACTAGCCAGATTAATAAAGAAAAAAAGAAAGAAGAATTAAATAGACACAATAAAAAATAATAAAGGGGATATCACCACTGATCCCACAGAAATACAAACTATCATCAAAGAATACTATAAACACCGCTATGCAAAGAAACTAAAAAATCTAGAAGAAATGAATAAATTTCTAGACACCTACACCCTCCCAAGACTAAACCAGAAGTCTAATCCCTGGAAAGACCAATAACAAGTTTTGAAATTCAGGCAGTAATTAATAGCCTACCAACCAAAAAAAGCCTAGGACCAGACAGATTCACAGCTGAATTCTACCAGAGGCACAAAGAGGAGCTGGCACCATTCTTTCTAAAACTATTCCAAGCAATAGAAAAAGAGGGACTTCTCCCTCATTCTTTTTATGAGGCCAGCCTCATCCTGATACCACAGCCTGACAGACACACAATAAAAAAAGAACATTTCAGGCCAATATCCTTGATGAACATCGATGCAAAAATCTGCAATAAAATACTGGCAAACCGAATCCAGCAGCACATTAAAAAGCTTATCCACCACGATCAAGTCAGCTTCATCCCTGGGTTTCAAGGCTAGTTCAACATATGCAAATCAATAAATGTAATCCATCATGTTAACAGAACCTAATGACAAAAAACACATGATTATTGCAATAGATGCAGAAAAGGCCTTTGATAGAATTCAATGCTGCTTCATGCTAAAAACTCTCAATAAACATAATGATGGAACATATCTCAAAATAATAAGAACTTTTTATGTGAAACCCATAGCCAATATCATACTCAATGGGCAAAAGCTGGAACATTCCCTTTGAAAACTGGCATAAGACAAGGATGCCCTCTCTCACCACTCTTTATTCAATATAGTATTGGAAGTTCTGGCCAGGGCAATCAGGCAAGAGAAAAAAATAAAGCATATTCAAATAGAAAAAGAGGAACTCAAATTATCTCTGTTTGTATAGATGACATAATTATATATTTAGAAAACCCCATCATCTCATACCAAAAAATCCTTAAGCTGATAAGTAACTTCAAAAATGTCTCAGGATATAAAATCAATGTGCAAAAATCACAAGCATTCCTATACACCAATAATAGAGAGCCAAATTATGAGTGAACTCTCATTCACAGTTGCTACAAAGAAAATAAAATACCTAGGAATACAACTTACAAGGGGTGTGAAGAACTCTTCAAGGAGAACTACAAACCACTGCTCAAGGAAATAAGAGAGGAAACAAACAAATGGAAAAACATTTCATGTTCATGAACAGGAAGAATCAATATTGTGATAATGGCCATACTGCTCAAAGTAACTTATAGATTCAATGCTATTCCCATCGAGCTACCATTAACTTTCTTCACAGAATTAGAAAAAATTACTCTAAATTTCATATGGTTCAGAAAAGAGCCCATATATCCAAGATCATCCTAATAAAAAAAGAACAAAACTGAAGGCATCACACTACCCAACCTGACTTCAAACTATACTTTAATGCTACAGTAACCAAAACAGCATGGTACTGGTACCAAAAAGATATATAGACCAATGTAACCGAAGAGAGGCCTCAGAAATAATACCACACATCTATAATCATCTGATCTTTAACAAACATAACAAAAATAAGCAATGGGGAAAGGATTCCCTATTAAAAAATGATGTTGGGAAACTGGCTAACCATACACAGAAAACTGAAACTGGGCCCCTTCCTTACACCTTATACAAAAATTAACTCAAGATGGATTAAAGATTTAAACATGAGATCTAAAACCATAAAAAAACCTTGGAAGAAAACCTAGGCAATACCATTGAGAACATAGGCATGGGGAAAGACTTCATGACTAGAACACCAGAAGCAATGGCAACAAAAGCCAAATTGACCAATGGGTTCTAATTAAACTAAACAGCTTCTGCACAACAAAAGAAACTATCATCAGAGTGAACAGGCAACCTACAGAATGGGAGAAGATTTTTGCAATATATCCATTTGACAAAGGGCTAATAGGCAGAATCTAAAAGGAACTTAAGCAAATTTACAAGAAAAAAACAAACCCATCAAAAAGTGGGTGAAAGGTAAGAACAGATACTTCTTGAAAAAAGACATTTATGTGGCCAAGAAACATATGAAAAAAAGTTCATCATCATTGGTCATTAGAGAAATGCCAATCAAAACTACAATGAGATACCATCTTATGCCAGTTCGATTGGTGCTCATTAAAAAGTCAGGAAACAACAGATGCTGGAGAGGATGTGGAGAAACAGGGATGCTCTTACACTGTTGGTGGGAGTGTAAATTAGTTCAACCATTGTGGAAGACAGTGTGGCAATTCCTCAAGGATCTAGAACTGAAATACCATTTTACCCGGCAATCCCATTATTTGGTATATACCCAAAGGATTATAAATCATTCTACAATAAAGACATATGCACATGTATGTTTATTGCAACAGTGTTCACAATAGCAATAAATTGGAGCCAACACAAATGCCCATTAATGATAGACTGGATAAAGAAAATGTGCCACATATACACCATGGAATACTATGCAACCATAAAAAAGAATGAGTTCATGTCCTTTGCAGGGACATGGATGAAGCTGGAAACTCTGATTCTCAGCAAACTGACACAGGAACAGAAAACCAAATACCACATGTTCTCACTCATAAGTGGAAGTTGAACTGTGAGAACATATGGGCACAGGGAGGGGAACATCATACACTGGGGCCTGTCGGGTGATAGGGGGCAAGAGAAATGATAGCATTAGGAGAATATATAATGTAGACGATGGGCTGATAGGTGCAGCAAACCACCATGGCACATGTATACCTATGTAACAAAACTGCAAGTTCTGCACATGTACCCTAGAACATAAATATAATTTTTAAAAAATAAGAAGAAAAAAAGATAATAGCCCTGCAGTTCACAATTAAGTGCTTGCCATGTTATTAATTGTGGCCAAACCAGAATAAAGACTCCTGAGGTATCATTTTGTTCTTACTGTTATCTCTATTATAAATGAAGCACTTGGCTGAGAACAATGATTTGTGTATCACACAGCTTGTCCATCCCATGTCTGCAGCAATTGGTAATTCAGTCCTTGTGGTCTCATTTTCACTCACCCTCTCTTTCCCTTCATAAGCTCCCCATCCCCAAAATTAACAGCACTGCTCTTCCCAGAAGAGAAAAGATCGATGTAATGTGAAAGTCAGATGAGTTAACCTCTACTACTCACTTAATCATGAACGCCTCCACCACTAACAATTTATTTCCAGGCTGCAGAATAGGCACGGACCTTGCCACCTTATTCCCAATGCCCAGATGTGCCTTATTTGGTAGGAAGCATGCATCAAAGAAACACTTGATTTCTCTTTATCCCATTTACAGATGCCTGTTAGAACTGAGCTAAAATTTGCATGGATAAGCCAGAGATTAGCAAGTAAACACAGACACTCTCCTGGATATAGCAGAATAGAAACATTGCTGACCTATGCATTCATGAATGACAATCCAAACATAACACAAAGACGCCTGCAATAACCAAGGGGCTGATTAGCTGCACATGAAGGAAGGGAAAGTATTCTTTTCATATGGGTAAACTAAATTCAATTCAAGTCCCTTGAGACCAATAAGCATTTTAGACAATCTGACTAAAAAGTGCCTTAAAACCAAGTCAAATGTTTTTCTTAAAAGAGAAAATTGACACAGTATCATTTATATATCAACTGAGCATCAGAATGATTCAAAGAAAATTGAAGCTTCCATTTTATTTCAAATTAAGAGTCTAAAGGTGACAGAGAAAAAAAGGAAATTAGTTAAAAACTACCAGGTCTCTAAAAAAGATATGTAAGTGTATACTGAGCAAATAGTTTATTTATAACACTATCATAAAATAATTTAAATTATATGTGATTACTTCTTTTGAAAAAAAATTCATTTGAAAAACTATACAGCAGGAAATTTTAAATCACAAAATTTAAAAACACCAGTTATGGGCCAGGCGTGGTGGATCACGCCTGTAATCCCTGCACTTTGGGAGGCCGAGGCAGGCAGATCATGAGGTCAGGAGTTCGAGACCAGCCTGACCAATATGGTGAAACCCGTCTCAACCAAAAATACAAAAATTAGCTGGGCATGGCGGCACGTGCCTGTAGTCCTAGCTACTCAGGAGGCTGAGGCAGGAGAATCACTTGAACCCAGGAAGTGGAGGTTGCAGTGAGCCAAGATCGCACCATTGCACTACAGCCTAGGTGACAGAGCAAGACTCCATCTTAAAAATAAAAGAAAATAAAAACACCAGTAATGAAATCATTTTGAATGAAACTTCTATTTGGAAATATTTTGACACAATAGTCTGTAAAAACTCTGAAAATATAACACTTAAATTATTAATAATTATTAATAGTAAAAACCCTCTGTGGACTACATGGAACAGAAGCATCCTTGCCTGCAATCTCACAGGACAGAGGACTGAGTTTTCTCTTAAAGGACATGGCAATAGTTAGACCAGTTAACAGAAGATCCAAGGAACCTTGGGAATGGTCAAAGCCCATATCCAGCCAATAAGGGAGGGGAAGAGCCAGGAAAGATAACTTACCACCTTTGACGTTGGTCCTTGCAAGAGGCCTGAAGTTTGGACTACGGTGTCCAAGAAAGACATAGAAATATGGCTGTATTGAGGCTAGGGTCTGCTCTGGAAGGCAGGCTACAGTGACAAGATTATCCAGGCAGTGAGTCACTGGAAGTTGCCACCATGAATCTGGATTGAGGAGGGGGTCCAAGTGGTTTGAAGCCGGCTCCCAGGCAACGTCTATGGAATATGGGGACTGATGAAGATTGCTATATTACAAGAGTCTAAGCCAAACTGGCTAAAGCTTGGGAAAAAAAGACCAACAAGAGAACTGACTACAATGAGGAAACCGAGGCAGAGATTCAGACTCATGAAATATGTATGCTTGGTAGAGTTACTGGTGAGGAGCCATGTAGTTTGGTGAATGAACCAGTTCACACCAAGTAAAGGACCATTCCAGAAACAAGTTGCTGGCATGCTAGGGCTAGGGTTGACTGAATGCCTACCTCAGACTTCCAGTGGGGCTAAGAGTGAAGGTCAGAGACTACACAGTTGTTCACCAATCTGCTTTCCTTTCTTCATTACGACACAACTGGACCCTATGTGCTGCAAATCCCTGTCGCTCTGTGACTCAGTTCTGATCAACAAAGTGGGTTGTGAGTAAGTGATGTACACTGCCTTTCAGCTCAGGCCCATCGAATCCCCTGGTGCTATCTACAGGCTCTCTCCTCTTCCTCTCCTGCTGGCTGAATGGAGAGGATCTACAGGGCCTAGAGAAAAACTGAAACTACAAGACAAAAAAATCCAGGTTCCCAAATGACGGATTGGAGCAGAGCTAACACAACTTTGCCCCCATTCCTGATACCAAGTAAACATTGCATGAATGAAGGTGTTAGGCCGTGATTAAAGTAGCCTGCGTCATTTTTAAAAGTAATACGATGAGAACACATGGACACAGGGAGGGGAGCATCACACACTGGGGTCTCTTGGGGGGGACTAGGGGAGGAAGAGTCAAGGGTAGGGAGGTTGGGGAGGGATAACAGGGGGAGAAATGCCAGATATTGGTGACAGGGGGATGGTGGCAGCAAACCACATTGCCATGTATGTACCTATGCAATAATCCTGCATGATCTGCACATGTACTATTCCAGAGTCTAAAGTAGAATAAAAAATATATACAAAAATAAAAATAAAAGTAATACAAATGTCTTCAGTAACTGCCATTAGACAGGGTTGAGAAAAAGCTGAAAATAACACTCAGATATTCTGCAGGTCCATTTGATTTTTTTAAATCTCAAACTCAAGTCATAAAAAAGTAATATTTATGTAGATTTAAATGAATAGAAATAAATATCAAAGTAGAAACCAATAAAATAGAACTACAATAGAGAAAAATTAATAAAACCAAAAGCTATTATTTGATAAAATAACTATAACAGATAAAACTTCCACAAGACTAACCCAGAATTAAAGAGAGAGGATACAAATTACCAGTATAAGGAGTCAGAGTTGACTTAGATTCTACAGATATTAAATGAACAATAAGGGAATGTTATGAATAAACTTAGGCCTATAAATTCAACAACTTAAAAGAAAAAGATCACTTTCTTTAAAAATGCAAACAACAAAAGTACACTCAGGAAGAAACAATCTAAACAGCCCTTCATGTATTAAAGGCATAAATTTGTGGTGGAAAAAAACTTCCACACACAAAGAAATTGAGAACTAAAAGTTTTCACTGGTGAATTCTACCAAACGTACAAAATGATACCAATTCTATACAAACTTTTGCATAAAATTGAATAGGAGGAAACATTTTCAAACTCATTTTATAAGCCCAACATTACCTGATAGGAAAGCCAGACAAAGACATTACAAGAAAAGAAAATATACAACATGCCTAATAAGTGAGATGCAATATTTATAAAATGTTAACAAATCAAATACAATATATCAAAAAGATAATGCATCATGATTACCTGGGGTTTGTCACTGGAATGCAGATTTGGTTTAAAATTCTAAAATCAATATAAATTATAAAAATAAATATAATTGATTATTGACTAATAATATTAGGTTGGTGCAAAAGTAATTGGGGTATTTTGTTTTTGTTTTCGTTTTGAGACAGAATCTCACTCTGTTGCCCAGCCTGGAGTACAGTGGTGTGATCTTGGCTCACTGTACCTCCGCCTCCCGGGTTCAAGTGATTCTCATACCTCAGCCTCCTGAGTAGCTGGGATTACAGGCATGCACCACCACACCTGACTAATTTTTTGTTAGCAGAGACAGGTTTTCGCCATGTTGACCAGGCTGGTCTTGAACTCCTGACCTCAGGTGATCCACACCTTGGCCTTCCAAAGTACTGGGATTACAGGCATGAGCCTCCACGCCTGGCCATAATTGCAATTTTGCCACTAAAGTAATGGCAAAACCACAATTGCTTTTGTACCAACCAATAATTGACTATTGACTATATGAACAAAATAGAAAAATCTGTGTTTTTCTAGATGCGGAAAAAATTTGACAAAATCCACCATCAATTTCTGCCCAAAATTCTCAGCAAACTAGGAATAGAAAAGCACTTCCTGAAACTGATATGGAACATCTACAAAAAGCCTACAGCTAGCTAGCCTTGTATTTAATGGTGACAGACTGAATGCTTTCACCCTAAGATTAAAAACAAGACAAAGATATCTGCTTTTGCCCCTCCTATTTCATACAGTACTGTAGGTTCTAGTCAGTTCAATATGGCAAGAAAAAGAAATTAAAATTGAACAGTTTCAGGAAGAAGTGAGACTGTCTTTACTCACAGATGACATAATTGTCTATGTAGAAAATCCAATGGAATACACCACAGAAAGCTACTAGAATTAATAAGTGGTTGCAGTATATAAATTAAAAAATCATTTGACCTATACATCCTAGCAATGAAGAGTCAGAAATTCAGATTTGAAAACACCATTTTAAATGGCATAAAAACATATGAACTACTTAGAAATAAAGCTGATGTAAAAGACCTGTATATTACTGAAAGAAAGTGAAGAAGACCAAATATAGAAAACATAATTCATTCCTGGGGTTGGAGGACTTAATATTTCTAAGATGTCAGTTCTTGCCAAATGGATTGATATATTACACACAAACTAGATCTAAATCCCAACAGGCTTTGTAGTAGAAATTGAAAAACTGATTTCACAATTTTTGTGAAAATGCCAAGGACCTAGAATAGCAAAAGCAAATTTGAAACAAAACAAAACAAAACAAGGTCAGAAGACTAACACTACCTGATTTCACAACTTATAAAGCTACATAATTAAGACATTAAGACACTGTAGCATTCACATCAAGAAACACAGACAGCTCCATGGGACAGAACAATAATTCGGAAATAGACCCATATACATGGACAGCTGAGCTTTTTTTATAAAGGCATAAAGACAATTTAATAGAAAAAAGTATGATTTGTTCAACAAATGGTACTGGAGCAATTGTATATCAAATGCAAAAAACAACTGAACTTCAATATTTATATCAAACCATATTTTAAAATTCTGTCAAAATGGATCATATACCTAAATGTGAAACTTAAAACTATAAACTTGTAAAATAAAGCAGAGAAGAAAATCTTCACAACTTTGAGTGAGGCAAAGATTTCTTAGATATAATGCCAAAAGCATAATTAATTTAAAAAACATACTGATGAATTGGTCTTCATAAAATTTTAAACTCCTGCTCTTTAAAGGGTACTATTAAGAAAATGGAAAGACAAGCCACAGACTGAGAAAAAGACGTGGAAGTCTTATAGCCAAAAAAAAAAAAAAAGAATTTCTATCCAGAATATATAAAAGGATTCTTAAAAGTCAGTAATAATAACAAAAAAGCAAATATTTTAAATAGGCAAAATATTTTAACATGCTTTCATCAACAATATATGAATGGTAAGTAATTCATAAAAGATACTTAACTTTAATGTCATTAATCATCAAGGAAATGCAAATTAAAGCCACAATGAATTATGACTAATAATTTTAGAAGTTGGTTTGGTAATAAATATCAATAAATACCAATTTAAATGGCTAAAATAAAAAAGACTGACTATCCCAAGGACTGGCAAGAATGCAGAAAAATGA
The DNA here is from genome assembly GCF_009761245.1 of Sapajus apella. Lineage (NCBI taxonomy): Eukaryota > Metazoa > Chordata > Mammalia > Primates > Cebidae > Sapajus > Sapajus apella. The sequence goes on from NW_022436962.1 coordinate 3,196,360, forward strand.
AATTCTCATACACTGCTGTGGCAATATAAAATGGTACCACCATGTTGAAAAACAAGCAGGGGATGGGGGGATTGGGAAGGGATAACATTAGGAGAAATACCGAATGTAGGTGATGGGGGGACGGACGCAGCAAACTACCACGGCATGTGTATACCTATGTATAATCCTGCGCAATCTGCACATGTACCCTAGAACTTAAAAGTATAATAAAAAAAAAGAAAAACAAGCAACTTCTTAAAAAGTTAAACATGCATATGTTTATGATCGCCATTCCAATACCAGCATTTATGCAAAGGAAAACAAAGTGCATTTCTATATGAAAACTGTATACAAATGCTCTTAGCACCTTTATCTGTAGTGCCCAAAAAGTGCAAAGAACTCAAATGTCTATCAACAGGTGAATGGATAATCAATCCGTAGTATATTCATTTAATGGAATACTATTCGGCAATAAAACAAAAAAAAAAAACTGCTGATACATACTATGATGTGAAAAAAATCTCAAAATAATTATGCTGGGTGAAAGAAGACAGATATAATACAGTACCTATTCTTTAATGTAAATATCTAGCGAATGTAAAATATTAGCAACAAAAAGTCTATCAGTGGTTGCCTGTGGAGGGGGACAAAGTACATAGAGTATAAAGGAGCACAAAGAAATTTTAGGGGTCGTGGATATGTTAATCATCATCATTGTCATGATGGTTTCACGGGTGTATACATGTCAAAACATTAATTGTACATTCAAATGAATGCAGTTTGTTTTAGTTATACCTCAATAAAGTTGTTTTAAAAAGGGATAAACAAAAATCCTATTTTGATAATTTCTAGTTGCCTGAATAATGGCTCTATAAAATAGATTATACTGCATAGTTTATGGGGCATTGGCAGAATGTGTCTGTTCCTCAATCCCTTTCTTTGTAATCAGCTTTCCCTCTGCACATGAGCAAGGGAACAGGTGATACTGCACAAGGAAGATATCAAGAAAGCTTCAAATGATGGCAATTATGACGAAGTCAGCCGATAGGTTTTGAGCAATTTTGTTTTGTTTTGTTTTGGTCAGGCAATGTTCTAAGTATGTTAAATCTATTGACTCAGTTAATTTTTACTGAAAACCTAAGATATATATAATAATGAAAATTTTAACTCAGATTTGTAGATGCGAAAACTGAGGCACAAAGAAAACTTATGTATCTTGTTCACGGTCAATTACTTATGAAGTAGGAGAAAGGCTATATAAGCTACCTAAAGGCAAAGATCATAGGACACTGGAAGTCAAAAATTAAATCTAGACTTCTGAACCTCCAAATCAAGTGTCCAACATGCAAGCAGATGTGTAGATCATTAACCTATCAACTAACAGGTGTTTACTCTGTGCCAGACATTATGATAAGCTTTTCACACTTTCTAAAGGATTTTCTCATGTAATTTTCAGAGCAATTTCATTCTACAGATGTGGGCAGTTAGGCACAGAATGGATGAGTAACCTGGCCAGGACACTTGATCACTGCATCCCAAAGCCTACATTTGAATCCAGGTCTGTCTGAAACATCATTGCTTTTCATCACTTTTCATGTCTGTTTACAACTGCAATTGTAACATGGCTGCACATTTAATTCATACTATGATGCTTGCGGTCTCAGCAAAGACTAATTCCCTCATTTTGTCCAAGCTGATCCACATAAGATCCATCAACATTATCACTAGTAACTTCCATTTCACAGGAAAGAGTTAACCAACAGTCTAATTCAGTTTAGTCTTTCCTGGTTAGAAACGCTCATCTGTCAGATTACCTTTCTCCCGCCTCTCACACCCTCAATTTTCTCCCTGCTATCATGTCTGAATTTATGGGAGGAAAAGTGTTTATGATATGTTGGCATTGATAATGGGGGCACAGTTCTCTTACATTTGCAATGCCCAGATATGATCTTCGACCTCTTCCTGTGACTGGACATCCTGCTGACCTCAATTCTAAAGTTTGCAGTTGGCATTTTGCTCTCTCTCAGCTTGGACAAATTCCAGGGCGTGCCCTGGTTGACTGGGCTCTCCCTTGGCTACTGCTGTTCACCCTGCTGACGTCTGACTGTAACCTCCATTTGTTCCTGGTCATAGCCTAGGCTGTCAGTTCCACACTCCTCATTACAAAGTCACCTTGCCCCGCTACGGCCACCTCTACCTCTGCCAAGTTTCCCATCCAGAAACACTGATTCCTTCTACACAGAAAATTTGAGGGCAGTGTAGGAAAGATAAAGCTCGCCCCCCACCAGCTGACCATGTTACTGTTCTGGCACAAAATTGCACTTTTTAATAATAGCAGCTAATTACTATCTAATTCATTCCATTTACAATTCTTTTGTAGCAAATTTTGATTTATCCCTAGGCAGAAAGACACTTCCAAAAAGGCAAAACTACATTAGCTTTCAATAAATTATATATGTATATTGTACAAAATAGTACAAATGACATTTTAATGAAGTGTCCCTTCATAACATTGCAAATATATTATTGAATTATAAAGCTATTTGATTTTATTAAAATATAATAATTCATCCAATGATTAATGGAGTTTGAGGATGAGAAAATAATAGCTGATGTTAGTTTTCGATTCTTTTAAATGTTGACAGAAATAGTTTTAGTTTTGTCATCAGACTGTTAAAGAAAATCAGGGCCTGGCGTGGTGGTTCACACCTGTAATCCCAGCACTTTGGGAGGCCGAGGTGGGTGGATCTCTTGAGGTCAGGAGTTTGAGACCAGCCTGGCCAACATGGTGAAACCCTGTCTCTACTAAAAATATAAAAATCAGCTGGGCGTGGTGGCATGTGCCTGTCATCCCAGCTACTCGGGAGGCTGAGATGGAAGAATCGCTTGAACCTGGGAAGTGGAGGTTGCGTGACTGTGCCACTACCCTCCAGCCTGGGTGACAGAAATAACATGCTTTTATCATACCTGAATTCTGTGCAAATACTCAGATATTCACTAAGATCCATATTAAATCATACGCCTACATGATATTACTGTATGTAAAATACAAATAAGAATCTGAGAGAGAATAGCTATTTTTTAATTGTCTACATCTAGAAGATATGAGGTTGGTGCAAAAATAATTGTGGTTTTTGCCATTACTTTTGCACCAACCAAATATTATACTGCATTACTTCTACAAAGACTGAGTTGTTCAAATGTGATGCTAAAATTAGTATTATCAGTATAGATTTGAAGAGTGTTACCTCCAAATGTATAAAACATCAGTCATCATCACGTGCTTCATAAATACTCCAACTACATAATCCTGCACCACCAAATTTAAGCCAAAGGCATTCTGCATAGAAGCAGGCTCTAAAATAGTTAATCTTTCTTACAAGTAACAGAACACCTTATACAAGTCTCAGGAACATCTACTATACACTTCTACCCTCTTCCTTAACAATGCCAATCACAGTTTAATGCCAAATTCTAGCTTTTACATTTGGCAGAGACAGTGAAATAGGATTGAGAGTGATTGAATTAGTTTTTCTTTAAATGGTCGGAGAAAAATACCTTAAAGTTGGCTCACTAATCATTAAAGAAAAAGCAAGTTATTTTATTTGTGCACAGCATAGTGCTTTTGAAACTATTTGCTCAAGATTCCTAGACAAGCTGATGGATTTTAAGCTCAGATTACCAGGGAATAAAATAATAATCAGCAAATTCACAAATACTCTCCTATGATTAACAAAAAAAAAGCACCCTTTGTTGAAGATCTTATTTCTTGACTGTAATATCAACATACAAAATAGTACTATTATCTATATCTCAGCTATGAAATACAAGAAAAAATTATAATAAATTTATTAAATATATAATTTTTACACATAGAGCTATTGATGTTTATTGAAGAAGAATGCCTTCATTAAAATAAAGAATTTAACAAATAAATGCAATTGAAACCCTAATAAATGAGCCTACTTGCTTTCTTCACTACTACAGCTAATAGCTACTTATCTCTACTCATACATGTACCTATTCCTGAGTTCTTCTTTTTGAGTCAAATAGGAAATGAAGAAGCCATCTTGCCAAAACAAGAGGAGCTTGTGTATGTCTCTAGTAAATTTTCTAGGCAACTGAGTTTTAGCACTAGTGAAAAAGGAACTTCCATTAGTTCAATATAGATAGATAGAAATCCCAGGTTGAAATTTGGCATTCTTTCTTTCAATACTCTGACCTCTAAGAAACTTTTCCTGACTTACATAATCTCTGCTTATCCCTTATTCTGCAATCCCTATGTAAGAGGGGTACCTCTGGGTCATACGGTAACTCTACGCCTGTTTAAGGAACGGTCAGACTGTTTTCCAAAGCAGCTAACACATTTTACATTCCCACCATCAATGTATGAGGGTGTCAATCTGTCCACATCATCACCAACATTTATTATCATCTGACTTTTTTAACTAGCCACCCTAGCGTGTGCGAGATGGTATCTCTTGCTGATATTCATCTGCATTTCCCTAATGACTAATGATGCTAAGCATCTTTTCACGTGCTTATTGGCCATTCGTGTATTTCTCTGGAGAAACGTCTTTCACATCCTTTGCCGATATTTTTAATTTGCTTATTTGCATTTTTATTTTTGAGTTGTAGAAGTTCTTTATATATTCTAAACACAAAACCCTTAGCAGATATATGATTTAAAACTTTCTCCTATTCTGTGGTTGTCTTTTCATTTTTCTGATCCCTTTTTTAATAACTAAGCCTTGATTCCTTAAAAATACTTTCACATTTACTCTGGCAGCCAAATTGATTTCTAGAGAGTCCTACCGCTTGTAGACTCCAAGCTACAACAACCTGGATGTGTTTTATTTCATCAAGTATGGATAAGTAGATCATCGCAAGTAGGATCTGAATTTTATTATCAGCTATTTTCCTTCCTGTAGTTTTCTGAAAGTATGATAAAAAATTAACCCACAAAAAGATAATGTAGAGCTTATTTAGAACTTCTAAAGAGCATCTCATTCATTTCCTTATTTTTCTCCATCTGTCTGAGAAAGGGATCTGTCTCTTTGTCTTATCATTTGTTTACATTCCCCAGACGAGATTCCACTCTAGGGCTTACCCTTTGGCTTTGCCATAAGAACATAACTAGTAAAAACACTTTGGCCACTTCAAACCAGTCTTTTGAGTTCTCTAGAACACATATTTTAGGTATACTCTTCATAAAACAAATTGAGAAGACATCTAGTCTGCAATCCTGCTTTGTTCTAAGTCTAACAAGTCGCCATTTCTACTGATCATTTATTTCAAATTGCATCAGGCAGTTTTTTCTCTCAAAATTTTCGACTCGATGCAAGTTTCAAAGAATGTTTTTTCTGAGCTATTCTGATTTGAAAGTCCAAATAAATTTGGATATTTCCTACCCTCCAAACTTAAAGCCAGAATAATTGTTTCAAAGTTATTTTGAAATTCTCCTGATTTGATGCTTGTCAGTATATTTCGAAATGAAGTGATCAGAGTAGATATCTTAAAATGTTCATTATTGTATTCTGGAACCACTGAAAAACTTATCCCTGACAAAAAAAAGTTATCATTGCTATCAAGGGTTTTGGCTCCAGTTATCAATTGTTTTAAGACATGGTCTTATGTTTAGGTGATGTGATGCTACACTGTTTTCTCTTTTACATGATTCCATTTCTTGCTGCATGCTGTATCTCTTCCAATCATACTGTGCCTTCAGAACTCACTGGAAACCTTGATGATAAAGCTAGAACTTACAGAGAAGACTTCTGATTTGCAGCAATAGCATAGATAAGTGATGTTGAAAGAAATTACATAAACAGTTATAGGTGTGTTTTGCTTTACTGTTATTTCTAGTAAGACGGAGCTTTTTAAAAATCTAAACTGTCATCAAAACAATTCTACTCCAGAAAAATTACCTCACAGACTCTCCACACATCCAGTTTCTCTGTATCCTTCTTTAAACAGAAACAAACACATAGAAAGTTTTGGGAAAAATTGGTTGTTACATGGATTGTACTGATTTTCAATATTTTTTATTAGTCAAGATATATCTCATTCACAGCATTTTCCTGAAATACCAAATATTTTAACATGATTTGCCTACCACGAGGAAGTCTATGATAGAAAACATAATTCAAGAGAAACTGAGCAACGAAAGCACTGAGGTAAAAAGGAAGACTGCAAGGCTAATTTTTACAGACGTTTTAATTCACCCCCATTCTACAAAGCAGCAAATAGCTTTGCATTGCACTTAAAATTCCAGGGCAGCTGTACCTGAGCTTATTTGTCCCAAGTACAGACTCAGAAGCAGCTAATGCCGCAAGAATGCATGACTGGGTTTGTAAGTTTAAGCCAATCCCCTCTACTAACAAAGCATAAGGGGTGCCACAAAATGTTATTTGACACAATTTAAACATGTCACCTTCAGATGAAGGGTGGATAATTTTTTCTTTCTGAAAATATAGAAATCACCAATTTCTTTAATGATCCTTTTATTCAACCTCTTCCTCCCTTGTTTATGACCTACCTTTATGCCCCCAATGTAGATGAATGTTGTATAAATCCATTCTTCTGTTCCCATAACTAAATGTGAAGTAGAATCTGGTCTAGGGGGACGGAGACTGGCAAAAAAAAAAAAAAAAAAAAAGTCAGTAATTCAAGTCATTCTGAATCTCTCAAGACTTCATTACTAAGCATTCTGTACACTTTGCATAAATCTTATCAAGCATGAAAAATTATTCAGACTTATTCAGGAGCATGATATTCCCCTAATTTCCACTAAAACATCATTAACAGAATTTTGTGAACTGCCTATAGCGTCTTTAAATTCAACCTAATTTAAAGTTGTACATTCTATTCCTTAAGCAATGTTTGGGTATTACCAATATACTGAAAGATAGATGAGACGTGCTCATGGCGATACAGCTTTTAACCTTTCCTCTCCTCTGCCATGACGGGGGTGAATTACCGTAAATGATGGGTACTCTGTCTGCACTGTGGACAATTGATTTGACCTGACTGCCTCCAAAGTTCTAATGGACTTTGTGGCCAAATCCCCCGAGATATAAAATATGTTGAAGTGAATTGGGGCAGGTTAAAGAACAGACCTGCTTTCCATTGCAGGTTCTGGCTATAACACATCTCCCGGTTGTTCGGGGCAAAAGATTAAACATGATCAATACTCAAATCATTTTTTTAAAGTGTTGCCCTCAGTATATCTATTTTTGTTATATTTTTCCCCCTGCCAAGCATGGTTTTACAAACCTTGAAAAGATCCTTTTTTTCTACTGCAGAATTACATACACAGCCCGATTTTCAGTTTATTTCCACTTAATTTATTCTCATCTGTTAAGTATACGGATTACTTGCGCTACACAAAATTTATTTGGATTCAGATAGTGAATTCCTCATTCTTTGAGTTTGCACTGAAGTTTCTATTTGCAGTGAAAAAGAGATTATCAAAGAGGAAGGAAATATGGTGGGAAATACTACAGGCAAACAAAAGAGAACATAATAAAGAAAATGATTCCCAGATAAAACACCAGAAAAGTAGACAATTTTGAACCTTAAAACTTGTTGAAAAGGTCGAAATTATATATTTCCCAATTTACATAAATGTTGAGAAGAAGAAAAAACAATGTCTATGACATAAAATGCTAAATTAATTAACTGATAGCATAGGAAGCGGACAACAACAATGTAAAGTTAGATCCCAACACTTGACTCTCAAACTACCATTAGAGGAAGCAGCACAGACCTCAAGGGGAGATCCATGAAGAGAGAAAAGGAAAAATTTAAAAAGAAAACATCCAGTAAACCAGCAAAGGAATCACTTTAATGAGTAGCTGCTCAGAGGAAAGCTGATGTCTGAAGAATAATGTTTTCATTCTAGATCTCACTGGATGAACAGCTTCTTTGTAATGAGTATTATCAGTCCTGTATTCTGGGAAACAACAATGTGCAAGGTAGATTTCGTGTCAGAATCTCCTAAGAATCAATTTTGTTTAAAAATGCAGAGTTAATCAGGTCATTAACGTTCATTCAACAAATACTGGGCAATGCTCCGGATAAAACACCGTGATGGATAACAAGAAAAAAAAAGTGAGGTGAAAGACATCTATTCCTGCTCCCCAAGGAGAGAATAATCGAGCTGAGAAAATTAAATAAGCACCAGTGACAACGTTAGTCCAAGGCAAAATATGGTAAGTACTATAAAAGGTATAAAGTACCTCAGGTTTTTGGAGTAAGAATTATCATTCCCTCGTCAGAGTCAAGAAAGCTTCGTGGAGGTGCTCAAACACTGGCTCAAATGCAATAGGTATCTACAACAATTTTTAAGCTCTGGACATTTTCATAAACTAGGTATAGGAGGGAAAATGACTTCCATAGGTGTACTATATTATGAGTGTAATCACACTACGTTTCTATGACCTAAACACTGAGCCTTAATTTAGGGACCAGCAAACTTTTCCTGAAAATGGCCAGATTGTAAATATTTTAGGATCGCAGGCCATATGTTCCCTGTTGCAATTACTCGACTAACCCAAAGACAATATATAAACAAATAAGCATGATCATGTTCTAATAAAACTTTACTTATGGACACTGAAATCTGAATTTCATATAATTTTTACATAAAACAAAGAATATTTTTTCAACCATATAAAAATGTAAAAACCTTGCTTAGGTCACAGACTTTCTAAAAAATAAAACAGGGTGTAGGCTAGATTTAGCCTGCAGGCTGTAAGTAGACAGTCCCTGTTACTAACATTAGCTAAACATTTCTTTGTAATTTTCTATCTACCACGCCTTCCTCAGACCGCATCTTTCAAAATAATCTTTATAGAACACCCGTGGGAGAAAAACACTTCCCATTCTATACACATTTGTAGTTATACTTTAAAACATTTCACCTCTTTTCTTATTTTCTTGGAATGAATCACCAAATATGTATATTGTATGTGCTATGTTGTATTTCATAGTTTTCTATAAGTGCAGAGATACAGGTTTTGTTTGGATTTTATGCTCCAATGCCCTTCCAAATGATAATATTTTACTAACTTTTTTAGCAATAACAACATATGGGTCAAAGACAATGAATATTTAATATAGAGGCACAGGAGGAGATGAAGCACAAATGATGTATTTTATCCTAAAGGGGAATTTTGAAATAACTTTCTAACATGAAAGCTCTACCTTTCAAGTATTCGAGAGCACATTTTTGTGATCTTCACTAAAGGACATTTGCGGGATACACAGCATGAATTTTTTCTATGTTGTCTCATTAGATCTCATTTGATCTTCACTTTTACCGTGTGAAAGATAGGTTATATCATTTTCATTTTTTAAATTTTGAAGAGATTTGCTGTTCAGGTCTCCTGAACTGAAGTTAAGCTTTTCTTGGGTAAGGTAGAGATGAAGGTGTAGACACAAATTGTGTGTGTGTGTATTTCTGTGAGTTTTCTTAATGTTTCTTAACTGATTTTATGAGCCTCTTTAGCAAACCTGGATGTCAAACATACATTTCTTTATAAATTTTTTAAATGAAGGTATAAAACTCCATCCAGAAAAGTTGTTAATCCAAAGTGTACAGCTTAATGAAAAACAGTTAACACATTCATGTGGCATCTGCAGATCAAGAAATAGAACATCTATAGCATCCCAGAAAATCCCTCTCCTGTTCCCCACAATCTCTATCCCATCTAGCCTCTCCACCAAACAAATATCTTTCATGTCAGTTTCTGTTCTCTTTTGATATTATTTCAAGCTATGCATCAACACCATATCCTTTGCCCAGTACTATCAACTCAACTAAAATGTCTTTATAGCTTTATATATTTTGTGACACAGCATATTAAAATTATTAATAACTTGTCCTTCAGTAAGAAATTTCTGGTTTCATTACTTACTAGTTTTGTCACTATGAACAAGTTGCTTAACCTCTCTAAGCCTCAGTGGTTTCCTCGATCATAAAATTTAGACAATACTGCTATCTAACTTTATAAGACTATCATGGGGAAAAAATGATAAAATATATGTAAAGTTGTTAATATTCTGCTCATCATCTAGTAAGACAACTATAAATAACAATTATCATTATAATTTCAGTATTTACTAGCGTGACATGATTATAGGCAGTCAATAAATATTTGAGTCCCTGTCCTGAGCTCTGGGTAACTCAGTTTATATAAACTACGTAAACCTCTACATGTACATAACCCAATTCCCTCTCTAGTTTTAAATATAATCAAAATAATTGTAAATTTAACACAACTGTTAGTAACTCTTATTTCTAAAATCTAATGCACAATATAAGTGCATTTGTGTGTATAACTCTCCTAAAATGAAATACTTTCCACCTGGTTTCTTCTTAAAATCTGTCTGTTAAGACCCATTCCAAATACTGCCTCCCATACTACATCTTTACTTAACCTGATTCCAGGTAATCTCTGAAGGGCCAGGTTCTGTTACTTTCCTGAAGCCCTTGCGGTGTCTCTTCTGGACAAGAGAAATACATGAGTGACCACACTGCACTTTCTATAGGACAGTCTCGAGCATAGGAACTGTTTCCTAGATCCCTTGTAGCCAGCCCAGCATTGCATTTTACACATAATAACAATAATATACTAAAAATCATATTATCAGACAAGTCTATGCAAATTTATATTACACATAATAACAATAATATACTAAAAATCATATTATCAGACAAGTCTACACAAATTTATAGTTCAATTCTTTTATCAACCCTTCAAAACATGGGAGTTAAATACTTTAATTGTTCTCAGTTTGCAACTGTTTAATTTGACAAGCACAGATATACCACGTACTATGCCCCAGCAGGATTTTGAGTGCTTTGCATAGCATAACTCACTTAATCCTACTGGGTGCTAGAGGCGTTATCATTGTCCCCATTTTACAGATAAGGAGAATAAGACTTACAAAGTGGTTGAACAGGTAGCCCAAGGTCACCCAGGTAGTAAAGCAAATAACTGAAGCTCACCCTCAGCCGGGCCACCTAACCACCATGCCACCATGCACTGCAGCCTGCATCATAAGGGACCGCCAATAAGTAGGTGAAGACATTGATTAAAAATAAGCTTACAATTAAAGCTTTGTTCTATAATGAGATCAGAATATAAAAAACAGATATTCTAACTGTGGGGGTTGGGGAGATTGATGTTCCTCTTATGCCTCAATCTCTTCATCACCTGCTTCCTTTCCAGCTAAGCACAATGTACTAGAGAGCTTAGTTCACCCACAGGGCTTTTTGCAGGGAAAACGAGGAACGACTGTGGGCTTCTCATCCCAGAAGTACAAACAAGAACAAATTCTTGTTTTCAAAAATCAAAGAACTTAAATGATAGTAAGATAATCTACTTTCATAATCAGTATTAACTTTTTAGATCTGTGACTTTTTCAATGACCAGGGATTTCTTCTCTGGATTTGCTTGTCTTATCTTCAATGCATGTTTATTAAATGTCTGCTCTGTGCATTCCACTGTCCTAAGTATCAGATACTAAAATATTAAAACATTATTTCAAATGATTTATCCTTTAGTTTTCTCTTTTAAGAAGTATCTCTTTTCCTTCTTAACTGGGGTGATCTTAATTGAGGTAACATCTACAGAGCATTTTCTATTTCTTGGAAAGCAGTTGACACCTTATAATGTTTTATGCAAGCACTATGGTTAACATATGGCAAATTATTCTAGGCAAATGCTGCTTATAGATATTTCAAACGTTTTTTCACTTCGTGTAAATTTGTATTGATCTAAATGCAATTCTTACACTTCTTAAGGAAAAAACTAATTTTTTTCTCTCAGGTAGTATGAATAAAACACCAGAGAATGCTTCGAAGTCTGGGAAGAATATTTTAAAGATTCTATTCCTGTTTGTCTCTTCCCTTTTACTAGCATGAACCCATTCCTTACATGGCACATTTGTTCTATTCCATAGGTTAGAATGTTCCATTAGAATCTGCAGGTGACCCCTCTGGGCCTAGTTCTTGTGTCTGGAAACACAGTCAGTTGTTGCTGGCCCCATGTCCTCATGTCCCCTTAAAGGCCAAAGTTGAACACTACATTATCTGGGCAGACAACACCTTATTCTTATGCCTCAACAATTCTAACAACTGACAGCCCTTCTCAGTCCCTTTATGAACACAGATGTCATTTTAATGGGGGGGGGAGCCGAAGTGACAAGAAGGTGACCTGTGGGTGAACCCAGGAGCAGGTGAGGCCTGTCAGTTTTTAATTTGAAACTGGTGTCAGGTCTGAGGAATGGCTGGTCTAATCACATTTGTAACTGATCTCCTGTAAACTCTGCACACATTCACGGGATGTCTGTTGTGGGCAATATGAAATTAACAATTCACGTGCAGGTCTCTGGGCACCTAACTAAATCAAATGTATCTTTGAAAACTGTATAAATACCCCATGTTTTCCAGATGACAAGATTGGCATAACTAAAAAGCACTGATTGTATTTTAATGAAAGATTTGTTTTTGGCATCAATTTATAAGACATAACATTTTAAAAATTACCATTTCAAGGCATAATTTAACTTATGACATAGTCCAACCACAAAAGACCTAAAATTAAACTCAATGCTACCATCACATAACATTCATCTTGAAAAGTTATGCCCTAATGTATACTTTCACAGAATGTTATCTGCTTAAAATATTTTCCATCCAATCCCTTAAGATTTCACAGAGCAAAAATTCACTTTACCATTAGAAATATTGTTATTCAATAAATATGCCTTAGGCACAACTTCTAAACTTTACAATTGGTAGAAAATTATATTAACCTGGAACTTGCCTACAAAAGTAAAATTCAAATGTTCTGTAAAACTACAATGGTGTCTCTACCAAACCAAGAAGAGTATTTCAAAGATCTATAAGGTAGAACACTTCTACAGGTTTAGAAAATGACGTGACATTTAGAATCTAGCAATAGTGACTATTAGAACAAGATTGTTATGGGACATGAGATTTGTCACTTTTTTTCCACAGATTTAGAATGAGAAACAGTAAAAATAATCACTGGGGCCGGGCATAGTGGCTCACACCTGTAATCTCAAACTTTGGGAGGCCAAGGAGGGCGGATCACGAGGTCAAGAGATCAAGACCATCCCGGCCACAATAGTGCAACCCCATTTCTACTAAAAATACAAAAAAAAAAAATTAGCTGGACATGGTGGCACGCACCTGTAGTCCCAGCTACTTGGGAGGCTCAGGCAGGAGAATCCCTTGAATACAGGAGGTAGAGGTTACAGTGAGCAGAGATCACACCACTGCACTCCAGCCTGGCAACAAAGCAAGACTCCATCTCAAAAAAAAAAAAAAAAAAAAAATCACGGGTATGTTAGTGATTATTGGCTGAGTACTGCTCTAAGCACTTCACATGTACTGACTCATTGAATTTTCACACCACTTTCTGAGAAAGATCTGCTTATTATCCACATTTTACAGATCAAGAAACCTGAGGCACAATGAGTTTATGTAACTTACCAAACCAATCAATGGTGGGGTCAGCATTTGAACTCACATCTGACTTCAAAAACCCTTTCTCTTAACCACTCTTTGTCACCCCCTGGGACATGTCAGTTTTGTGACCTCACTGCTTCTGCGACACTGAAGGACATGAACGCGTGGTCTACACTAAATTATTTTCTAATGCACAAATGAGATAAATCGGCAATGATGCGTTTCCTGTTGGTGAAACAATCAACTGTTCTTGGCCGGGCACGGTGGCTCACGCCTGGAATCCCAGCACTGTGGGAGGCCGAGGCGGGTGGATCACGAGGTCAAGAGATCGAGACCATCCTGGTCAACATGGTGAAACCCCGTCTCTACTAAAAATACAAAACATTAGCCGGGCGCGGTGGCTCACGCCTGGAATCCCAGCACTGTGGGAGGCCGAGGCGGGTGGATCACGAGGTCAGGAGATCAAGACCATCCTGGTCAACATGGTGAAACCCCGTCTCTACTAAAAATACAAAACATTAGCTGGGCATGGTGGCGCGTGCCTGTAATCCCAGCTACTCAGGAGGCTGAGGCAGGAGAATTGCCTGAACCCAGGAGGCGGAGGTTGCAGTGAGCCGAGATCACGCCATTGCACTCCAGCCAGGGTCTCAAAAAAAAAAAAACAACAACAACAATGAACTGTTCTTATTGCATCTCCTTAGAACTCAGTCTTGAGAACCATTTCAGGTGCTATCACTCCCTAAATTTTAGACATATGGAATTTCTACACTTTCAAGTGGCCAGACCTATATTCTTTCTTCTGCTGAAGCTGTTCAGATGCCTGAGAGAAGAAAACATTGCATAAGGAAAACAGCTTCAACTGTGAACTCGAAAACTTGGATATGAATCCTAGATGCAACTTACCAACCAGGCGAACTTGTTCAAATGACTCAACCTTACTGAACCTTGGTCTCTTTGTCCCTGTGATGGTTTCAGATTCTAACTGAGGTTCGAGGGGAGTCGGTAGGCGAATGGCAGGTGGCTGGAAAAACACTCGAGGAATCGTAGATAGTTTCAACATGGCTTTACTCCCTCTCTGGGCGTGAGCGAGCCTGGGTGCGAGTCGTACGTACAGCATCAGCAGGGTATTTATACCTTTTACAGACAGCAGTGGCTCTGAGCCAAGCACAAGCTCACGAGTGGTCACTTAATATGCCTCACAAAGAGTGGTTACAAGAGGAGTGGAATCGTGCACCTGTGCTTCAAATTCACTGAGTCATGCTGGACCGGATGTCTGGCTCAGCCTGTTCTTGCCCACAGCACATCCATAATAAAAACATGTTACTGGCAAATACGTTCTTAGAGGATCACTGTGAGATGCAAAGGAGACGGTGTACATAAAAGTAATTTGTAGACAGGGATATACAGGGGTTAGCCCCCAGATAAATAACTTGCTTGGGCTAGCTGGTATCACTTAGAGACCAGATCGAGAGACAGTTTAACCTCAGATTTCTTTCCTATTACTCTTTTCTTTCATAGCAGGGAGGCTTTATATAACAACTACAGTCCTCTTTTCCTAAGCAATGTGAGTAAATATTAATGGCGGCCATTCCTTAAGGTTTCAAGGTTGCAGACATAGATGCAGTAACAAAATAAAAACATTCATGTGCTAACTAGTTTCCAGTGTCCCAAGTCCAATGTCTCAAGGGCTTTCACAGGTGCTATTCCTCTCCTTGGATCACCAACAATGCACTTTCTTCACCTGTGTATTCTCATATAACCCTGTAAAGTCAGTTCACGTCATTTTCCCTCTTAAGTCTTCTCTGAATCCCCATACAGATCCAAATTATATTTATCCTATCATTCAGTAGCATCTGTTTTCTGCCTCTGTTGCACTCAGAACATTGTATTTTAACTACATACCTGACTCTCCCAATTTCCGTGCAAGACTTTAGAAGGTAGAGATCTTCACTGAATGTATTATATTTCTGTATCCTCATATGTAACACAGTGTCTAGCATGGAGTAGAGGCTCAATAAAGGATTGCTAACCATAGACTGGGATCCATGGCTTATAGCCTAACAGACATGAGAAATGAACTTTGAAAAAAAAAGTAATTCTATAAATAAAAGGCAACTCAGGTGGGCAATACATTAAACTAACACACAATGAGGAACAGATAATCAATTTGTGGGAAACTATTCAGTAACAACCAAAGTAGAAGAGAAGATATATTTTGAAGAAGATGAAGTATTTTGAAAACCAATTAAAATAATTTAGGCTTAATACAGTAGGTTATTTACTTATTAATCAATGGATTCACTCATTCAACAAACATTTCGAGTGCCTGCTGTGTTACGTTTACTGTCACAAACATGAGTAGTCTATAGTTCCTTCTTCCTTGAAGGGTTTATAATACTGTAATTTCATAAGAAGCATTTGTGGAGAACTCCACGGCATAAAACTTGGATAGTAGTCTAGAGGCTAGGCGTTCATGAACCACAAAGCTGGATAAGGAGCTGGAGTTTACACAAACCAAGCAAACCAGTAGAGTGCATTCAGTCTTCCTTCTGTCTCCATCATAATGGTCAGGCACAGGTCTGGAGCCCTGGCTCTTTGCTCTCAGTTCAACTGTCTCGGCACAGAGGAAATTCCCAGGAGGCCTGTTCACACAGCAGCGCAGCTCAAATTCCATGCACAGAACTTCATTTTCACATAATATCTGACAAAGCCTTTTCTTGTCTTTTCTTCACTCTCTTCCTTTATCTCTTCGCTCTTCCTTCTTTATCTCTACAATCCTTTTTTCCTTGTATTGGTTTGCCAGATATGTATTAGTTTGAAAGTATCACAGGCTACGTATTTATTTTCTCATAGTTCAGGAGTCTGGAATCTGAGATCAATTCATCACAAGGTGGGTTTCTTCTGAGGGTTCTCTCCTGGGCGGTAGATAACCATCCTCTCCCTGTGTCTTGACGTGGTCTTTGCTTCGCGTGCATGCATCATGATAGACCTGGTACTCCAGTAGAGATGGCACCATGTTCAAGAAGCTGAAGAGACCCAGAGCCAGGAAACAAGACATGGCATTTATTGAGGGACGCATACATACAGAGTGGCCCAGTGGAGGCAGGCTGGGAGGAGAACTGCCGTGGCCTGCAGAAAGCATGCCATTTATCTGGTATTTTCACTTCACACCCTTCCCCTGGCAACTTTTGTTTAACCCAACACAAAGGGCCTCAGTTCCATGTACATCCCATATTCCATGGAACTGGTTGAGGGCTCAGATGTTCTTTACAGATAAGGAATGAATCTGTGGGCTGGCCACTCTCAAATTCCTTAGCTTGGAACTGTGAACAGACACTCAGGTGCATCCGCCATGCAGGGTCATTTCCAGGATATGTTTAAGTTCAGTTATTGCTGTCAGGTATATCTACCATACAGCACGCTTTTGTCCTAATCTCTTCTTATAAGGACACCAGCCATATTGGATTAGGGCCCAGCGAATGACCTCACGTTAAGTTAATTAGAACCGCATCTTCAAATACAGTCACATTCTGGGGGACTGGAGGTTAGGGCTTCAACATGTGAATTTGGAGGGGTCAGGATTCAGCCTGTAACTATCCCTGTCCCATCTCCTCCTAGCATCAACTGATTTAAAAAACTGCAGCCACAGTGCCACTGCCATCTCTGACTGAGCATGAATCTACAATCCCAGCTCTATAGAATTTAGAATAATGAGTTCTTTAAATTAGCTACACTTTTTGAGAGTCTCCAAAAATTTTAAAGGAAAAACAAAAACACTGGTACTGGATTTCATATCCAGAGATCTGATTTAATTGGTTCGGGTTGTAGTCTGGGCATGGGGATTGTTAAAAGCTCCCCAAAGGGTTCAAATACATAGTCAGGGACAAGAACTAGAGAAAGGACTACTTGAGTTAAGGGTGGTAGGGATATTCAAATATAAATGAGGTAATAGTTAGTTGAGATGAGGGGGTTATTTAAAAATTCTTTATTATACAACACACTGCCAAAAAAAAAAAAAATCAGGACCTGATTGCCTTCCTTATATCTATAGATATTTCCCATGACTGATGCTGACTTGATCATTCACTAGTGGTAAATTAACCAGTAACTTACGAAAGAAAAACTACCAATAAAGAACCCGTGACAGCCAAATCTCTAGCGGTATTTTCTGCATTTAAGAACCCAAAGTTTGAATGGATGGAGAAGGGGAAACTAAATCCACCTTCATGGTCCCCACAACTTCAGAGAAATACAAATGACAAACCCAAAATCAATTATTTTGAGTGAGTTCTTTTTTACATTTTCTCATTCCTGAAAGTGCTGTTTTAATAGATATCATAAAGCTAATTTAAGAAGGAAACTTTGGAACTCTGTTGCAATTTATTAAAAACTAGGTTTATAACTGATCATCTACACTGAACTCTCACTGTGCCCTCAATTTAGATAATGCACATGTATGGCTAGTTTTCCCAATCAGCAGATCCTTGTGACACATGGCCCTAATGCTATATTTGAGTTTAGAGAAAGAAAATACATACTTTATAGCAAAAGAAATTACAAACTTAAAAAGTTAACTACAAAAACTAAAATGCCTTGTTTCTAGAGAATCTGACTTTGAAATAATAGTGGAGTTTAGTTCAACACTTCTCATTATTGTTCATAAAATTGAAGTCAAAGTAGAGATTAGATATGCAGAGGAAGAAGACTTATAGAAAAAAAAATTCTTTCTGTAAAGTTTATTCTCTGTAGGTTTATTGCTGAGTTAAAAATGAGGAAACTGAGGCCAGCACAAGAAAATTAGATGCCAATTTATTCAGCTCCTAGGTGAGGTTCTGTGGTCCCGGGGAGAGGGGCCAGGGAAGTCGTGCCTGATTCCTCTCAGGAGTGGGGTTTTATAGGGAGTGAAGGCGTTTAATTGGATTTGGAGAAACAGGATGTGGACGGTGTGAGCTGCTATTGGTAGGTAGGTGGGATTTCCAGTGAGCGGGCTAAGTGCTGAGTGCAGAGGGGATTTCCAAGGGTGGGGTTAGGTGCCGAGTGCAGAGGGGATTTCCAAGGCGGAGCTAGATGATGGGCATATTCTGATAATGTAAATTTTCCAGCGGGGAGGGAGATGGGCGTATTCGAACTCCCAGTGAGGCAACCAGCCTTACACTTTCTTTTACTTAAGCTGTCTTAGTCCATTTTTTGTTTCTACGAAGGAATACCTGGGGCTGAGTATAAAGAAAAGAGGTTTATTTGGCCCATGGTTCTGTGGGCTGTACAAGAAACACCGTGCCAGCACGTCAGCATCTGCTTCTTGTGAGGGCCTTGGAAAGCTTCCACTCATGGTGGAAGGTGGAAGGAAGCCGGCATCACTCACATGGCAAGAGAGGAGGAAAGAAAGAGGAGGAGGCACCAGCCTCTTTTTAACCATCAGTTCTCAAAGGAGCTAATAGAGCAAGAACTCACTCATTAGAAGGACAGCACCCACCATTCTGAGAGCTCCACCCTCATTAAGCAAACATCTCCCACCAGTCCCTACTCTTAACATTCAGGATGAAATTTCAACATGAGATTCCGAGGGGACAAAGACTCAAATTATATCACTCGCTGTCAAAGAAATATACTTCAAAAATACCAAGCAACCTTCGAAAGTCTTGAAAAGCACCTTTTTGAGCAGTTTTTCTAAAACAACTTCAAATTTCATGACTGTAGGGCTGTAATCACAGAGGCTACGACACCATGCTTCCTTTGAATAGGATTAATTTTTCTGCTTTAAAAAAACTTAGAGAAATATTTCTGACTCCTGAATTCTATATGCTTCTTCCTCATATAACATGTGAATTGCAATTCTCAAACAGTCTTCTTCACGGGTAATTTTCATTTTCTGTTCCATTTACTTGCATATTTTTCCACACACACACACAAATGCACACTCACTGTTTAATGAAATAGGAATGATATCTATACTCTGGCAGAAATGCACTGACACAAGCCAGTGCAGTCAGTCCTCAACTACCAAGCTCGTTTTGCTCCAAGATCCATGTGTGATATGCTTATAACTTGAAAAATATTTTCCTCCATAAATAATTACAATTAGTGGCTGTAATTGTAATTATACAACAAAGTCTAGTCAACAAAAAGCATAATGGATGCGTGTACTTTACTTACTATATATTAGCATACTAGTGTGCCCTCAGTTAGTACACAATGGTGTCTAGGGCCAGGCTATACAAGAAAAAGGAAGACGGAATTCCTTCCTCTTTCTGTGCTTTCAAAGTCACCCACCTATTCTCTCTCAGTCAAAACCCACATCCTCTGAGCGTAGTCTACCTTATTTAAAAAGTGTAGGTTACTTCCTTTCACCCTTTCAACACCGCAGTAAGGATTTCTTTCAGTTTTATACCAGAGAAAACTGTGTATCAGAAAACTCAAGAAGCTTGCCTAAGTTAAAACTGTCAGAGGTGGTAGAGTGGGGATTCAAATTCACATTTGTCTAACACTCAGCCAAAGGAAAGGAAGATGATTCCAGCCTGGACAACACGGTGAAACCCTGTCTCTACTGAAAACATACAACAGCCGGGCGTGGTGGCAGACGCCTGTAATCCCAGCTACTCCAGAGGCTGAGGCAGGAGAATCGCTAGAACCCGAGAGGTGGTGGAGGTTGCAGTGAGCCGAGATCGTGCCATTGCACTCCAGCCTGGGTAACAGAGGGATACTCCGTCACAAAAAGAAAAAAAAGAAAGAAACCTAGTGGGATTTACACAAGGTCATCACCACGCCATTTGGAGAGATCCACCTTCATTATCCAAACACCTTCCATCAGACACCACCTCTAACACCGAAGCTGAATTCAACATGAGATTAAGAGCAGGCAAATCTTGAAGCTGTATCACTCAGTGTCAATGAAATGTACTTTCAAAATACCAAGCAATGTTTAACATACTTACTTACTCCAATGTGTGAATGAGATGGTCTTTCAGTCTCTTGGAATTCCCAACTATTGTATCCAAATATTCTTTCTTGGTCCTTATCTGAAGTATCTGGTACTGTTTACTAATCCCTCCTTCTTGGCTACCATAACCAGACTTGGTATTTTCCTTCTGGTTTTTTCCCATCTTTTCTTTAATCTGATGATCTCCCAAACCTCTCTACTTTTATTAAGCCAGAGCCTATTTTTAATTTTCTCTAAGGTTAAACTCGCCACATTCTTCCCTTCTCATCCTATATATTCCCTCTTAAGAACCTCAGCCATTCCCCTATTTCAATGATTATCCATGAGTTATTACTAATCTTATCTCTAGCCTATATTTATGAGTTCTAGAACTTTCACTCTAACAACTTACTAGAAGTTTCCACCTGGATACACCATAGTCACCCCAAATTAAATATATTCAAAACTGAACTTCTTATCTTCTTCTAAATACATCCCTGCTTCTGGAGTCCCAGTTTTAGTTATCAGCATTGCAATGACCTGTCTAGCCTTCTAAGATGCAAATCTGAGTCACGCTTGACTTCACGTGCTCCCTCTCATCCAGTTATCTAGTTCTGCCAATAATACCTCCTAAACAAACACCTCCTAAATGTATTTCCTCCTGTTTATTCCCACTGCTTACATCATTTCTCATTAAGACTATCTAAATATTTTTAAGTAATGTTCTTGCTTCTAATCTCACTGTAAAGTTCTTCGCTGTTATTATGTTTTTTTAAATACTGTTCAACAAATACTTGTTAAACACCTATTACATGCCAGCAATGTGCCAGATTCTAAGGACATAATGTAAAAGAAGACACAGGAAAGTCTCCCAGAAACTTCACAGATTCTACTGTTAAAAAAACAAACAACAACAACAAAAAACAGCAAAATAGACTATCTTTTAAGACATTAAAATAGGAGTAAGCACAGGTTTCAAGAGGTTCAGAAAGAGAAGGCATTTAACCTAAATAGGAAGTTAGCTTTCTTTTTTACACCCCCAAAACTTTGCACATCTCTCTCTTGTTCTTTCAACAAGATCGTTGTTAGAAGAGTGTAAGAGCTGTGGTCAATTATCAGAAGTAGAAAGAATCAAACAATAGATAGGCTAGAAGAATCCAACCAAGTGGTAACTAAGTATGGTCAGCAGAATTACCTCCTAGAAAGGGATTAAAGTTATAGTAGAAATGTTGGGCAAGGGAAGAAAACCCAGGGCATATTGATTACAAAAGGAATCTCATCCCATACTGAAGGTTATAGACTTAGAGTTTCCTGTTGTCTTAGTGACTACAAAATTTCTCAGTAAGTCCACTGACACTCAGGATAAATCGACAGCGATATCTTTCTGCTCAATCTCAAATCCCAAATCCAGAAACATCAGCTCATCCAAGGTGGCAACCATGTGACAGTCACAAAATGTCGACCCAGCAATGCTAGCTTACCTAAGGCAACAAACAAATCTGTTACTCTTAATGAGTAAGTGTTTGGGAAGATTTGGAAATAAACACATCAACGATGCCACAGATGATGCTCATATTGCTGATTATTTTGTGTTAAATTGAGGATAATCCATGTATGTGTGTTGAAGTATTTGTAATATTTCTTTAAACACCTATTAAGAATTTGAAAGAGTAATCCTTCAATTCCAATTTAAATATGTAGTTGAGTTTAAAGTAATAACTTTTAAGCTACAATTATGAAAGAGTTTGGTTACATTTGCTAATGATGTCAAGTCCTTTTCAAATTTAAACTTAATTTGCTAAATTTAGTTTATTAGAGTTTAAGAATTGTTTAAAGTACTTCAGAAGGTTATTACTAGAATTATATATATTCCCAATTATACATCAAATTATTAAAAATACATTAACTTTATAAATTATTTTAAATAAGAAAATGTCATTAAATTTCTAAAACAGATCAATTTTTAAGGAGATTTCATCTGTTTAACTTAAGATAATCAAATAGACACAAAGGAAAGGTAAAGAAGATTGTAAAATAATGACCAAGCTTTGTAAGTTAAATATAAACTCTCAAGGAAAATTATTTTAATTTTAATAGACATTTAAATTAATTTAAATAATTATAAGTAGTTTTTCTGCACACAAAAGCTAGCCTCTAACATAACTTCTTTTGATAATTGTAAAGATATGTTATATCTTTATATATAATCTGTCTCTTCAACAGATTATAAGTTCCTTGTAGATCAGACTGAGACCAGAGACCTACAGATTGCCTAGGGCAGTCAATAGTCAGTGAATGTTCAAGAAAGGAAATGTTCTTGGCCCTACGTTGTAGTATGTTGAGGCTCCATGCTTTGTCACAGTGGTCTCCTTACTGATTTTTATACACTTTACACTCTTACCAGTCTTTCTACTCGTGCTAGTGTGTTCACCTGGACTGTCATTTCTGCTTATTCTCTACCTCTCTACTTCACCTCTGTCTACATATTATGCTCCAATTCAGGTATAATGTGCTACATAGCCCTAGATATAACTGTATAGACTTAGATAAAACGAACCGAAGCAGAAAAAAGCTACATATATATGTAATGCCCTTAAGTGACAAAAAAAAAATCCTTGTTTAAATCTTATTGCCAGCCAAACATTATTTGTTTGCTTTTAAAAAAGAAAATCTGCGGAAGCTAAGCAGGGTCGGGCCTGGTTAGTACTTGGATGGGACACCGCCTGGGAATACCGGGTGCTGTAAGCTTTAAAAAAAAGAAAGAAAAGAAAAGAAAATCTGATGAGTTGTTATTTATTAGCCACATATTTTCAAAAATAAAAAGCATTCATGACACTGAATTCCTACTGAAAGAAGCACATGACTAGGAAACATTTCAGGTGTGGCACAAAGAAGACCACCAGAGCATGGCAGCTTTGCTAAATGGAGGAGGCAGAAACCGGAGTCAGGGCTACTGTTCAGGGTAGAATTTGCAAAGCATGGTACCAGGGAGGCGAGATCTGGACAAAGAAAGAATTCCAGGAATTTGCCATCATATTGTCATTCTGTTTACAAGCTTTGCATCGTATTCAACCATCTTATTTTGTTATCTTGAAACTACAGGTATTTTAAAGATTTTCACAATATTATATCTAAGAATCTTATAAAATGTCAGGAGATATATAAAAAGGAAGTACTAGGTTAACAATATCTCACCATGAAATCGCTTTGTTCTTTTTAATAAAAAATCTAAGTTCCACTTTTGTCAGTTTCTAGGTATGTATGTCTATATGTATACATGTGTATGTATACATATTTATTTGTATACATGTGTATATGTATGTGTGTATATATATGTACATATGTGTATGTGTACATATGCATGTATGGCAAGTATTTAGTTGTTTAGAAATTTTGAAACCTTTGTACTCCCAGTGTTTACTTCTGTTATCAAATAAAACTAGACATAAAAAGGTCATAGCAGGCAATATCCAAATTGAGGTATACTATCAGTAAAAACAAAGTAAAAAAAAAAATTCTAGCGACATGGAAATTGCTTAATTGAAAATAGTAACTAGTGGCCAGGCATGGTGGTTCATGACTGTAATCCTAGCACTTTGGGAGGCTGAGGTGGGTGGATTGCCTGGGCTCAGGAGTTCAAGAACAGTCTGGGCAACAGGGTGAAACTCCATCTCTACTAAAATACAAAAAAATTAGCCAGGCACGGTGGTGTAAACCTGTAATCCCAGGTACTCAGGAGGCTGGGGAAGGAGAATCTCTTGAACCTGGGAGGCGAAGGTTGCAATGAGCGGAGATCGCACCACTGCACTCCAGCCTGGGCGACACAGCATGACTCCATTTCAAAAAAAAAAAAAAAAAAAAAAGAGAGAGAGAATAAGAATAAGAAGAGGAGGAGGAGGAAGAGAACGAGGAGGAAAAAAATAGTGACTAGTAACTTCTACTTCTAGCCATGATGGAGTAACTAGGAACGGACTAGCCTTCCTGACATAAACAGCTATAGAACTGACCAAAATAAATGAAGCACTTTTCAGATGTTGGCCACCCAGTAGCATAGGACTGTGATCTCCAAAAGAAGGAAAACTCACACATAAGGTAAACCTACACATTAGGTAAACCCACATTTTCCCAGAATTTCTGCCTGAAGAAACATTTCAGACTATGGCACAAAGACGCAGAGACCACCAGAACATGAAAGTTTTGCCAAACTGAGGAGACAGAAACCAGAGTCATAGCTGCTATTCAGGGTGGAATTTTCTGACCACAGTACCACAAAGGAAAGATCTGGACAAAGAAGGAATTCCAGAACTCTGTAAGATCAAAAAGAAAAAATGATAGAAGCTGTGAGCTGAATGGTACTTGTGAAGGTTGTATAATATTAAGTACTTGTGAAGGTTGTATAATATTAGGAGACAAAGGATTTCTGAGAAGTCAGATTGTTGAGATCTCAATGAATAGCCCAGGCATTCAAATGAAACTCCAAAGTTCCAGACATTAGGGTTACAGCTACTCTAGCCCTAAAGATGACTCTGAGCTCACTCTAACAAAGGTAAAAACAAGTCTCAAAAAGATCATGCTGATATGCCAGTAAATTAACTACCTGCCAGAACAGAAATCAACACTATTTAGGAGTACACTATAAAATTCAGACTGTCAACAATGCACTATCCATGCCTCCCAGTAGCATTAAAAATGACTGCACATGTAAAAAGGTATAAACAGTTGGCTCATATCAGGAAAATGGGGTAAAAACACCTTCAATAGAAACAGACCCACAGATAACAAAAATGTTGAATTAGCAGATAAGAAATTTTTAGAAGCTATTCTGAATATGTTTAAGAATTTAAAGGAAAATGTAGACACACTGGGTAAAGTTATTTCTCAGTAAAGAAAAGAAAACTTTCTTAGAGATATAAATTATAATTATAGACCTGACAAAAAATAAAGCAAAAACTAGTATGAAAATTTATTAGTTGTACTCCACAGCAGATTGGAAACTTCAGTAGAAGATACCTAATGGAGCTAGAATGCAGAGCAATACAAACTATTAACATTAATGACACTGAAAAAAAAGGCTAAAATGATAAGCAAAGCCTCAGAGACTGGTAGGAAAATATGTAACAGTTTAACTAACATACATATAATTAGATTTTCAGAAGTAGAGAAGAGAAATATTGTGGTGGAAAAATATTTGAAGATATAATAGCTAAAATGTTCTCAGATGTCATAAAAATATTAATCCACAGATTTAAGAATCTAAAGAAAGAGGCCCATGAATAATCAAAATGCTAAAAATCAAAAGGAAAAATAGGAAAACGTACAGACAAAAATTTTTTGTTTAATTATTAAAATGGTCTGGCACAGTGGCTCATGCATACAATCCCAGCACTTTGGGAAAGTGAGGTGGGCAGATCACAAGGTCAATAGTTCGAAGTCAGCCTGGCCAACATGGCAAAACCCAGTCTGTACCAAAAATACAAAAAATTAGCCTGGCATGGTGGTGCACACCTGTAATCTCAGCTACTTGGGAGGGTTAAACAGGAGAATCGCTTGAATCTGGGAGGCAGAGGTTGCAGTGAGCTGAGATCACACCATTGCACTCCAGCTTGGGCAACAAAGCAAGACTACGTCTCAAAAAAAAAAAAATTATAAAAATATCAATGACTTCACATCAACAATGCATGCCAGAAAACCATGGAAGAACTTATCTAATCAGCTTAATTTTTTAAAAAAGTGGAATTCTATATCCAATGAAAATATCATTCAAAAATGATTACAAAATAGGGAAATTTTTAAATAGACTATATCTGAGAGAAATTGTAACTAGCAGGTCTGTACCACAAGAAACCTTGAAGAAAGTTTGTTAAGCTAAAAAGAAATGAAAGCAGGTAAAAATGTGGACATGTATGATGGAATAAAGAATTCCAGAAATAAAATGTGCATACATATAAAAGATTTTCTCATTTCTTTTTTAAAAATATGACTGACTGTTTAAAGAAAAAAAATAAGAGTAACATATAACATATGTAGAAATAAATGCAACAAAAACACAAATTGGAGGTTGAAAAAATATGATATAGTTTGGATTTGTGTCTTTGCCCAAATCTCACATCAAATTGTAATCCCCAGTGTTGGAGGAGGGACCTGGTGGGAGGTGACTGGATTATGGGGACAGATTTCCTCCTTGCTGTTCTTGCGATAGTGAGCTCTCAAGAGATCTGGTTGTTTAAAAGCGGGTAGCACCTGCCGCTTCACTCTCTTCCTCCTGCTTCGGCCTTGTAAGATGTGCCTGCTTCCCCTTCCACCATGTTTGTAAGTTTCCTGAGGCCTCCACAGTCGTACTTCCTGTACAGTCTACAGAACCGTGAGCCAATTAAACCTCTTTTCTTTATAAATTACCCAGTTTTGGGTATTTTTTTTTTTTTTGAGACGGAGTTTCGCTCTTGTTACCCAGGCTGGAGTGCAATGGTGCGATCTCGGCTCACCGCAACCTCCGCCTCCTGGGTTCAGGCAATTCTCCTGCCTCAGCCTCCCGAGCAGCTGGGATTACAGGCACACGCCACCATGCCCAGCTAATTTTTTGTATTTTTAGTAGAGACGGGGTTTCACCATGTTGACCAGGTTGGTCTGGATCTCTTGACCTTGTGATCCACCCGCCTCGGACTCCCAAAGTGCTGGGATTACAGGCTTGAGCCACCGCGCCCAGCCTGGGTATTTCTTTATAGCAGCGTGAGAACAGACTATTTAAATACATAATTGTGATTTTCTTAAATTTTACTTAAAATGATATAGATCATTTGAAGGTTGATTGTAATAAGTTAAAGATGAATATTTTAATCACTAGGGAAACCACTAAAAACAGTTAAATATAAAGCCAACAAAGGATATAAAATGGAATATAGACATATGCATACACAAGAGAAAGGAAGAAAAAGAACATCAGCAACATCAAAATAAATGAGAAAAAATTTTTAAATAGCAGACAATATATTTTTTTAAACATATTGATATTTAAATTAAACATAAGTGGCCTTGAATATCCCAATCAAAAGACAGGCATTAACAAACCAAATAAAATAACAAAATCCAACTCTATTGTTTTTAAGATGGAACTTTATTTTTTAATTTTTTAATGATATGGGAAGTACTTTATTTTATCATGTGGCATCATATAACAGCAGTGTTATTTAAAGCTGCCTAACCACACAATGCAGATTTGTATAGGGAAGCTGGCTCAGAAATACCAATACTAGTGACTCAAGAATTGACCTTTACGTGACGATGTTTTGACTAATTTATAGGAGTTTTAAAATGCAAGTTTATACTGATTAGAATTATTTCATGTTTTTATAAAAGAACTACTGTATTAAACCAAAAATAAACTAGGTATAGTTTATTCACATAACGAAGCTACATTTGAAAGGCTTACAAATTTCCCATCTCAGGTCATTTTTCTCTTCTCAGCGTTACTACAAATGCCTCCTTCTATTATCACATTGAATTCCTCAGCATCTTCTGTATTGTTTCCAGAAGAAACTCCGGAAAATAGCGACACTATCTTCCCTCAGAAGCACACTCATAATGCCAATATTCTCACAACTCATACTTTTTGCCTCTTGATACATGCTTTTTTCTTTTTTTTTTTTCTTTTAAAGACGGAGTTTCACCATGCTTGTCAGGCTGGTCTTGAACCCCCGACCTCAGGTGATCTGCCCTCTCAGCCTCCCAGAGTGCTAGGATTACAGGCGTGAGCCACCGCACCCGGCCTGAAACATGCTTCTTTATGGCGTAACAGAAGAAACACACTACTAGGATTCTGAAAACCTAAACTCTGGGCCTGTCGTCATAAACTGCAGAATATTAGGGCATATATCCTCCCCAAGTGCCTCTTTCTCAACTGCAAAAATAATAATAATAATTTGTATTTGCTTTGTCTTTGTACTCCTTTCATTATTTATCTTCCTAATAACTCTTAGATTGAAGTAAGGCAGTATTATCTCCAGTTTACAGAAGAAATTCAATCTGAAAGCAGTTACACAGTCTACCCAAGATCCCACAGGTGGCACTATGTAAGGCAGAAAGATCACGCCATCTCACACAAGATCCCAGTGCTGGTACGTGTTGTGCTCCTGTTTGCTGACTGGAGGAAGCAGCAATTTTCCAGGTCCCTTCCACTGATCACATTCTCTGTTTCTACTTGCTATTTTTCTCTCTTCTCTCAACTAACATTAAAATCAGAAAACATGAATATTTAATCACCAAATTTCATTTATCATGGATCTTTAATTTAACTGTTGTTTAAAGGCTTTTTTTGTATTTCTATATCAAATCCAGGAAAAAAAAAATTTATTTCAAATAGTTCCTACTGCTGCCTGTCTATCTGAAAGCTTTTGGACTTACCTATTTGTCAAGGCAACATTGCTAGCATTTTATAAACATCACTAATCACTTTTTATAATTTTAAAGACAATTATTCCATACTTAAAACCAATTTAAAACAAAGGAAATCCTCATTAATGCTTATTCTCTGGAGTACTAATAAAAGTGTATTTTCTACTGATTTTGTATCCAAGGACTAAACTTTGATTGCAAAATTATTAAAAGCACAAAATATACAAAAGGTTAAAGTACAAAGTACAAAATGGTTAAAAGTAAAAAGAATGAAATCATACCACATACCTATTAATCATAAGACAGCTGGAGTACCTGTATTAATATAAAAGTAGACTTCAAGATAAATATTGCTGGCCAGGCACAGTGGCTCATGCCTGTAATCCCAGCACTTTGGGAAGCTGAGGCGGGCAGATCCCTTGAGGTCAGGAGTTCTAGATCATCCTGGCCAACATGGTGAAAACATTTCTCTACTAAAAATACAAAAATTAGCCAGGCACAGTGGTGCGTGCCTGTAGTCCCAGCTATTCGGGAGGCTAAGGCTGGAGAATTACTTGAACCCGGGAGACAGAGGTTGCAGTGAACCGAGATCGTATCACTGCACTCTAACCAAGAGAGCAAGACTCCATCTCAAAAAAAATAATAATAAAATAGGTATTGCCATGATTTAAAAAGAACATTTTATAATAATGAGTCTATTAATTAAGAAACACTGACAATCCTAAATGTAAATAAGCCTTTACATCATAGATCTACTAAAACTTTAAAATACATAAAGCAAAAACTAAAGAAACTAAAGAAAGAGACAAATCCATATTTACATTTGAAGATGCTATCTTTCCATAATTGATAGAAAAACTAGCAAAACGATCAATAGTTATGCAAAGATATCACCTAAACAGCTGAACCTTCCCACAAATGTCAGTAGTACACTACACTCAACAGTGGCAGAATGCATATTCTGTTCAGTAGGACATGAGGTATTCACCTACATAAATTATACGCTAGGCCACAAAACGTTTCAAAAATTGGAAAAGATTGTATTCATACAGTGTATGTTTTACAACTAAAAAGATCAAATCAGCAATCGATAGCAAAAAGAGATCTAGGAGTTTCTAAGCCTTTAGGATAATGCCAGTCACTTGATTCCAGTCACTTGTTATCCCTCAGAAACATCAAGTCATCAAGTAATGCAAATAAAACCACACAAGACTAAGAGATTTAAAAAATACCATGAATTTCAATAACCTGTAAGTACACCAAAAATAAAAAAATCCAACAGAGCTCTCATCACTAACTGCAAAGTTTTGAGTGGGTGGGGTGGGAATAAGAACTAAAATCAAACCCAAAAATGCCCTTCCATAAAGAGAAAAGAGAAAGTCTAACACTAAATGCTAAAAACTGAACATAGGTTTGGGACTTCGTCATTCACAACGGTGTCTTTGGAAAAGGGGTTATAAAGTGATAAAGACTAGAAGTGAGTCTCAAAGAATCATTGCTTCTTGGGAAAATCAGATTAATAGTGAAAAGTTTGTATCCTTGGAGATAGGGCAGTGCAAGGAAGTAGAAAATCTTCTCCCTTCCCACCACCAGCATCACACATTAAAAGCACTGCATTTGGCTAAACTGACAAAGAAAGGGCTCCTGTGCTAGGACTCCATCCACAATGCACAGAAATAGAAAAAAAAATTCGTACAAAACTACTAAACATAGAAAACAGAATATACGGACTAAAAGAATCAGCTGATGAAAATTCTTCCCTAAATCTAGCAGTTACATAGAAGAAATGGTAATATAACAATTTATGCTAACTTATATATCCTTAAATAAGGATTTAGGGATATAGGAAATAGTTTGGAATTAAAATTAAAAACAAGGAACAAAGGAGAGTATAATGTAAAATCGAACAGATTGCATTTAAGATAAAAATAGAATAAAACAAAATTATATTAGAAATACAGATGAAATTATAAGACACTAAATGGATAACAGATTCAAATTTTAAAAGTAATGCGTGTTGAATAAAAAAAGGGAAGACATCCAAGAAAACAAAACTGGTATTTTTTTCTAAACAGAGAAAAAAATCAGAGACAAAGTGGTTGCAGTGCAATTCAGGTAAAGAAGAGTCAACTTAAATGTTCTGAAGGAAGGAAGGAAGGAAAGAAAGAGAGAAAGAGAAGGAAGGGAGGGAAGGACGACAGGAAAGGAGGGAGGGAGGGAAGGAGGGAGGGAGGGAAGGAGGGAGGGAGGGAAGGAGGGAGGGAGGGAAGGAGGGGAAAAAGGAGGGAGGAAGGGCAAACTGACTGTAAACAAAGAAGACTTTCCATAAATAAAAGAAAAAGTGAAATGTACACACTGAAAAGATATACCAGATACCTAGGAAAAGGCCTAATGATAAACATTGTATTTATTTGTAGATCTAAGACCAAAACAAGGATGAAGCTCCAAATACTGTCACATGTAAGGATGGTTTGTTCTCACAAAAGGAAAAGAACGCAACTAAAAAATATTGGCTTTCTCACCTGTATATTTATTAGATTCGAGTCAACATATATCATTTAAAACTGACAGATCTTAGAGCAAATGAAAAAATATAAATAAAAATTTAACCACTAGAACAAAAGTTCCACATCCTAAGAATTGAAGAAAATTTTAAATGCAAAGAAGACACAACAAATACTACATAAAATACACAGAAGTTATAATATAACAAAAGTTGAAAACACATCAATTGAAGTAACAAATGTGAAATTTATTTAATTCATTCCATAAGAAAAATCTTTTCAAATTGACTCATAAAGCAAAATCCAACCCTGTGCTGAATACATGATCCTGTTAAGGTTCTGTATATTTAAAGCAACTGTTGAAAAGACAAAACTAAAACTAAATTCAAACAAACAATTAAATTCAACTGAACCCTATTTCAAATAAATAACAGCCATGCTTGAGAAAACTAAGTAACTTTTGAACATAGCATTTTGACTTATACATTCAAATTACTCATAGTACTTTGACATTATAGGACAAAAAAGACTTTAGCAATTGTACCCAACCCCAACTCTAGGGGGTACAATTGCAAACAGATCAAAAGTCTTTTTTGTAAGTTTAATGTGTGTGTGTGTGTGTGTGTGTGTGTGTGAGAGAGAGAGAGAGAGAGAGAGAGATTGAGAGAATGAGTGTGTCTGTGTGTGTTGTCCTGCTTGTGATAATTCTAAAACTATTTCATGTGCTTTGTTTTACAATGTTGATATTGTAGGGGAGCAGCACTCTCACTGAGGAAGAAAGGAATATTACTTGTCAATAGAAAGTTTAATACACGTCACATAACACAGATGAGCATCAGATTCCATTTATATGAAATTCTAAAACAAGCAATATCAATACATGATGAAATAAACCAGAACAATGGTTTACTTGGGGGAGCTGAGGCAGAGGTGGGGATGGGGAATAGGAGCTTTATAATTTAAGTATGATGATAATCAGCTTTATTTATAATAATCACATTATCACAAGGAAGCTTTTCTCAGTATCAATGCATAAATATATATAAAAACACAGTTAGCAAACTTTCAGTCTTTTTCCTCCCAGCCAGTGCGAAATTGCTTATAAAATTTCTGTTGACTTTTGTCATTTAATTACATATACTGGCAGAATGTCCACCATGGCCAACTTGACTCTGACCATTCCTAAAGTAAAAAATGATCTAAAGGATCCAGAATAAGGTCTATCTGATATTTAAAAAGAGAAGCATAAGCCATCTGCCCTGAGTCATAAGCAGCACGACTTTTTCTTATTATGCAGTATTGTTGTACTGTGTAAGAACGTCCCATACAATGCAATTTACACAGCTGTGCTGCTTTCACTCACAAGATGCCCTTTAAAACAATGCTGTATTTTTGCTTGAAATTTTACATACTTTAAGAGAAAAAATGGACTGGAAAGCAATTTCTACTAAAGAAAAGTCCTATAAAGAAACAAACATTTTTTAAAAATCTTCAAGATTGCATTTCAAAGTGTCTTTTATCATTGGCAACTAAAAATTACTTTCTCCAAGAATGGCAATCTACAAAACAAACTACTGTATTTTCACATTGTTCAATCTGCTTTTTCTCTACAGCTAATAACTTCTGGAATAAAAGTGCCCAGGCTTTTCCCTAAAATTCAGATTTTGACACTATAATCTACATCATATTTATATAATCATCTGAATTCCAGTATCTTAATTATAACAAAATATGCACTTTCTTCTAAAACATTTTGTGCTTAAAATTTCTTATTAGCATGATCAACTCTTTTGTCTATTTTTAGAGTAATAATAAAATCCTCCAGCAGGTAAAAGAAACATACAAATTATCTAACACTTATTCTAATTGCTATCAATATTTCATTCTCAGAATAGTAGCACAGTTTTAACACTTTTACTACAATCACAAGTGATAGTTCATATCAGAATAAGTAGACTAAACTTTTTCTGTGTATCTCTCCTGCATGTAAGTTAATGTCAAGAAACAAAGATATATAATAACAAGCATGTCAATTCTGTGTGGATATCTGTATATTACACAAGCTTTTACATGTCAGTGTATTTCGATCCTTTCCAATAAACTAAGCAAACTAAATTTTTGAAATCTGGTTTTTTTTTTTTCAACTCCAAGCTACTGTATATTCTTTCAAATCTCTGTAAATATTCTTTATTTACAGCTTTTTGGTCCTATCATTTTAGTAATATATAATGACATAACTCTGTATTTAAGACAATGATCTCTTTCAATGTGATTTTTCCCCATATGAGTAATATTCTGGAGGACCATGATATCGCATGCCTGCCAGGGCAGGCTGAGGGGAGGAGGGAAGCATGGTTAGAAACAGCACCACTGGCATATATCCACTAGATGTCAGTCATGCAGTTAGCATCAATTTACATTCTTAATCCTGACGGTCATAAACAGAAATGCTATGAAATCTACCCCGATTCAGTATGCATATGCTACAGAGACTCCTAGAGTTTGATGCGATGTGGAACAAAGTCTTGTGACTAGAAGAGTTACTGTTTTGCGCCTGTGAGGACTTTGGCCATCAATGAAATGCAGGCTTTTCCCAAGTGCCATTGTTAGTTGAGGGCAGTCACCTAATCATTTATCAGAATGATATGGTATCATTTCAGAGAGTTGTTTTGAAAGGTTTAGTTTATGGAAACAGGGAAGCACAATGCAGAATATTTCTTACATATTTAACATTTAGAATATTTCAAAGAATGCCCCCTCCCTAAATGCTGATTATACTGAGAATAAAATAGTCTTGGGGAAATTGACTTAAGAACACAAGACATTTTGGGTTGTTGTAATGAGTCTGTTCTTTCAGACACCTGATGTACTCCTCTCAGTAAAACAGTGTGTGAGTTTTATCGGAGAGGTTCTTAAGGATTCTTTTAGAAAAGTGCCATATAAAGTGCTTCTGTTTCTGGAAAGGCAGTAAAATGACTATTTACTCAGTTATCAGATTGTCTCAATCCAATTCAGTGTGTTAATCGTCACCGTGGACTATGTTTAAACTTCTTGCTGTATGACTAATCTCGCCATAATTCCAAGCATTCCACACAATTTCTAAATAAATACGGGAGGCAAAATAGAAATAAGGTCCATCAAGATCTTTGGGAAAGGCTTGGTTCCTTCAACAGCAAAATCAACAGACCAAATTAAATGGTCTCAAATTTTCTTTCCAGCTCTGCTGTTTTGTGACTCTATGATGCAACATGTTGTTTTCCTTAAAACAATGGAAACTTTTTAGGATGACTAGAGCTGTAACATGTTAGTTGTTCATAAAGATAGAAAAATGTAAATATGTGTTATCAGTGACATTACTCCTCAACCCTGATCCCTGCTTTCGTGGTCTAAAAGTTTATCATTCTTCTCCCATCTCACACCCAATGCAAGTCAAGGATTTATTTTCCAGAGTTATCTTTATGCTGCTTCTACTCCCATTTCTCATTTTCCAATCCCAACTCATTATCCACTCCCCATCCCTGCACTCCCATTAACACAAGATTGTCTTTGAAGAAATGTTAGTTTGGAGATTTCGTGAGATCCTGCCCTACTTAATTCTGCTGCAGATAAATTCACAGTCAGGTGAGAACTATAGTTACAGGATGTTTCCAAGGCATGAGGAGCAGCATACAACACTGTCAGTACTTTTGACACGATTGTGACCATGATTTCATAACTGAGAATCAGATAAGCACACAATCTATATCATAATTATTGAGAAGAACAAAAGAGTGAAACTGGGAATTCTAAGACATGCAGTTACAACACCTGCTCTCAGAGTATCATCCAATTTATATGAATCCTGTCAATAAAACCTTGCATTTATTCAGCTTCTCAACAAATATTTGTTGGCCAACTCTACACCAAGCACTGTATTGAGCCTTGGAAATGAAGCTGTGAAACAGGCAAAGGCACTCTGTTGTCAAAGGATTTAAAGTCTAGTAGAGAACAATGAAGAATTAAAGCACATAAGATTCTAATGGGAAATAAAAACCACTGGAAGGGTTATTCTTACATAATACAGCACTAGTATGGTTACCAGTATAAATAAAACATACTGTGGTGCAGAGCAGGCATGTAGATTCTCCCAAGCAATGTGTCCTAAATTGCAGGATGATTTCCATGTAAATTACAGAGCTATAGTTCCAGGGAGTCTTAGATGCATGAACTGAGACACTTCGAAAGAGTCCCTTCATTCAGTTTCTACTTTAGAATTCTGGAGGCCTGTATGAACCCAGGAAATACATTGCTTGGTGACCAGATTCGAGCCCACTGTTTTCATTATGAATTTTATTTTTATTTCCTCAAAAACCTTATCAAAATGTGATGCCTTTGAAATGAAAAGCTATTCCCTCCTTCCTTTATTCTTTTGATGTTAGGCTCCCTAGGAAAAACTTTAAGTAGAAAACCCTGGAAGGCCTCAAAGCCAATCCTGCTGTCACTTTGCACCACGTATAAAGGACAAAATAGCTAATAGACTGTTGGAAAGGAGAAGTTTATTAAACCAAGCAATTAGCTCTTTACTTTAAAGGGGTTTGGTGAGCCTAAAGGAAGTAAAATATACAAGGTAATTTGAGTTTTTTGAAAGAGAAGACAAAGCATTCAGGGCTATAGGAATAAAGGTACAAAGATTTAATGAATATTTATCCAGGGCTTTACACTTCATAAGTGGTTTTCACTTGTTTTATTGGGTCCTCACCATAACTGTGAAATAAGCAGGGTAGACACAGAGCTTTCTGTGGTCCCTGAATATGGGTCATCAAAGTCACAATGAAACACATACTTCGCAAGTTTATATAAATCTCACTGAGTGGTGAGGGACAGGCAAGATCTCACCACACCACAGCGTTAGCAACCGTGCAGACGGCCAGCAAGAAGGAGGGCAGAGGAACTGCTGGGTGAGTGTGACTCCCGGAAGACAAACGGATTAGACACAATTGAGCCAAGTCTCAGAGAGGCTGAAATGAGGTGTTTAACACTGCACAGTTTGATGACACACCATTCATTAGTCACCCTGTTCAGTAGCAGCCCTTCTAATACGCCATATTTTCTCTTAAACAGTTGTTAAAGCAAGGGAGAGGGTGGTAGGTCTTCCTGTGTTGAAGGCTTACTATATGCGAGATGAATTTGAGGTACTGGGCGTACCTCAAAGTAAAGGTGTGTGGATATTAAATTTTCTTAAAACATAAATTATATTTTCAGTGCTCTAAATAAAACATTCTGGAAATTTCAGTGCTCTAAATAAAAAATTCTCCTGGAAAGTGAGAAATCGGGTTATAAAGCAAACGTTTTACTCCTCATCCTAATTTACCTTCCATAGTCTTAAAGCAAAAACCTCCAGGACCGGTCATATCCTGGCATGAAAAATAATTAGATTGCACTTAAAGAAGATTATAAACTGAGCCTTTTCAGACTCCAAAATGTTCTAGCCAAAAGCACACAAGCTAAGGATTTGTTCCCTATCCAGAAAATTGTTCATCCTATCTCCCTTCCCATTTCCTCAATATTTTGACCTTACTCCAACTGGTCAGCCAGCCCCGCAATCCATTTAGACTCCAGAACAGAAATAAAATGCATACAGACACACTGTAGCTGTAATTCAATTAATCTTCTCCTTGGGTTTCCTCTGCCCTGTGCCGGGGTCATTTGTAAGGCCATCACTCACTCCAAACTGTTGCACCTGTGCTGCTATTGAACCGCCCCTTCCTCCCTCACCTCTGTCCTCCCAGGCACGGTGCCCTAATCACCTTTTTCCCAGGCACAAAAGCTTTCCTTTGCAAGGAGGAATGTCAGAATTCCCCCAAGCACTGGCACGGAAATATTTAAATGTAATCAGAGGATCTTCCTTTGTTTTCCTTTTTTTTTTTTTCCTGGGGAAATTAATCTCTCTAAGGTATTCGATGTATTCTTTTGCTCTTCCGTGAGGCAACATCGCCATACAGTGCTGAAGTGGTCACAGCTTGCAAAGGCTAAATATTTTCTTCTTTGCTGCTGACACAGATGATACGTGCCTGGTTCCCTCAAGCGTCTCT
The DNA here is from genome assembly GCF_009761245.1 of Sapajus apella. Lineage (NCBI taxonomy): Eukaryota > Metazoa > Chordata > Mammalia > Primates > Cebidae > Sapajus > Sapajus apella. Next base: position 3,233,722 of record NW_022436962.1, read on the forward strand.
AATTGAATACTTTGCTTCATTTAAATTGTTTTAAACTTGGCTGTGAGAAATGTGTGTATGTATGTCCTATCCCTCCCCCACCTAGACTATGAATGCCGACTGGCAGCTGTGGCTCTCCTAATAGCTGCCCCTCCCAGCTGTAGTCACTTTAACTCTTACAAGCTTGAGAAACTTCCCAGTCCAGCTCTCTCCAGTCATTGCCAGCCTTCCAGGTCCATATAGTTACGAGGAGAAAAGCTAGACTCTGTTACATAGCTTTGTAAGTTGAAAGCACGTTTAAAGTCAAACTAGTCTTACTTAAATCTCCGCTCCACCATTTGCAGCTACGTGTGCTTAGACAAATTACCTGACCTCTCCGAACTTCAGTTTCATCATTTATAAAGTGGTAGGACAAACCCAACTCCACAGGGCTCCTGTGAACAGGAAATAAATATGTATATATTTCAATATATATAAATTATCTCGTATGATCCTTGGCACATACTTGTTTTAAGCATGTTTTTTATTTTCTGTATTTTATGATGTTCTAACATCTCAAAAAGCTTGCTGTCCAAGAAGAGATTTCACCTCCCAGGAGTAGCCAATTCTTATACAAAACAGGGGTCTCCGGAGAGCACCAACCAATCCTGAGTCTACAGCCTCAACTGTCTCCTTGTGTCACACACACAAAGCTAATATTTCCGCTAAATCACTCTAGGGACAGAGCCATGCAAGTGAAGACCACCTCTGTGCCCCACAGTCCCCTAGGATTATTGAAACTAGCCAACCGTAAGCTCTTCACCCTGCCCTGCCTTGCCTTGCCTTTGCCGCAGAAACTCCCATAAAGGCTCTAGCCTCAGTTTGCCCCTCGCCCCCACCTCTTCTTCCTGACGCTGGAGGCTCCTCAGACGTGAGCTGCATGCCTTGTCTCTCATTTCTTGGGGAGCTGTGAGTAGCCATGAGCGGTTCTTTCAATGGCATCGCCTCTGTGTCGTCACTCAGTCATGCGTCTCTCAGTTTCATTCCCGCTATAATTTTAGAACAGTATTGGATGGATGTGAATATCTACCCTTCCCGTATTGCCATCTAACAATTCCTGAGTACCCACAAGTTGTAATAAGATATAGTGGACACCAACAGAGAGACGCAGACACACCTGAAGGCCTGGGAGGTGAAGCTCTGCGGCAGTGGTTCTCAGGCTTTAGCTGGCATCAGTCACCAGGACAGTTGTGAAAACACAGATTACTGGACCCAACATCCAGTTTCTGATTCGGGAGGTGTGCGTTGGCCTTCCAGAATCTGCGTTTGTAAGAAGGTCCCAGGTGCTGTTGCTACTGGCTCGGAGACCGTATTTTGAGAACCACGGCTTTAGAGGATGTGAAAATGTGCAGTTTGGGGAAAATAACTGGCGTGATAGGATAAATAAATCTCTCAAGCTGAATAGAATCAAAGTTTTGGAGTTTAGGGGAAACATCAACAAAGGACATCCCTGCTTCACAAAAGGTGCCTCGATTACTTAGGCAGAATTCCCAGAGTAAAACACGCTCTCTCAGCCTCAGAGAAAGAGCCACTGGGAGAATGTTCCGTTGTTTGTTTGATTTCTGGATTTTGTTTTTTAGATATCCATTGTGTATTTCCCTTTCCCCACATTTTTTGGCTAGCAGGGTCAATAGGAAAGCTTACAATTTATCCAGCAGAGGTAAAGTGCTCTGTACGCTGCTTTGGTGATAAACGGGGGCCAGCGATGACCTAAATTATCATCTCCTAATATTCTACCTCATCAGGCCATGCAGCTGACCAGCCTGCTGGGGAGACAGTCCCACAGCAGCGTGCACTGACCCACTGGAAAGCAGTTCTGGGGGTGTTGCCTTGATTCATTTAATCCTCACTAGAATTCTGTGGGTAAGGATTTCAATCTCCCCTCTACCAGAAGTAAAAAACTAAAGCTCAGGTGAGGCATTCAGCCATCTACTCAATTACTAAATGATCTCACCTGGATTTTTCAGGTCTGACTCCAATATTTTTTTGACTCTGTTATTTCAGTTCCCTTTTCTGTAAAAGGAGGAAGACTGAACTAGGGATCTTTAGTTCCTTCTGGTTCCTTCATTCTGTGATTTGCCAGGTTTTCTCTTCTAAAAGTAGAGTGATTTTTTTTTAAATAGTCCGCGCATTCCCAACACAAGCACATAGTGTCATTCTTTTAAACTCTCCCATCAACACAGAGTATTTAGTAACAACAGCTTTTTTCTCTGACAGCTTGGTTTTAAGCCTCGATTCTTTGGCAGGTCTGTCATTGTCCCCAGGCTTCTAAGAATGAACTAAAGGAACTTTTGCATCTGCATGAACTAAGAGCCTCTTATGAAGCAATGTGGGCTGTAAGGAGAGTTGCCAGAGTGAGTCAATAAAAAGACAACTAGTCAAGTTTGAATTTCAGATAAACAACAAATAATTTCTTATTAAACCCCATGCAATATTTGGGACATAATTAGACTAAAAAGCTATTCACTATTTATCTGAAATGTCATTATTTTCGAGATGAGATCTCGCTCTGTCACCCAGGCTGGAGTTGGGTGATACAATCACAGCTCACTCTGGCCTCGACCTCCTAAGCTAAAGCAGTCCTCCTGCCTCAGCCTCCCAAGTAGCTGGCACCATAGACGCACATCATTACGCCTGGCTAATTTTTTTTTTTTTTTTTTGTAGAAATGGGATCTCCCCATCTTGCCTAGGCTGGTCTCAAATTCCTGGGCTCAAGCTATCTGCCTGCCTTGCCCTCCCAAAGTTCTGGGATTACGGGCATGAGCCACCACGCCCAGCAGAAATTCAAATTTAACTGAACATCCTGTATTTTATCTGACAGGCTGCTACAAAGCCTCCCTGGGAGGTCATCCTTAGGCTCTGTATTGTCAGGAAAAACAAGCAGTGGGGAGGGAGCTTAGCAACTGAACAATGCAGGAGGTAGGAACAATGAAGAAAAGCCCCTTGCCTCCTCCGCAAGCTGCAATTGCTGCTTCCTTCTGCACATGGCACTGTGGTCAGGGAGCCTTGTTAACTACAGCTCTAACACCACTCTATAAATCATTACTCACTTCCTGTCCATTAACTTTACCAAACAGCAGGGTACAACGTGGAAGCTATTATCCTGTAGTCAAGCCCTTGCGTCGAAAACATTAGCTCACCAAGTATATTTGTACATTTTAGTAAGGATTGCTCTCTCCTAAGTCAAGTTTGAAATCTCCCCACATGCACACTATTACCACCTCTTTACAACCGAATGCATGTAAATACCCTGACTTTTCTTTCTCTTTTACTACATCATTATCAAATAAGTAAATTTCCCTATTCTTACCATTATCATCAATAGGACAAAGGCATTACTAAACACCAGAAACCATCAGATAAAGCAAAAAGACAATTCAACCTGGACATCTGTCTGCCCCCTGGGAACTTCTCTAGGTGCTATGGATACAAAGATGGACAAGATACTCTTTTGTGAATCCAGTTAAAATATGTGGGAAATTTGGTCAGGTGCGGTGGCTCATGCCTGTAATCCCAACACTTCCAGAGGCCAAGGCGGGTGGATCACTAGAAGCCAGGAGTTCGAGACCAACCTGGCCAATGTGGCAATACCCCATTTCGACTAAAAATACCAAAATTAGCCAGGCGTGGTGGTGTGGGCTTCTAATCCCAGCTGCTTGGGAGGGCTGAGCCTAGAGAATTGCTTGAACCTGAAAGGTGGAGGCTGCAGTGAGCCAAGATCCTCCCACTGCACTCCAGCCTGGATGACAGTGAGAGTCCGTTTCAAATAAATAAATTAATAAATAAAATATTTGGGAAATTTAAATGATTTGGAAAGGATTCTTCAGGCCTCTTGAACCTGGCACCCACTCAATGCACAAGAATCCTTTTCCTGGAATTACCTCCCCCTCCATGACAAGCGGATGGTGGCAACAATCTCAGAGGATGCTTTGTGTCTCTGATCCCTTGGTCATGAAAGATTGCACCAGGATATAGGCCTGATAAAAGCAGTGTTTGTTTTATTTCTCACCTGGTAATTTGGGATTCAGATTGAGAAATAGCTACTCAGCCTCTGAGCATGGCTGGAACTATGACTTGGAAACTGGAGTGCTGCAGGATAACGGGTTCTGTGTATGGGTTCAAGACGTGGAAAAAGCCAGTGAAGGGAGAAAAGGAGAAAGCAGACAGAATAAAGAGAGAGTGAGGCCGGGCGCGGTGGCTAAAGCCTGTAATCCCAGCACTTTGGCAGGCCGAGGCGGGTGGATCACGAGGTCAAGAGATCGAGACCATCCTGGTCAACATAGTGAAACCCCGTCTCCACTTAAAATACAAAATTTAGCTGGGCATGGTGGCGCATGCCTGTAATCCCAGCTACTCAGAGGGCTGAGGCAGGAGAATTGCCTGAACCCAGGAGGCGGAGGTTGCGGTGAGCCGAGATCGCGCCATTGCACTCCAGCCTGGGTAACAAGAGCGAAACTCCGTCTCAAAAAAAAAAAAAAAAAAAAAAAAAGAGAGAGTGGCTTTTTCTCCCATTCACTCAAAATACATTTGTTAATGGCCTTCCGTACGTATGCCCAACACAGTTCTGAACTCTAGAAACAGAGGAGTGAAGAGATGAAAGCCCTGCCTATATGAAAGACTGACAATAAATAACTGAGAAGATTAATATTTAATAATACAATGTATCGATAAGTGCTAAAGAGAAAAATTGAAAATGTAACCTTTATTATCTAGAAATAAGTTCTACGAAGGTGTAGGGCATTTTCAAATGGAGTAGTCAGAAGGACTTCACTGAAAATAAGGCATTTGAGAAACGACCCAAGGGAGATGAAGCAGTGAACATCTTTTTTTTTTTTTTTTTTGAGACGGAGTTTCACTCTTGCTACCCAGGCTGGAGTGCAATGGCGCGATCTCGGCTCACCGCAACCTCCGCCTCCTGGGTTCAGGCAATTCTCCTGCCTCAGCCCCCTGAGTAGCTGGGACTACAGGCACGTGCCACCATGCCCAGCTAATTTTTTGTATTTTTAGTAGAGACGGGGTTTCACTATGTTGACCAGGATGGTCTCGATCTCTTGACCTCGTGATCCACCTGCCTCGGCCTCCCAAAGCAGTGAACATCTTAAAGGCGATACCTTGGCATTTTGGAGGTACGGTGAACTTGAACAACTAACTTCACAACCTAAAATCTAAAGTACATTTGCATAACATCCTCTAAGATATCATCTCTCTTGTCTGCCTTTGGCAAGTATGACTCAAGCCCCCATTGTGTGTCTATTGTGAGGAGTCAGGAGGACAAGTGGATGGAGGGAATACAGAGTGAGTACTGGCCTGGGGGTGCTGATATCAGGGAGAGAAACAGGCAGAGTGCCATGCAGGGCATCACACGGCAGGAAGAAGGGCTTACGGGCATACAGTACCATGAGCTGGGTCGCAGACCTGCTCAGATTATAGTGTTTACCGCCATCTCCGTGCTGCACTCCAGAACCATGCAGGACAAAGTAAGAGGAGCTTCCACCACCCAAGCCTGCCCCCTCTTCCCAGAAAGGAGGTGACCTAAGATAATGTCAATGTTCAGTTAAAACATGGAAGTGGTGGTCTCGAATCTCGGTTAGCAAAAGTTACCATGTTTAAAGACCTGGTCTGAATAGGAAGCTGAGAACGTTTCATTCTTATTGATGATCCAAAGACAAAATATTGTTCTCTTGTTTTAAATAAAATGTATTAAAAGAAGGGCTTCTGTATTTATGGGAAATTAGATCACATTCCAACTTCAAATCTATGTTTCTATGATGTTATGATGTCGCCATAATTTGCATAAACAGCAAGTGTCATTCCCATGAGTGAAAGAATAAGGCACGGCAAACTCAAGTTTTCCCAAGTTAATAAGCAAAGTACCCTCATAGTGAGATAACTGAGACCAAAGAGCAGGGAGGCATACAACAGCTAAAGGAAATAACAAGAAAGAACAAATCATTTAGATGGAACGGGGGAATGGAGGGAAGGGACCTGAAATTGAGGCACGACAGCAGCTGCTGGCAGCCCAGCATCCAGTGTATGATGAGGAGAGGCAGAAGACTGAAAAGGTTCTCTTTTCTCTGGGAGCCCGCTAGCCTTCAGGCACTACCACAAACAAGCGATAGATCTGAATTATTATGAGCACACGATATTTTGAATGACTTCAGGCCTCATTAGCTACAGTACCACATAAGTCATGTCACACCGTGCTTAGATGAGCTGGTACATATCTGTTCATTTCCTAGGGGTTAAAATATGTTTTATTTTTTTCAGCTTCTTTTAAATCTGTAAATAGCAAGGCTCAGACGACTTCACTTTGTCCAATGTATCAAAATAAACCTTGGCCACAGCTATCATTGTATCATAGCAGGGTCAATATGAACCAATAATATAATTTCTCAAATCATCATTTGGCTCCAAATCATTTTCGGTTTAGGATTCTGTGGGGGAATGAGGGGGAAGGTTGCAGTACAGAATGAAAGGAGAATATATTAAGGAATGAAGTAGAAAACCAAGGTCCCGGGGATAGCAGAAGCAAGAGGAAGGCAGAGGCAGGGACCACCATCACAGCAAGGGCATGATTCCAGCATGGCCCTTTCCAAGGCAGACTGCTCCAACTCACCTCTCCCCTGAGCTCTAGACAGAATGATCTACTTTCAGATGCCATCACACCTGCTATTTCAAAATATTTCCCATATTCATACAGTTGGTCTTCCGGCCTTTGTTCTCAAGCATCCTGCCCTGTTGTACACCCACAAGCACTATCATTCAAGATACAGTTCCATCTACACCATCTAGAATGTTCTGAAATATTTGCCTCCCGTTCCAGAAATGGAGAATTGACCACGGCCTCCTTTCTCTCTCCTTTCTCCCCTCTGCCAATCACATAGTCTTAACAGAACAATTATATTTTATTAAACATAAATGTCAGATCTTTTCCGATCAAACTTCAAGCTCCTTGAGGGCAAGAATGGTGTCTTTTTTATTGTTACCCACCAGGGTCTAGCAATTAAAAGTCAAGCAATCCAGTTATATACAACTTTAATTCTCATGACATCAGCTAATATACTTTAGATAATTATCTGATCAATTGGGAAATTCAGGCTAAAGTAGATGATGTCTTCTTTCCAGGTCCATAAACTGAACTTTAACCTCCAACTGTGATTCCAAATACAATGTGTTTGGAAGATGCTAACAAGCCAGATTCCAGCTGACATATGCTCACGTGGCTGCTTCAGCTCTTTTAAAAAAAAAAAAAAAATGGAAGTAAAGTGAAGAATGTTCAACTTGTCAGTTATTTACACTCAAAAGACTGGAGGAAGGACTGTGTGTGGTCAGAAAATTAAGCCTTAGCCCTTCTCAGAGGAAACTCATTTCAAATCGTGATCTTAATTCTGATTTAGTTGTGCCCACTAACTACTGGATAGTTCAGTGTAGAAGTTCTGTGGTTACTTTAAATACAACAGTAGCAAATTTGAAGCCATCATTTTCTCATTTAATGATCTCTTCCTGTCAATAACCCCTCACTCCCTGGACTGCGTGGCTGAAATATTGGGATATTGTTAATTCTCTCCTCTTTTTCACATTTCACACATTATAACGATTATCTTACATTTGCATCAGGCTTTAGAGTTTTTAAAACACCGTCATATATAAATTGTCTCATTTAATCTTTGCAGTCAACGTGTTCAAGATTTTTTTTTAATGACCATGGAAAAATAAGCCAGGTCATTAAATTAATAATAATACATCCAAGATTCAGGTCTCAGTCTTCTGACTGCAAATCCAGGTCTCACCTTCAAGTGCTAATGAAGCCTATATCGTTTTCTTTGCAACACTGATCCTTCCTTTCACTCCTCCTGCTACCCAGCTGTCTTGGTGCTGACCCTCAGATACTTAAGCCTGAATAACTACATTTGTCTCTATGCATCTAAACTCACTTATCTCCAGCCATCCTCTTGATGATAATGCTAAGTTAATACGCCTCAAACACTGCGTTCTTCATACCCAAAACAATATAATAGATTTCAACAGCATTCACTGCCCCAGGAATAAGCTACACAAGAATATGTTTGGGAGCAGCGTGGAAAAGGAAAAGACACTCTCATAAACTTCCGGTGGTGATGGCAGTGATGGCTACTGGTATAACCTTTCTGAGGATAAATTTGGAAATATCTACCAACATTCAAAATATGCATGCCCTATATCTTAGCAAGTTTACTTTAAGGATGTATATTGTGAAAAACTTACTTAAGATTGCAAGTACATATTACAATTCAGGATGATTGTGACATTGTTTTTAATAGCTATGAATTAAAACACTTTAAATGTTTATCAGTAGTGAGTTTGTTCATTAAACAAAGTTTAATTCATACAATAGAATGCAATGTATTTAAAAGACTGATATAGATCTCTGTGCATCAACGTGATAAGATGGCCTATATAAAGTGAAATAATCAATAAGAGAAATATATTATTATTGATACCATTGTGTTAAAAATACATGTATGTATGTATGAATAGGAAATCTGTTTGTGTTTGAATAAGAAAAAGACTGAAAGAACGTATACGATACTCTTAAAGGGTTTCTTTGAGTTGCAACATTATAGGAAACTTCTACATTTTAGTTATATTTTTAATCATTTGAAATTTCAACCTATATTTTTAAAGTCAGGAAAAAAATTAATAAATAAAAATATAGAAAATTGCTGGCATTGAATATGAGGCTTTTTTAAAGGTATGTTTATAAAACAGTCTAGCATGTGTATTGATATAGTTGGAATTCCTTAGAAAGAGGAGAGAATGGAGCAGAAAAAATATTTTACAAAACAATGGCTAGTAATTTTCTATAGATATTGACAGGCATTAAAACACAGATCCCAGAAGCTCATAGTACACCAAGCAAAATAACCACAACAAAGAACCCCTCTTCGTGCCATATAGCATATTCAAATTGCTAAAAAAAAAAAAGAGGAGAATATCGTGAGGGCTGCCTGAGAAAAAATATACATTACATACAGAAGAACAAAGATAAGAATTACAGCAAACTTTTGTCAGAAACAGTGCAAGCTACAAAGAAAAAAAGTGACATTTTTAAGCGCTGAAAAAAAAAAACTTAAAACCTAAATTCTATATCCAGCCAAAATATTTTTTCAGAAATGAAGTATAAAAAGACTTTTCAAACAAATCAAAGCTTAGCAGAATGCATCGCCTTAGAAACCTTCAGTACAAGAAATGTTACAGAACATCCTTCAAGCAGAAAGAGTATGACAGCAAATAGAAACTGATAGGAAAAGATATACCATGTAAGTGTTAACAAAAGAAAACTGGAGTATCTATGTTAATATCGCACAAAGTATATTTCAGAACAAAGAATACTATCAACGAGATAAATTACATGAGAAAAGGGTAAACCTTCTTAAGAGAGATTAGCAACTGATTTGAGGCTCTTATTTTTTCTAACAAAAATATTTAACACTGTAAAATTCTCTCTAATCACTGCTTTAGTTTCATCCTACACATTTTGATATGTTATATTTTCATTTTCATTTAGTTCAACATATTTTTATTTACCTTAAGATTTTCTCTTTGACCCAATGGGTTGCTAGGAAGTGTGTCGTTTAATTTCCAAACTTTTGGGAATCTTTTCCAGATATTTTTCTGTTATTAGTTTTTAGTTTAATTCCATAAGTGTCAGAGAACGTACATTATAGGGTTTGTACTTTTTAAATTTGCGAGATTTGTTTTATCATCTAGAATATGGTCTATATTGGTGAAGATTCCATGAGTACTTGAAAAGAGTGTATGTTATACTGCCGTCACTCAGAACTTCTACAAATGTTGATTAGTAGAGAAAGGAAAGAAAATTAATTCCAAGGAAAGAAGGAAAGAAACAATATAGAAAGAAATACAAATCAATAAAATCCAAAGCAGGAAAACAGCACAGAAAACCAACTAAACCAAAAGTTGATTCTTTGAAATGATTAATAAAATTGATAAACTTCTAGACAAACTGGCAACAAAAAACAGAGAACACCCAAATTACCAATATGAAGAATGAAAGAGGAGGTCATCACAACAGGCCTTGTAGACAAAGGTTAATAAGGGGACACTACAAAAAAATTCTATGCCCATAAATTCCATGACTTTAATATAAAGGACCAATTCTTTGGAAGTCATGAACTACTAAAATCACTCAAGAAGAAATCGTTAATCTAAATATTCCCATATCTATTTAATAAATTAAACTTGTAATTTAAACCTTTCCTGAAAAGAAATTCCCAGGACTAGATAGTTTCGCTGACGAATTGCACCAAACATTTAGGAAAAGAATAATATTTCTGGAAAATGTATAACATTTTCAAAAGACTTTGGAAATACATAACATTTTCCAGAAAAAGGAAGAGACTTTCCAAATTATTTTATGAGGCCATCATTAGCCTAATACCAAAACCAGACCAAATCATTATAATAAATAAAAAAAAAAACTACAGATGAATGTTCTTCATGAACATACATGCAAAATAGTCAACAAAATATTAGCAAATCAAAATCAGAAACATATAAAAAGGATAATAAATGTCAACCAAACGAGTTTATCCTAGGAATACAAGACTTCTTCAACATTCAAAAATTAATCCACGTGATTCACCATATTACCAGAACAAATAATTAAAAACAGCCAGGTGCAGTGGCTCACATCTGTAATCCCAGCACATTGGAAGTTTGAGGCAGGCTGATAGCTTGAGCTCAAGAGTTCAACACAAGCCTAGGCAACATGTTGAAATCATGTCTTTACCAAAAATACGAAAGAATTAGTTGGGCATGGTGGTGGTTACCTGTGGGCCCAGCTGAGGTGGGAGGATTGCTTGAGCCTGGGAGGCAGAGATTGCCCTAAGCCATGATGGCATCACTGCACTCCAGCCTAGGCAACAGAGAGAGAACCTGTCTCAGAAAAAAAAAGAGAGAGAGAGAGAGAGGAAGAAAACACATGATTATCTCAACAAATACAGAAAAAGCATTTCATAAAAGCATTTCATAAATACCCATCTATTATAAAAACTCTCAGAAAACTAGAAATAGAAGGGAATTTCCTAAATTTGATCAAAGGAATCACAAAAATCTATAGCTAACATTATACTTAATGGAAAAAGACTAAATTCTTCCCTCACCAAGAGAGAGAACAAGGCAAGAATGTTCTTTCTCACCACTTCTACAAAAACTTGTATTAGAAGTGCTAGCCAGTACAATATTAAAAAAGAAAGAAAGAAAAACGTAAGGCAATCAGATAGTAAAAGAAGGAATAAAACTGTTTGTTTTCACAGACAACATGACTGTCGATAGAAAATCCCAAGTAATCTATAAAGCCTAGTAGAACTAATAAAACTTTAAGTCACAAAATTTAAGGTCAAAATACAAAATTGTATTCTGTACAATAGCAATAAATAACCGGAGCTCAAATTATTTTTTTAAATATCATATATAATAGCACCTCCCAAAAATGAAAAGAAATACAGAAGCACAGATCTAACAAAATATGGGCAGGATCTGTATTCTGAATACTGCAAGATATTAATAAAATAAATCCAAGAAGACCTAAATAACTGAAGAGACACAGCTGTTCATCAACTGGGAGACTCAGTATTGTAATATTATAATGAAATACTATATAATATTATAATGTTGTAATTGTATTACAAGTGCATTTCATTATATTTCGAGTGTATTATAATCTTACAATAATTATATTTTAATATTATACAATATTGTATTTTAATGTTGGATAATATTATATAGGAAATACTACAAAGACTCAAAATCAATCTACAGATTCATTGCAATTCCAATGAAAATCCAAGATGGCTACAAGGTTTGTCTATTTGTTCATTTTTGGAGGAATAGTAAATATTGCAGGCTGTTTAATGTAATGGAAAGACAAAGGAACTAGAATAGCCAAAATAATTTTGAAAAAGCAAAACAAAGTTAAGAACTCACTATACCTAGTTTCAAGACTTACTATAAGTCAAGAGTAATAAAGATAACGTGTTATTGGTGAAAAGATATACACAATGGTCAGTAGTAAAGAAGTCTGGAAATAAACCCACATAGATACAGTCAACTGGCTTTTTAGAAAAGGACAAAGGCAACTCCATGATGTTAGAAAAACTGCACATCTTTATGAAAAGGATATAAGCCTGGACATAAACCTGTGTGCAAATGTTTATAGCAGCTTTATTAAAAATGAACAAAAACAGACTTTCTTCAACTTGAGAATGAATAAACAAACCACGTGACATCTATATAATGGAACACTGTCTGGCAATAAAATGGGACAAACTTGGTTCACACAAAAACATGGAGGAATCTTAAATGCATTTTCTAAGGCAAAATGACAGAAACTGAAAGCAAATTTGTGGTTGGCAACGTAGGATGTGGAGAAGGGCCGACTGCAAAGAGGCAGAAGGAAAGATGGTGACGATGAAACTCTTGTAATTATGACTGTGGTGATGGAAACACGACTCTACAAATTTACCGAAAACCACAGAACTGTCCATCACAAACAGTGATATTTTTTACCATATGTCAATGAGAGAAAATCAACAGGAAATGGGTTGAGTCCAAAATGGAATAAACATAACAATTGGACATCACCAGTAATAAGACATATCAACAGCCTGATTTTCCCCACAGATTCACTGGGAAGGGCACAGTGTATCTGTGGTATTCTTACCAAAAATGTATAACCTCAATCAAATCATGGGAAAATATCAGGTAAACCCGAAACGAGGTATGTTTTGCATAATATCTGACCAGTGCTTTTCAAAAGTGTCAGGATCACAAAACACAAAGACTAAGAAGTTTTCATGGATTATTGGAGACTAAGGAGGGAAAACAGCTAACTGCAATGTGAGGCTTGGATTGGATCTTGGAATCGAAACAAGGATAATAGTGGAAAAACTGATGAAATCTAAGTAAGTCCACAGTTGAGTTAATAGCATTGTTACTAATCATAATTCCTTTTTTCTAAGTTTATATGAAAGGTTAAAATCAGACAGATCTGGGCAAAAGGTATACAGAAACTTTCTGTACTATTTTTGCAAACCTTCCATAAGACTACAATTATTTTAAATTATTAATTTTTTATTTAAAAAACGTTAAATATATTCAGAAGCTGTACTTAGTTTTACTTTAATGTTCACTAGATTTCAGTGCCAACACAATTGGAATACTGATATATATATAATTGTTCTGAGGAAAGCTTGTCTGATTTGGTGATTTTCTGTATATTTACTAAGTATTTCCATTTCAACTAAATTGGTACAAGAGCCAAATTCAGTGAGGGTGATTTTAACTTTACCCCAGAAACGATCAGAGCCTCAGAAGAGTAGACAAAACCTTAGGGAAAAACTCTTTCAAGAGTTTCCTAAAATCAGACTTTTATAATGGCACAAATGCATTGGATAAGGATACTTTGCATTCCTTCTCAAAGGACTTTTTGCTTATTAAATTAGGGAAGAGAGGGCAAGCTTCTTTTTGGGAAGTCACTGTACATTTACAACACACCTTTTAACATCAGTGGTGGGAATTTGTAAGCTTGAGAAATGCATGGAAGTCTCAAGGCACTTGATAAAGGTCTTTGGGAGATAATATAATGGAATTATTAACACAGTGCATTCAGAGTCTGTCTTGTACTTACGAGCATGCATGTGTACTGTTACAAACACTTTGGCTTCCTGGGCATCTTTAGTCCAATCCCCAGAATATTATACAATTCCCAGCCTTCAATTTTCTGTAAATGTTCAAGATCTTCTAATAGCAAAGATGTGAACTGCTATGACAGACAGGTAATAAAAATTATGCTAATAAATTTTTAGTATAAAATCTCTCTAGGTAATCTTTATTCTTGTTGAATCTTTAACTCATTTTCCTGACCATTTAAACAAGTCACTTTTATAACTCTGCAAACCCTGCTGAGAAATTGGCATCTCTGACCTGATCTGCAGATATTCTTGAGCTTGTTTCTCTGTATTGAGTTGGCCTGTTATATCACGTTATGCAGAAATGACCGATATTTTATTAACAGCTACTCCTTTAATTATTCTCCCAAGTATCGATGAAGGTCACAAGTGAAATCTTTCTCTGGCCTTCAAAGTGTTATATTTGGTTCCGTGTAGAAAGATTGTTGAAGAGTATCAATTTCAAGTTCACATTATAATGATTGGGCAAAGTAGTATTTTTTTAAACCTCCAAAATTAGAAATGCCCATCTCTTACATCACGAGCAGCCACATTCTCATAAGGCTCTTAATAGCAACAATGAGACATGGGCAAGGAGAGGCAATGCTGGTGATACATATCCTTTCAATTACATCAAAACTGTTTTAATGCCTTAGCTTTAAGGGCCCCCCAGTCAGCGAGTACCACAAAGTACGTCTTTTCCGCGACTCCTATTTTATCTCCTTCGCATAGAAAAGATACCTACATATGAATTTAGAAGACAGGCCTCAATCACTTCAGCTACACACAAACCAAATTCTTTTAAGCACAAAGTTTCAAGTTTCTAAGTAGAGATTTTATGCAACTGTTGGTTTAAAATGCACTAAAGAATTTAAACTTTCATTTTCTTGAACTTTCTTTTTTAATTGAGATCTTATGCTGGTATAGGAAAAAAAGTACAATTGGAAAAGCAAACATTGAATCAGTATACTTTTTTAGATTAAATACATATCAAGGTTAATTTTAACTAAAAAACTTCATCGTCGACTGCAGCAACTCAGAGAAACAGGATACTTAACAGCATCACTGATTCCAGCGTAGACAGCATAACAATAATTCCAGAGAAATCGAGTGCAGTGGAAGACAATCCTCACTAGCTGTTTGTCGTGGCCCCGTTATATCCCATGCTGTCAGGTTTTCTTGAATACTCACTTACGATCAAAACCCAGAAGTGGCCCAGCAAAAGGGAGAATATGTTTGGCTTTGTAAAGGTAACTTTCACTTGCAAATGATAAACCCCAATCATATAATACTCAGCAGGATTTTACAATAAATTCAGCTCTAATTATATTCAATGCAAGATTCAATTTTGTTTCATATTCCATGTTGTTTGTTTTTCACCTACATTAGAACCTCTGTTACCCGGGGTGCTATATCCTCAGTAATCTCATACCTCAAAATGGCTACCTCTGACCACCTCGGCTTCAGCAAATCTCTTGAACTCTTTCGTGAATGATCTATCTTCAGCAAATGCATGACACCTGCTAAGAAGACCTTTTTCTTCTGAGAGTTAAATCCAAATATTCAATTTATTTAAAAGAGAACTTTATATGTGCCTAATTGTTTACCTGTAAATTACCAAAGGGAAAAAATGGTAACGATTATTTACTCATCAGAAAAGCTTTTGAGTCACTGACACATTTTTAGAAAACTTTTAAAGATTTTTAATACAAGAAGTTGCTTTTTTTCTGAAACATCAAAACCCAGTTCACATGAAACTACCTATGATTAAAATAATCTCTAAACTTGTAGGCAAGAATCTATTTTACCCACCAAGTCTATTTTTTTCTCCATATTTTCTGATCAAATTCTAAAATGCTGTGCAAAGATACACTGGAAATATCTACTATTTTGAGAGAGCAGTCTCGTTCAATAACATGCAGACCTGCAATACTCTCTTGTATGCATTTTAAACCTAGAAAAATCTGACTTCTGAAGTAACAGTTCCAGTTCAAATTTTGAGATAAACAATACTGATCCCTGGACTTTAAAAAAATAATTTTAGGTAAACCTCGTATTTAGGAAATGTGGGTGAACTAATTAACCCAAATGTATAAAGAAACTTGCAACATGCTGACAGAGACGCCTTAAGCAGAGGGCACCCATGTTTGCAGGCACTCCATTTTTGAGCCTTCTTAATTAATCTACTACTTTCTCCAGAGCTGGGACTTTCTACTTTTAATGCAACAGCAAAATAACAATTCAGCATGTTCCCAGAGTACGAACAAGGATTGTGCTGATGTAATATTTACAACTGCATCTTCTCTGTGTTCTTCTTTTATCTCTTCCTGTGCTCTGGGTCTTTTATCAGTCAGTCAGCTAAGGTCAGACTCACCTCAATGGCTTAGCACACGAGTCTTGTTTCCATTACATTTGGAGGCAGAAAATCTGAATCTTTACAATGCTGACCTTATTGTTTTACAAGCTATTGATTATGGCTATCAAATTTCAACAGTTCACCGGGGTCAGTCTCTGGAAAAATAAAAGGCAGAAAGAGAAGCCACATTCCTCTCCTCTTCCGACTGCACTGACTTCTCCATTAGTTAGATTTTGGGGTAATTAGAATGAATCACTGCAAGACACAGCTCCTGTCTATTCTAGACTGCCACTCTTGATTCACCTAGATTTTTCGCCATACATCAGAGAACACATCTGGTATGTAATGAGGAATGCACAGAGTGGAAAGGGGAGGTCAGCGAGAAGTGAATGGGTCCTCTCTAGGAAAGATTACAGTTACTGACACACAAATAAATGGCATGTATCACAATCCACAACTCCTAGGAAGTGTAAATCTCATATTTGACATACCCTTTGGCAAGAGATAGACTTTATGAATCTTTTTCACATCACTAGAGCAGTTTTATACAAGGATACCTTGTCCTGACATAATTCTCAACCTCAAATGCTTTTCTTATCTTCAGGAATATACTTTTCCACTGTAATTTTTTTTCAATACATTAGGCCTTCAATATAATAATCGTTAAACCACAGTCCTTTTGCCTCATAGATTATTTTCTCCCCTGGACTACTTTCTCTCTAACCTTGTAATTCCTTTAACAATATTATCACTTATTGAATGCTTACAATATTCTGGGCACTATGCTAAGTGAATTATATAATTATCTCATCTAAACCTCAACAATACTGAGGTAGCTTTGTTATTGTCTCTATTTCATGGATGAGAAGGCTGAAATAAAGCACACTTAAGTGATTTGGATGACAATCACATAAACATTAAATGGTAGAAATCAGACTGGAACCCAGGAAATATGTCTCTGAACCTGCAACCTAACCACTGCACTGGATTGGCTCCTTTTCATTAAATGAACAAATGAATGAAATAGCTAACTACCTACCCACCAACCCTGTGCCTGTCTCTTTGCTTGATGCTGAGAATACAAAGGTGACTCTCTCACTGTCCCAATTCTTAAGTACATTGCAGAATAGCAGCATGTGCCAAAATAGCTTCATTACAAGAATATAACTAGAATAAAATAGCTAACGTTTGTCTCTCATTATGTGCCAGATACTGTTTGAAATACTTGACCTCCCTCATCTAATACAAACCTGATAATTCCAAGGTAGGCACCATTATTATCCTCATTTTATAGATAAGAAAAGCCAAACACAGAAAAGTGCAGATGCTTGGAAAAGACAGCCAGCTATGATGGGGTAGATGTGAGATACAAAGTCAGGTGGAAAGAGCCACAAGGTATGCAGAGAATGGGCTAGATTTTGTAAAGGAAAACGGATTTCTTCAGTTAAGGATCAGGGAAATCTTCGTGGCAGAGACGGCATTTGATCAAGACCTTGAATCATAAGGACAGGCAATACAGTTAGCTAAGACATTAATGTAGAAAAATCCAGGGCAAATGCTGAGAATAGTAAATAATTCAGAGGAAACCATGACTGAGAGTATGATTAATAAAGACCATACTATGTACATTTCCATACTCGTAGCATCCTTGAGTCATTTATGCTATACAACATAATGGTAAGAGGACTACAGAATTTAAGTTGTAATTCACCTATAAAAACAGAGGGAAACATGTTTTTTAAAAAATGATTACACACATTTTTCACTTAGAGCTTGATTCTGATACGTATTTTAGTGACATGGCCGTCCAGTGTCTTCCACTCATTGTCATTGTCACTGGTTTACTCGGGACAGATTTTCTTGCCTCACTGTTTATTATGTACCATATCAGCCAAGGTGCCAAAAAAAATGAATGGCACAGTCAAAATGGGATGACTTGAGAAGAGTCTGTTTCCATAAGAACCATTATAAAGTTGTGGGTGGAGTGTGGAGGAACCACTGGGGACAGTGCAGGAACCTGAAACTAACAGCAATGGAGTATTCCGTTCCCCCTTGCTTAAAGGTGTGAGGAAAGGGAGGAGTGAAGAACCCAGCATGTGAGAGGGCCGGTGGAGGAGGCGACGCTGAGGACGACAGTGACCTTCAGTGGAAGGAAACAGACACTTGAAAGGAGCCAAAGGAATAAGGGAAAACCTGATTTTTCTCCCACCTTTAAATCTAGGTGTGGGGGACCGGACTTCCTACTGGCCTAAGAGAACCAGAAACCACATGGCATAAGCACCATGGTCGTTGTATCTGTAAGTAAGCAGGTCAGGAGGGCAGGAGAGATTAGTACATCTACATATAAATGTGTTCTGAATGTTGTCAACTTTTCAGGAATAAATTATGTAAATAATCATTAAAATATACCCCTGACTTCTATGGAATCTTTTAGATTGTCACAGAAGATCACTTGCTCTTAGTAAATACACCTTAACAAATGACTTTTCAATACTTTCAGAGTCAATATACACCCCAGGTACTAGGATATTCAAGTAATTATGTTGTAACTTCTGATTTAGACAGAAGAAACTCCAAGAAAAGTCATTTGATATTTATTTTAACGGTTTGAAGCATTTTTTTTGAAATAGAGTTTTACATGAAAACTTACATTTAGGTCAGTGAATGATAAACGTGGTCACACAATGAAATCACCTGGGGAGCTTTGAAAATTACTGATACCTGGGACGCAGCCCTGGAGAGTCTATTCTAACTGGTCTAAATTCCAGCCTGAGCAACAGAAGTTCTAGACGTTCCCCAGCAGAGTCTAATGTGCGATCAAGACTGAGAGCCACAGATTTAGTCCATAATGATAACTAACAGGTGGTCTTTTTATCAGCCTTTTACAATATGATCTTATTGTTCCTGTTTACTCAGTAAGACATTTGTCCTCTTCAAAATTAATCATAAGGCAATTAACTGTATGGTTAGTTAACTGAACCATTTGATAAATTAAAATTACTACATGAACCTTGCCAGTTTCCCTTTATTTTCTCCCCATGTCAATATCATCTGAATCAAGCAATTATATTGTACATGGAGAGCCTACACTTTATCTTAAAGTTGCTAAGGAAGCAAGCTACACATTTATATAATGCTAGTCCAAAGAGTAACAAGTAAATGTTATTGCAAATATTAGCACTTATTTTGTAATTTTTTCTTTTGAAAAACTCAGCTGCAAGCAGATCTTACAAAAGGTTTTATTTGACTATAGGAACATTTTTTCCTGCATTGACAATGCAGTCCCATCTAGCAAACTTCATCACTGCTAGATAAGGTTTCCATATATGAGAAAAAGCAGCAGCCCAGCGCAGGAATTAGAAGCTGGATTCTGAAGTCTGAGTTTGAATCACTTTATAGCCATGCAATTTTTGTCAAGTCACTCTTCTGCCTCTGTAAGGCTAAAATAATAATGCTCACCTCACAGGGTTATTAAGAGAATTAGCAGAGTTAATATAAATAAAAGCCCATAGGAGGAGTTATATGTGTTACCCATTATTAGCAGCCATGCAACCTGGGGTGGCTTATGTGCTAAGAAAATGTCTTTTTCTCCAGTAGAAACTTCCTCTCAGTGATACATCAGTTTACCAATTAGGCTTTAGTTAACATGCAAAGGTCATTCATACAGCTAATTCTTGGCTTTAGAATGTATATGGAAAAAATCAATAAATACACAATTAAAAAGAAAAGGAATTAGAGTTTTCATATTTCCATTTTCATCTCTCTTAGGAGCCTTCTTGATAAATACTCATTGATACTGCAATCAATAAAGGAAAGGATTTGGAGATCACACCTGCCAAAAAAAGGCAGAAAATGAGGAAAAAGTTCAGTTAAGTTCTCTACAATGTAAGAGCATACGGTTAATTCTAATCAAATATTTAGTTGAATCAGGGTGATTCAAAAATTGCCTTGATTATAATGAGTTGAAGGTTTTCTCTTTGGCAGAGGACAAGTTCCTGCCGCATCTGCATTCAGGTGGTTGATATTGTTCTTACCTAATAAGATATAAAATACCTCCTAAATATTGACACATTAGAGGCATGCTTCACTCAGCATGAAGGTTTGAGACATCAAGGATACCTTGAGCATCCTAAGATTCCAACAACTTGTCAGACAAATTAGCACCTTTTCAACCAAGGGTAAAATTGAGTTTCGCATTCCTTCCTGATGGGGGGAAAGAAGGAAGGAGAAAATCACTCTGGTTTAATACTTCCTTCGTTAAGACAAATACAGAGAGCCTTATCATCTCTGTACAGCTCTCCCTGACCTCCCTATTTTTAATTCATTGGTTTTAAATGATCCTTGACAGTTAAGATCCTTTGTCAGTGCCTCTGTGCTTACTGTAAAAGACAGACACTGTGGCTTTTATTAGTCAAACTATTTCTCTTTTTATGACGTTAACAAACTAGTCTTAAAGAAAAATTAACATTTTGTCAATAGATGCTGAAAAATACATTTTTTAATTTTTTAAATTTTATAGGCATTTAAAAAATTTACTTGAGTCCAGTTTATGAGCTGAGTTAACCACTTTCAGAAGTGAGAGAGTGACACCAGCAGCTTTAAAATTCCTCTAGGAAAGCATTAGAAAAATCTATCATGTAATTGTGAATAAAATGTACCATGTTCATTCTTCCTTTCTTTTTCCCACAAATAACTTTAATTTTATAAGGTGGAATGAAATACATAAAAAACTTGAAAAATACTGTTTGTTATTGTCATTGTTGTAAAACCATATCTTTATCTTTCTAGAGTTTATTATTATTGATCTCCCAAGCTCCAGAAGAACCTCAAAAAATATTTCTCCCCAAAAAAGAATCCCTTTGTGGTGAATTAACCCCTAAACATCTAACATCTAAAAAAAAAAAAAAAAAAAAAAAATCCAACTACTGGGTATCTACTCAAAGGAAAAGAAATCATTATATCAAAAAGATATTTGTACTCATATGTTTATTGCTGTACTATTTGCAGTAGCAAAGACATGGAACCAACCTAATATCAACAGATAACTGGTTTTAAAAATGCGGTATACAGACACAAAGGAATTGTACTCAGCCATAAAAAAGAATGTGGTCATGTCTTTGGCAGCAGCATGGACAGAACTGGAGGCCATTAAGTGAAATAGTTCAGAAACAGAAAGTCAAATACTGCATGTTCCTATTTATAAGTGGGAACCAAATAATGTACACACATGAATACAGAGTGTGGAATGATAGACATTGGAAACATGGAAGAGTGGAGAGGAGGGGTGAGAAATTACCTAAAGGGTACAACATACACTGTTCAGATGATGGTTATGCTAAAAGCCCAGGCTTCACCACATTGATACGCCTATGTAACAAAACTGAAGTTGTACCCCCTAAATCTATACAAGTTTTTACAAAGCTGGCATAAACAGGAGGACATGACAGGAGGTGTTTCTCTGACACACAGTTTGGTCAGTTTGCTTTGGGGGAGGAAGAATGAGCGGTCACTACAACCAGCATCTATTCTCACAAAAACAGTTTTTTCAGTGGGACCTGAAACTACCAAAGCTAGTAGGATAGTGGACAAAACACAGGAGAGGCAAAACAAAGAGATGAGAGAAGAAAAATCACAGAATTAGAGAACTAGAAGAGGTCTGAGACTTCATCTGAGAGATCATCTCCTCTAGTTCCCTCATTTTTCAGATAATAGGAAACTACATCCATTTGGAGGCTTTCCCATAGTCACATTCTTACTTCAACTCCCCAGACAATATCATTTCATTCATTGGCAATGCTTTGGGGATTGGCAGCAACAACAAGGACACCACTAGTTGCAGTAAAACAGTATACGTACATCAGTAGTGGGTGTTCCAAACCACAGACAGCGAAGAGAAGACAAGCAGTGTCAGAGCACCAGAACATGCAACAGCTCTGTGCAGGGGGAGGAGGATGGAGGGTGGCTTCACTGCCTGTACCCTCAGGAGCATCTGTGAGCTAGTTTAAAGCATGCATTACTAGAAAACAGCTACTCCATTGCCCAGGAAATTTAGCTGATCTCTGCTAGTATTTTTGCCATCTTTCTGCTCTTCTACTGAGTTCCCTGAGTCAACCTATGAACCCAGGTGTTAAACACATGATAAAATACAGCATTAGGAGAAATCACTTGAGAAATTTAATTCATCACACTCTTAAAAAGGAAATGGTTGACTTTATCATACTCTTAAAAAGGAATTTTATATAGAAAGACTTTTAGCAACCACTACAAAAACACACTTCAGTATACAGACCAATAACACCATAAAGCAACCTAATAACTAGCTAATAGCACAATGACAGGCAAAATCCATCCGTATCAATACTAACCTTGAATGTAAATGGGCTAAATGCCCCCAGTTAAAAGGTGCAGAGTTGCAAGCTGGATAAAGAGGCAAGACCCAATGGTATGCTGCCCTCAAGAAACCCAACTCACATGCAATGACACCCATAGGTTCAAAATAAAGGGATGGAGAAAAATCTACCAACCAAATGGAAAGCAGAAAAAAAGCAACGGTTGCAATCTTGATGTCAGACAAAACAGACTTTACACCAACAACAAAAAAAAAAATACAAGGGCATTACCTAACGGTAAAGGGTTCAATTCAACAAGAAGGCCTGACTATTCTAAATGCATATGCACCCAACACAGGAGCACCCAGAGTCATAAAGCAAGTTCTTAGAGACCTTCAAAGAGACTTAGACTCCCACACAATAATAGTGGGAGACTTCAATACCCTACTGAGAGTATTAGACAGACTATTGAAACAGAAAATTAACAAAGATATTCAAGACCTAAATTCAGCACAGTATCAAAAGGACCTGATAGATACCTAGAGAACTCTCCACCCAAAAACAACAGAATATACACTCTTCTTATTGCTGCATGCCACATACTAGAAAATCAACCACATAATCAGATCTAATATAATCCTCAGCAAATGCAAAAGAACTGAAACTTTAACAACCACTCCTTGGACCACAGTGCAATAAAATCAGAAATCAAGACTAAGAAATCTACTCAAAATCATATAATTACATGGAAATTGAACAACTTGCTCCTGAATGACTTCTGAGTAAATAAAGCAATTTAGGCAGAATTAAAGAAGTTCTTTGAAATTAATGAGAACAAAGATACAGTCTACAAGAATTCCTGGAGGTGGCCCAAGCCATGTTAAGAGGAAAATTTATAGCACTAAAATGCCCACATCAAACAGTTAGAAAGATCTCAAGTTAACAACCTAATATCACAACTAAAAGAACTAGAGAAACAAGAACAAACCAACCCTAAAACTAGCAGAAAACAAGAAATAACCAAAATTAGAGCTGAACCAAAGGAGACTGAGACACCAAAAAAAAATTCAAAAGATCAACAAATATAAGAGTTGTGGTTTTTTCCAAATAACTAATAAAATAGGTGACTAGCTAGACTAATAAATAAGAAAAGATAGAAGGTCCAAATAATCACAATTAGAAATAACAAATGGGATATTACCATTGACTCCACAGAAATACAAATAATTGGCCAGGCACGGTGACTTATGCCTATAATCCCAAAACTTTGGGAGGCTGAGGTGAGCAGATTGCCTGAAGTCAGGAGTTTGAGACCAGCCTGGCCAACATGATAAAACCCCAACTCTACTAAAAATACAAAAATTAGCCAAGCATGATGGCGGGCACCTGTAATCCCAGCTACACAGGAGGTTGAGGCA
This sequence comes from Sapajus apella, assembly GCF_009761245.1. Lineage (NCBI taxonomy): Eukaryota > Metazoa > Chordata > Mammalia > Primates > Cebidae > Sapajus > Sapajus apella. The sequence goes on from NW_022436962.1 coordinate 3,257,573, forward strand.
GGAGAATTACTTGAACCCAGAAGGCAGAAGTTGCAGTGAGCCAGATTGTGCCACTGCACTGCAGCCTAGGTGATAGCACGAGATGCAGTCTCAAAAAAAAAAAAAAAAAAAAGTAAAAAGAGAAAAAGAAAGAAAAAGAAAAAAGAAATGCAAATAATCATCAGAGAATGCTATGAACACCTCTATGCACACATACTAGAAAATCTGGATGAAATGGATAAATTCCTGGATACATATACCATCCCAAAACTGGACCAGAAAGAAATGTAATCCCTGAACCCACCAATCATGAGCTCTAAAACTGAATCAGTAATATATAGCCTATCAACCAAAAAAAGCCCAGGACCAGATGGAGTCACAGCCAAATGCTACCAGGTGTACAAAGAGCTAGTATCACTCCTACTAAAATGATTCCAAAATATTAAGGAGAAGGGATTCCTCTCTAATTCATTCTACAAAGCCAGCATCATCCTGACACCAAAACCAGACAGAGGCATAACAAAAAAGAAAACTTGGGTCCAAAATGCTTGATGAATATCAGTGCAAAAATCATCAACAAAATACTGGCAAACCAAATCCAGAAGTATATAAAAAAACATGTCCACCATGATGAAGGAGGCTTCATCGTTGGGATGCAAGGTTGGTTCCACATATGCAAATCAATAAACATGATTCCTCGATTAAACAGAACTAAAGACAAAAACAACATGATCATCTCAATAGATGCAGAAAAGGCTTTTGATAAAATTCAACTTCACTTTATATTAAAAACTGTCAATAAACTAGGTACTGAAGGAACATACCTCAAAATAATAAGAACCATCTATTACAAACAGACAACCAGCATCGTGCTCAATGGGCAAAAGCATTTCCCTGGAAAACCAGCACAAGACAAGGATTCCCTCTCACATATTCAACATGATATTGAAAGTCCTGGCCAGAGTAATCAGGCAAGACAAAGAAATAAGAGGCATTCAAATAGGAAGAAAGGGAGTCAAATTACCTGTTTGCAGACTACATGATTCTATATCTAGAAAACCCCAGTCTCAACCCAAAAGCTCCTTAAACTGACAAACAAATGTAGTAAAGGCTCAAGATACAAAATCAACATACAAAAATCATCAGCATTTCTATGCACCAACAACCACCAAGCCAAAAGCCAACTCAGGAATGTAATCCCATTCACAACTGTCACAAAAAGAATAAAATACCTAGGAACCACAGCTAACCCGGGAGGTGAAGGATCTCTACAATGAGAACCAAAACACGGCTTGAAGAAATCAGAGATGCCACAAATGAATGGAAAAACATTCTGTGCTCATGAATAAAAAGAATCAAAATCATTAAAATGGCCATATTGACCAAAGCAATTTATAGATTTAATGCTATACCTATCAAACTATCAGTAGCATTCTTCTATAGAACTAGAAAAAAAGACTATTTTAAAATTAATATAGAATGAAAAAAAACCAAAAATCTCAAATAGCCAAGGCAAACCTAAGCAAAAAGAATAAAGCTGGAGGCATCATGCTACCCAACTTCAAACTATACTACAGGGCTACAGTAACCAAAACAGCATGGTACTGATTTTAAAAAAAGAAAAAAACAGACACATAGACCAATGGAACAGGCTAGAGAGCCCAGAAATAAGGCCACACACCTACAACCATTATTCTTGGACAAAGCTGACAAAAACAAGCAATGGAGAAATGACTCTCTATTCAATAAATGGTGCTGGGATAACTGGCTACTGTATGCAGAAGATTGAAACTGGATCCCTTCCTTATACCATACACAAAAATCTATTCAAGAGGAATCAAAGACTTAACTGTAAAACCCAAACTCTATAAAAACCCTGAAAGACAACCTAGGCAATACCATTCCAGGCATAGTAATGCTCAAAGATTTTATAGCAAAGATGCCAAAAGAAATTGCAGCAAAGAAAAAATTGACAAATTGTATCTAATTAAGCTAAAGAGTTCTGCACAGAAAAAAATAAATAAATAAACTACCAACAGAGTAAGTAGCCTGCAGAACGCAAGAAAAATTTTGCAAACTATACATCTGACAAAGATCTAATATAAGAAACTTAAACAACTCTACAGGAAAAAAAACACATAAAAAAAGTGGTCAAGGGCATGAACAGACACTTTTCAAAATAAGGCATACATGTAGTCAACAAGCATATGAAAGAAAGTGCAATATCACTGATCATTAAAGAAATGCAAATCAAAACCACAATAAGATACCATCTCACACCAGTCGTTATTATCGTTAAACGGATAAACAACTTTAGTAAAGGCTGAAGATACGAAATCAATGTGCAAAAGTCACCAGCATTCCCATGCACCAGCAACCATCAGGAATACAATCCCATTCACAAAATGGCTATCATTAAAAAGTCAAAAACTAACAGGTGCTGACAAGGTTGTGGAAGAAAAAAGAAAAAAGTATATAATACTATTGGTACAAGTGTAAATTAGTACAACCATTATGGAAAACAGTGTGATAATTCCTCGAAGACCTAAAAACAGAAATATCATTACCTAGCAATTCCATTGCTGGTTAGATAACCAAAGGGATATAAATTGTTCTGTCATAAAGACCCATGCACAAGCACGTTCACTGCAGCAGTACTCACAATAGCAAAGACATGGAATCTAGACACTGGGAAAAAGCAATTGGAATAAAGGGGCTTAAGCAATCAACTCACAAAATCATTTGACAGGAAGGTAGTGGTATAATATTGACCAACACACTCACCATCCATTCAGTCATCCATTCATCAACAATACAAATTAATCTAGACCAATCCTACTGTACATGACACTGTTAGAAACTGAAAATGCAATATGAAAAGCACAGCTCTCTTAATAAGTTATCCGGTAATCCAAAGAGAGAGACAAGGAGCCAACAACACCTCAGTCAGCTGGAAAAACGCAGGTAAAGGCACCCCAGAGAAAGTAATGTACACACTGAATTTTGAAAAATAAGTAACTTTTCAAGGGAACAAACCAGGAGTTTGCATGCTGACAAAGAAATATATTAAAAGAGAAGTTAGCCTGTGCATACAACTACAAATAAGTCCAAAGGCTAAAAGCTAACATTGGAGGTTCCACTGGACAGAGGTGAGTTTAACCAGTTATACAAGGTCTACACATAAACAGATGAGCCTATGGATGTGGCTGATCTATATTAAGGAGGTAGTCTGCTATCCTCAGCCTACCAATCCAAATGTTAATCTCATCCAGAAGCACTCTCAGAGACACACCCAGAATAATGATAGATTAAATGTGTGATCACCCTGTGGTCCAGTTAACACATAAGAGGCAGACCAGTGTGGATTGGAATAGCGAATTGACCCAAGCCTTAAATAGTGGGCAGGATTAGGATAGGAGTGGAGGTGCTTAGAGAAAACAGAAGGGATTGAGTGAAGGTAGAAGAGATCAAGAAGAACAGCAAAATTCCAGAGGCTGAGGCAGAAGGTTTGAGATGAGCCATGTTGGCACACAGCAATAGGTAGGGTGACATCATCCATTAGAAAGTGAAATTTTAGAGTGACGGACTGTGTGTCATGTTCTGTAGATTTTACTCTATAAAGATGTGGGACACTTGACAAGGATTATTGTGATGACTAATTCAGGTTAAAGTTTTAGCACTACCCCAGTACATAGTAAGAAACACATGAACGGTTTTGATTGGGATTTTTGGCTCCTTTCTTTTCTTCATCTCCTTTATTACATCAGCCACCTAGCAACCGTAATTTTTCTTGGATTTTTCCTCTTTTTCTTAACCACTTTCTTTCCTTCTAAGATATCATTTCTTGTCTGAATCATTGTTAAAATTGTCTTTAACCAGTTTCCATTTCTCAATCCACTCAAATTCATGCTACCACCAGATTGATCTTCAAAATCATCACTCATTTCAAGTCATTTTGAAAAACCCTAACATTAAATCCCGTTGCCTTTCACATCATTACCTCACATTTCAGCTTGCTACTCTAAAATTTCGCTCTCTAATGGGTGGTACTACCCTATCTCTTGCTGTGTGCCAACACTGCTCATTAAAACCTTCTGCTGTAGTCTCTAGTGTTTTGCTGCTGTTGTTGATCTCGTCTCAATTCCTCCCCTTCTCTCTAAGCACCTCCATTCCTATTCTAATCCTGCCCACTCTTTAAGGCTCAGGTCTGGTTCACTATTCCAATCCACATTGGTCTGTCTCATATGTGTTAACCTGACTGGACCACAGGGTGCCCCACACATTTGATCTAACATTATTCTGGGTGTGTCTCTGAGGATGTTTCTGGATGAGATTAACATTTGGATTGGTAGACTGAGTACAGCAGATTGCCTCTGTAATTACTGATGAGTCTTATCCAATCAATTAAAGGCCCTAGTAGAACAAAAATGTGAATAAGAAAGAATTCCTCCTGCCTGACTGCTTGAGTTGCCAATTGGCCTTTTGTGGCTTGCAGAGTTGGACGGGAACATTGGCTCTTCCTGGATCTGGAGCTTGCCAGCTTTCAGCTCTCCTGGTTCTTCAGATTCTGACGAGAGCTTTTACCATTGGCTCTCCTCCTGTGTGCCCAGCTGCCAACTGCAGACCTTTTTGGTTGTAGCTGTTAGAGACAACAGGCTGGTCTTAAATGCCTGAGCTCAAGCAAACCTCTTGCCTCAGCCTCCTGAGTAGGTATGGACCACTGCACCTAGTGCTAAACTGCAGCTCTTAAAAACTTCATAGCCTCCATAATCATGTGAGCCGATTTTTTATGATAAATGTGTATGTATATATGCATACATATGTATATACACACATGCGTACACACACACATTCCATCGGTTCTGCCTCCCTTGGAAAACCGTATTACACATACCTTGATTAACTTTTAGCAAAATATATATTCTACTTCTCCAATAAGGTTATAAACTCTTTGAGGCTAGAACATTCTTATACTTCTTAGGATATTAATTAGCTCAATGTTATTCATATAGCTGGCACCAAAAAAAAAAAAAATTCAACTACATTGACTTACAAGAAGAATTTCAACAGTTAATGTGTCAAAATAAAAGGGATTTAAAAGCTTTTAGACAGGATAAAGCAAAGGCTAATTTTAGATAAATTTGGCAGTTGATATTAGAATCCTATCAAAAGAGGTTAAAAATATTCTAATTTGGCTTCTAACCCAGTTGACCAATGAGAAGTGCTATCCTAGTAAAATGCTTCTAAGACTATAACAACATTTCCCATTTAAAATGGGTAAGAAGTCAATGTGCCTAGGAAAATTCTGACCCCTTTATTTTCCGTTATACCTGGGATAAGTACATCAAGCAATTACAGACATACCTCAAAGACATTGCAGGGTTCAGTTCTACACCACCACAATAAAGTGAACATTGTAATAAAGTCAGCCACACAATTTTTTTTCTTTCTCAGTGCATATAAAATGATGTTTACTCATACTGTATTCTATTAAGTGTGCAATTTTTTTTAGTATTATGTCTAAAAACTAAATGTACATAACAATTTTAAAATACTTTCTTGCCAAAAATGCTAACAAGCTGGGTGTGATGGCTCATGCTGGTAGTGCTAGCTACTCAGGAGGCTGAGGAGGGAGGATCACTTAAGCCCTGGAGTTAAAACCCAAGCTGAGCAACACAGTGACCCTGTCTTTAAAAAAAAATGCTAACAATCCTCTGAGGCTTTGGTGAGTCATATTCCTTTTGCTGGTGGCGGGTCTTGCCTTGATGTTGAGGGCTGCTGACTGATTAGGGTGGAGGTTGATGAAGGTTGCGGTAGCTGTGGCAATTTCTTAAAATAAGACAGCAATGATGTTTACCACATAATTGACTCTTTCATAGAAGATTTCTCTGTCACATGTGATGCTGTTTTTCTTTGCGGGGATGGGGAGGCGTTGTTTTTTTTGTTTTGTTTTGTTTTGTTTTGTTTTTTTGAGACAGAGTCTCACTCTGTCGCCCAGGCTGGAGTGCAATGATCTCGGCTCACTGCAACCTCCGCCTCCCATGTTCAAGTGATTCTCCTGCCTCAGCCTCCTGAGTAGTTGGGATTTTAGGCAGCCTCCAACACGCAAGCTAATTTTTGTATTTTTAGTAGAAATGGGGTTTCACCATGTTGGCCAGGCTGGTCTCGAACTCCTGACCTTGTGATCCGCCTGCCTCGACCTCCCAAAGTGCTGAGATTATAGGCGTGAGCCACCGCGCCCGGCCTGTGATGCTGTTTTATAGCATTTTGCCCAAAGAAGAACTTCTTTCAAAATTGCAGTTCATCCTCTCAAAGCCTAGGGCTGCTTTGTTAGTTTATGAAATCTTCTAAGTCCTATGTTGTCATTTCAACAATATTCACAGTCTTTTCACAAATAGTAGATTCCACCTCAAGAAACTACTTTCTTTGCTCCATGAGAAATCATAAGAAGCAACTGCTCATCCATTCAAGTTTGATCATGAGATTGCAGCAACTCAGGCACATCTTCAGGATCCACTTCTAATTCTAGTTCTCTTGCTATTTCCTCTGCATCTGCAGTGTCTTACTCCACTGAAGTTTTGAACCCCTCAGAGTTATCCATCGTGGTTGGAATCAACTTTTTTCAAACTTTTGTTAACGATCATTTGACCTCCTCAAATGAGTCAGAATGTTCTTAATGGTATCTGGAATGTTCTTCATGGTATCTAGAAAAACCTTTCCAGATGGTTTTCAATTGACTTTGCCCACATACATCAAAGGAATCACTATTCATAGCAGCCATAGCTTTACAAAATATATTAAACAGCGAGACTTGAAAGTCAAAACTATTCCTTGACCATGGGCTGCAGAATGACTTCTTTGTTAGCAGGCATGAAAACGTTAATCTCACAGTACAACTTCATTAGAGTGCTTGGGCGACCAGGTGTTTTATAGGATCAGTAATATTGTTAAATAAACCTTTTCTTCAGAGTAGTAGGTCCCAACAGTGGGCTTAACATATTCAGTAAACAAAGCTATGCACAGATGTGCTGTCATCCAGGCTTCGTTGCTCCACTTAGAGAACATAGGCACAATAGATTTAGTACAGTTCTTAAGGGCACGGGAGTTTTTTGAATGGTAAATGAGCATTAGTTTCAACTTAAAGTCACTAGTTGCATTAGACCCTAACAAAAGAAGATGCCTGTTTTTTTGAAGATTTTAAGCCACGCATTGTCTTCTCCTCTCTAGCTATGAAAGTCCTAATGGCATCTTCTTCTGATAGAAGGCTGTTTCATCTACATTAAAAATCTGTTGTTTAGTGCGGTCACCTCTATAAATTACCTTAACTAGATCTTCTGGATAACTTGCTGCAGTGTCTACATCAGTATTTCCGCTTCACCTTGCACTTTAATGTTATAGAAACAGGTTCTTTCTTCAAGCCTCATAACCAACAACTACTGGCTTCAAACTTTTCTCCTGCAGCTTTCTCACCTCTCTGCTTTAGAGAATTTAAGAGACAGGACCGCTCTCTTAGGCCTTGGCTGAATGAAATGTGGTCGATGGTTTGATCTTCGATGGGGACCACTAAAGCCTTCTCCGCCTCAGCAATAAGGCCATTTCACTTTTCTATCATTTGCGTGTTCCCTGGAGAAGTACTTGTAACTTTCTTCAAGACATTTCCTGTGCATTCACAACTTGGCTGTTTGTCAACGAGGCCTCGTTTTTGACCTGTCTTGATTTGCAACATGGCTTCCTCACCAAGCTCCATCATTTCTAGCCTTTGGTTTAAAGTGACAGATATGCCACTCTTCCTTTCATGCGAGCACATAGAGCCCATTATGGGCTTATTAATTGGCCTAATTTCAATGTCGTGTCTCAAAGAATAGGGAGATCCAAGGAGAGGAAAAGAGACGGGGGACCGGCCAGTTGGTGAAGCAGTCAGAACACACCCAACATTTATGAGTTAGGTTTGTCATCTCATACAGACACAGCTCACGCTGCCGCAAAAAACTTACAACAGCAGCATCAAAGGCCACTGGTCACAGATCACCATAGCATGTATAATAATAATGAAAGAGTCTGAAATAGGCCGAGGGGTACCAAAATGTAACAGGGACAGGAAGTGGGCACAGGCTGTTGGGAAAATGGTACCAATAGACTCGCTCAATGCAGGAGCCACAAACTTCCAATTTGTAAAAATACACAATATCTGCAAAGAGTTATAAAGTAATGCACAATAAAACAACGTATGCCTGTATTTGAACTGGAATCGGCAGGCTTGGGCATTTTTACTGGGCTAGTCTTTTTTTTTTTTTTTTTGCTCTCTTTCAGGCATTTGAGTTCAACGGGCTAGTCTTATAATTATGACATCATTATACCTAGCAGTGAAGGAAGGAGAGGGGAGGGGAGGGGAGTGGAAAAAGGAAAGGGAGAAGGAGAGGGAAAAGTAAAGAAGAAGGAAAGGAAAGGAGAAAAGGGAAAAAAAGAAGAAATGAAGAAAAAAGCAGATGGTATACTAATCTTTTTTTTTTTCTTTTTTTTTTTTCTTTTTTTTTTGAGACAGAGTCTTGCTCTGCCGACCAGGCTGGAGTGCAGTGGCACGATCTCAGCTCACTCCAACCTCCCTCTCTTGTGTTCAGGAAAGTCTCCTGTCTCAGCCTCCTGAGTGGCTGGGATTACAGGCACCCGCCACCATGCCCAGCTGACTTTTTTATTTTTAGTAGAGTCAGGGTTTCACCATGTTGGCCAGGCTGGTCTTGAACTCCTGACCTCAGGTGATCTGCCCACCTCAGCCTCCCAAAGTATTGAGATTACAGGCATGAGCCACCGCACCTAGCCTGGTGCAACAATCTTAAAAAGTCATCATCCAACAACGAAATGGAAGGTGTCTTGGGCTTGCTCCTCGACCTGGAAATGGACACTAGTGAGACAACAGCAAATTTAATTGAGATCTGAACACGACTAATAGAATTAAATCAATGTGAATTCCCTGATTTCGATAATTGTACTAGGCTTAAGTAGATGTTAACATCTGGAAAAGCTAAGTAAAGGGTATATGAAAATTCTTTGTACCATTTTTGCAACATCTGTATAAGTCTAAAATTATTTCAAATTCACAATGAAAAGTTAAAATGTAAAAAAATATTAAATCACAGACAAAGCCATAGATATGTTACGTGATGACATTAGACACTGTATACTTCAGACCACTCAATCCAGACCTCCTCACCTCAGGTAGGTTAACCACAGCTGAACACATTCATTCACATTTTTTTCCTTAATTTACCACGTCCTACTTGCTGAGTCTGAAGTATTCTAGTTGATTTCATTTCCAATCCCATGAAAAGGGAAGAGGAAATCTGTTTAAAATGGAAAGCAGTTGTGCTCTAACCTGCCTCAGTCTCCCGAGTAGCTGGGATTACAGGCACCTGCCACCACGCCAGCTAATTTTTGTATTTTTAGTAGAGACAGAGGTTTCACCATGTTGGCCACTGAAAGCCCCACCCCTTTCTGTTTGCACGTCCTAAGCAGAAACAGGAAAACAGAAACAGAAAGTCCCACCCTTTTCTGTTTGCAAGTCCTAAGCACTTGCAAATAAAAAGCCACAGCAGTGTGAAAATTCCTGAAGAATTTCCAAGTGTCATTATTGATAGGAAACCAAATAAAGAGAGTCATATCAGAAACAGATAAGTAATTTCTTTGCCTATTGCCCTTCTTAGGTATCAACACATTCTAGCCCTGCTATTTCTGGCTAGAAAAATAGCCAAAGCCAGGATGTTCTGTCTTCTCTTGGTTTCAGGTGACATCATCAGACTCCCTAAATATCATGTCATCCTGTCCATTACCTTCTGTATCATGTCATTCTGTCAATTACGTTCTATAAACCAACAATCAAACAGTTGGAATTTCTGTACATCATTTTGTAGAATACAAAGTTTTTGCAAGTTTTTTTGGATGTTGTAGAGGGAATTAAATCAATGGTGGCAGTAGGGAACTTCTCAAGCCTCTCCCCATCCCCTGCGACCCCTCTTCTGTTTTAGGAGGCAGTAGCTGGTGTTTCATGCCTTCTGCACTAACGACATTACAGCTCATCAACCCTCTGTCTGATCCTAACATTAGCCAGAAACTCTTGGGTAATGTTACATGTTTTAAAGAACATCATGAGATGATTTGTTAACTAGATCAAGAAATACAACCTCTTAAACTGTGGGTTCATACTTGTGCTATTTTGACACAACCAATGCTACAGATTTCTATCCTGTGACAGAGTGCCCTAGCTAATGGTCAATCTTAGAAAAATAAAGCATCAGGGGAGTCTTCTAAGTGAAACTTTAGCAAAGGTAAATTATCTTTACGGTCATCAGTCCTATCATGATTTAGATGTGCTGGGTAGAGCTGGGGAAGATTGCGTTTTGAGAAAATAAAGCAAAGGATTCAAAGGTGCACTTTGAAAGATGGCAAAATGCTAAGGGTGTTACAAAATGCGTCACGGTTCTCACCCAGGTGCGGATATCGGGTAAGCTCAGGAGCTGTAAAACCTTTGCACACAGCTTTATTTGTCTGCACTCAGATGAAGATAGTTAGAACAGCTCCAAGCAAATCATAAAATAAGGGAATCAGTCTTTGATGGCCTTGTCTTAGTCCTGCTCCACGGTTCCCAGACTGGCACCTTCTCCTCTCACTGCAAAAGAGCCGTGCTGCTCTGCTCCCAGAGCCTTGCCGCTCTCAAAACCAGGATGATCTGATGCCTGTATTTTACTTTCCCACACGTACCCCTTTATATTAAGATGTGAAACTCTTCTAGATGTGTTAATAGTTTTAATTCTGTGAAATAAAAAGTTTTGCTTTCTTTTAAAAGGATGCCAGTATTTAGAGAGGACAAAGAAACCAACCGTAGTTGTGCTGAGAAATCAGGCATTCCTTTCTGACTCCAGAAAGCAAAGTAGACACGCGTTGCTTCCTGTAGGGAACCGGAGGACCCAATCATAATGTGAGTCTCCCTAAATCCTTTGATGAAGCAAACCTTAACCCCTCCCTTCGCCACCTGTTCCCCAGCTCGCTTCCCCACGCCAACTCACCTGTCCAGGGTCATCCGGAGAGGGATCTTGCTTCTCCTGCTGCAAAGTCTGCACGTTGTATCTCCCAGCTTCACCTTCGTATTTTATCACACAGCTTTCGAATGCTCTAGAGCTCAATGAATCTGTAGATTAAGGTAAGGTAAAAAAGAAAGGGAAAACCTGAGATCTGCTCAAAAACTTCTCATTTGTGGGCAGGGGCTCCTAGGAGAAGATTTGTAAGGTGGAGGCAGACACGCTCACACCTCAGATTATGAAAAGGTACTTTAGGTAACAGTAGCCCCTGTTGTGAAAGAGTAATATAAAAATTTTACCTAAAAAAGTACACATGAGTATACCTGAGTGGCGGCCATGGTGGAAGTGAAGATGAAATAGAACATGTTATTTGGGAGGTTTTGTTAGTTATGAAGAAAAAACTACATAGTGACAGTGTGGTTGTGTAAAACTTTCACAATTTTATTTTTTTGTGTTTTGAAAAAATTGTAGAAATGATCGAATTCATTTTCCCATCCAAAGTAAGGTAGGGAAACTTGTATTCTCATTAAAAACACTTACTTCAAAATTTGGGTAATGTTACATCATGTAAAGAACAATAAGACGTGGCTTGTTGGAGGAGAGGAGGCGTAAACCTTTTAGGAGCTGTGCATTCTCAGCCGAAAATTTATCTTCTCTGAGCCTCCAAGAAAATGAGGGTTATTTAAACCCAGTTAGCCTCTAAGATTTTGTGGTGATCCAACCACATGGTGTCAGTGACACAGTGTTTAATTCACACTTCTAAGTTATTACAATGGCATTATAAGTTTCATTAAGTATAGGTTAGACAATGTACATTTTAGTTCTGTATAAAAACAACACCTTCATAGTTTAAGGTTCATGACTTTGAGTGTCATTGTCTACTTATATTGCAAAATCCACAAGCAAAACAAAAAAAGAAATCTGTATTCTAATCCTGTCTTATTGACACGTTAATGACATTGTGTCCATGGCAATAAATAATAAGTTCACACTTCCAAGAGGCTCTTGGAAACCCCTCCTGTGAGTTTGTGAATTTTCATTCAGCGTTGTGATACCACCAATGCAGTCTTTCCTGTTCTGTCTCCTCTCCTCCCTTTGTCAAAGGGGCCACAGATCAACCCAAAAAGACAAAAAGAAAGCCACACTTAGCTACAGAACGTCTCCTTTATTGAATACGTACCCTTTGTTGACGAATGAAAAGCAGCAAGCTGCTCAGACAGATAAACAGGAAGAGAGAATAAGAAATCTACATGTGGGCTGGGCGCGGTGGCTCACGCCTGTAATCCCAGCACTTTGGGAGGCCGAGGCGGGTGGATCACGAGGTCAAGAGATCCAGACCATCCTGGTCAACATGGTGAAACCCCGTCTCTACTAAAAATACAAAACATTAGCTGGGCATGGTGGCACGTGCCTGTAATCCCAGCTACTCAGGAGGCTGAGGCAGGAGAATTGCCTGAACCCAGGTGGCGGAGGTTGCGGTGAGCCGAGATCGCGCCATTGCACTCCAGCCTGGGTAACAAGAGTGAAACTCCATCTCAAAAAAAAAAAAAAAGAAAAAGAAATCTACATGCGTATGACATGGGACTTCCGTTTTCACAGGATACTATATGGTTCCCTCACACACAGCCTCTCCAATTCTAACTGAGCAAGTCTAGTTAAACATGACAATTTTAAAGCTTTTTAAGGAGCTGATTAATTCATTTGTTGATTAAATACAAATAAGGTCCACTTATATTTTCTTAGCCTCAGGCCTGGGCCCTCAGAAGGCTGTTAAGCCTGCATAATGACTTCGTCTGAATTTAATTTTTTCAGGCTACTTTGAAACAGTTACATAACTAATTCATATTAGTCAGCTCAGAGAAATCTCAGACCAAGTTTTCACATGTAAAGAGGCACCCCTGCTAATCCTGCTTTCCCTCTGCATCACAGCCTATGTGAAGGAGTTGAGAATTCTGCCATTATAGGTTGATGCTTGACCTTTGGAATTTTTCTGTGGATCTGCTACTGGTAAGTTAATATAAATTAGTGCACAACCAAAGCCTCAGAAATTTGAGTGCATTTATAAATTTAAAATTAAACTGAGTCTGTAGAGAAAAATGAAGCTAATTTTGAGTCAGGTCACATTTGGAAATGGCCTCATTCCCCAGCAACCTCCTTCTGACTTTCCTGTCTTTCCCCTGATGTAGCCTGAGTTAACTCCAATTAAGGAGTAACATCTGGCCTTTCACACTGTAGTTGCTAATGAACTACTCACTCCAGGTATATTGGGAAACTCAAAGAAGTCACGTTATTTAGTCAGTAAGTTGCCTTTGTCAATGAAGAATTCTACGAGTGCTGCAGACGACAGTACAAAATGGCTTAGATATTAACCTAGCATTCACCTGACTCAGCATAATTAGTGCACTTTTTGAAAGGGAGAAATTGCTTTTACAAGCTCTATTACATTGAGAAAATTAGTCTTAAGGACTTCCTTCACTCTATCCTCAGCCAATCTTAGTCTCCATTTTCCCTTTTCTTCACTGCCCGGCTTTCTGTTCAGCCACTACCCAGGCCAATCGCCATGAATAGCAAAGCACTAAATTGGCAGAGAACAATGAATATGCTTTGTAGGCCAGCCAAACTGGGAAATAACCTTATTCATTAGATAAAAGCACTACCTTTTCCCCTTGGAGAAAACTGTGCTGTGACTCTTTATTACTCTAACCTGCATTTCTAGAAAATGTCTAAGTCTAAAGCGATGACCCTTCTCTGTGAGGTCTATGAATAAAAGTATTTATTATTTTTTTATGCTGTGACTCAGGAGTCTACGAGTTCAGTTTCAAATCACCTAGAATGTTCAGTGTTTTACAATGCATGAGAGGAGAATTTATTTAATATGTTTACAGCTGGGTCATAGTTTACAGCATAAGATGGAAACAGGAAATTTTATCCTATGCTTTTAGACAAGCACTTTGAAGTCAGAATCCATTCCTTCAAGCACCAGGATAAACCCCGTATACCACTGCATCTTAGAGATGGACGGTGGGAGCTCGACAGCCCTGGGCGTATCCTCAGCTCCTGGAGGAGATTTGAACATGTTCCCACCTGCAGCTGACTTTCAAATACCTGAGGCAAACATCTAGGCCACTTTATTTATCAAGGTGAAACTGACCTGGACTAAGGCGCCAAAAGAGGCTTCCCTGAAGAAGTGATATTCACAATCTGAACAACGAGTAGGAGTTAAAAGTAAAAGATGACAAAGGAGCGGGGAGGATTTCCAGATACAGAGAACAAGACCTGCAAAAGTCCTGTAGCGAGCAGGAACAGGACACAGTCTTAGAGTCTGAGAGAAGCCGGACCACAAAGAACAAAAGCGAACGTTTCCAGGAGACAGGTAGAGGCCAGTACACGGCCTGGCGTGTCATCCACTCCCTGGGAATGAGGACACACGTGACTGATGTCTTGTCTCTCCCTTATTGTGTTCCTTTGGACTTAGTAATCCAGCCGTGAGCTGTTTTCATCGTAAATGATTAGAAATTCCAAAGGTCACCGCAGTAGTATCTATCTGCCTTAGGTACCAACTGTGACAGATGAGGCTAAAAGACGCTGGGCGTCTGTACCCAGAAAAGCTGCCGGATGCCTCCAGCTACTCCTCGAGCTTTAGAGCCACCTAAGAAGGCAAATCAGACACTAACTAATGTGGGATAAGATTTCTGAGCTATGGGCTCCTGTTCTTTTTTCCGCACCAGCTTCTCTTTTACCTCCAAGCAGTTTTGCGCTCTGTGTTCTTTGCCTCAGGGAAGGGATGTGACAAGCAGGAGAAAAAAATAAAACCTAGGAAGGAATGTCCCTTCTTAAATACATGTATCTTTGGGGAGACCTAAAGAACTAGATTTAGGCTAAATTTAATTTTAAGTAAATTAACTGGGATAAAGTTTAAAATGTAGTCCTCAGCCACACAGCCACCTCCACGTGTTCAATAGTCACTTGTGGTTATTTGCTACTTGTATTGATCAGCACGGATATAGAACACTTTCATCATCATGGAATTTTGGGGTTCAGAGTGCCCTCAGCTCCCCTGAGAGGATGTTTCTCCGGGTTCTTGGTCTTCTGCCCTCTCAAGAATGAGAGAGGGGACCACGGCGCAGTGCGCAGTAAATGCCGGACTCAAACGTGTTTCTAGAAAGTGATTTTATTTAAAGAGAGAGAGAAACAGGAGAAGGAGAGAGAAAGAAACAGCTAACTCTCACACTGAGTGAGAGAATCCAGAAAGATGGAATCCAGGAGAGGAAAGCAGCTTCCACACCCAGTGGAAGGGAATAGAGAGAGATGGAGTTTAGGAGGGGAAGACAGGCTTCCACGAGAGAACGTGGAAGGGGACCCCAGAGGGGAAATCCAGGGGAGAGAAAGACGGCTTCCACGAAGGGAGTGTTTGTGGAAGGGGACCCAAACATGGAGTCCCCAAAGGAGTGTGGAAGAAGGGGACTTTTAGCCTGGGAGGAACCCCCACCTTCTCTAAGATCCCAGGCCAACGAAAGGAGTTCCTTAGAACTTCCGCTGGAGTGATTGACTCTTAGTTTCTTCCCATATCCATGAAATTTAAACATAAACTGTTAAATCTCCCAGATGCAGAGAGATGGGAGGGGACATGGCGCTAGGAAGTTCTTGCCCTTAAAACTACGCGCCCTTGTGGACCCGGAGACAGAGCACATTCCCTCAATCGTATATGCTGCATTGGTCAGTGCTGGACTACAGCAGACAAAATATTCGTGAGAAGCGGAGAGGCAAGAGGAGGACTTCTCTTCCAATAAACTATCAACTTCTACTTTAAGAAAGCAGGAAAAAGACATTTATGCTTTTCTCTCAGCAATCACCTTAAAACAACACCAAAAAGGAAAAACTGAAATGTAAATTCCGTCACTGGCAAACTATGAAATGCTGTATCCCCAAACCATAATAAATGAGGAAAGTCAGCAAGGGTCTATCATGCATGTGGGAAGACACCCAGAGAAGACATGTCAGAGAAAACCTATAGAACCTAGTTCTCAAAGTAAGTGATCTAAGCTAAAAAGTGACTCCAATAAGTCCTGTCTCTGAATAAGAATTTGGGGGGACTGGTGGAGAGAATTTCCTAGAATCAATTTGGCAACATGAAGAAGCTGAGAGTGTGGAGCTGAACAGGGGACACACAGGTGCTTGTCTTTGCTGAAGGGCATCTGCCAGTAGGCAGCGTATGAGGCGAGGGACTCTTTATGGAGAGCCACCATATAAGTGTGATCCCTCTCAATGGCAGGGAAATCAGTTTGAGAACTCACTCAACCTCATAAATTTGTGCCATAAGAAAAGTGCTTAGGAACTGGGCTGGGAGACTCACGCCTATAATCCTAGCACTTTGGGAGGATGAGGTGGATGGATCACGAGGTCAGGAGATCAAGACCATCCTGGCCAACATGGTGAAACCCCATCTCTTCTAAAATACAAAAAAATTAGCTGGGCGTGTGAGGTACGCATCTTTAGTCCCAGTTACTCAGGAGGCTGAGGCAGGGGAATTGCTTCCACCTAGGAGGTGGAGGCAGCAGTGAACCGAGAAAATTTATTAAGAACCACGGAGAGTACTGCTAGCCTAGGACACTGCCCTAGACCAGTCCCCACTAATCTAAAAAGAGTTGGATCAGGAAGAATTCTCATTTAAAGATTCATAAGAATATAACAGGCACAGATCTGTCTTCGTCATTTCAGCCTGCTATAACAAAAATGTCTTAGACTGGATAATGTGTAAACAATGGAATTTATTGCTCACAGTTCCAGAGAGTGGAAAGTCCAAGATCCAAGGCATCGGGGGATTCAGTGTTTGGTGACGGCTCACTCACTGCTTGAATGATGGCATTCTTGAGCCTCTTTTATAAGGGCACTCATCCCTTTTATGAGGATGGAGCTGCCATGACTTAATTGCTTCCCAAAGGCCCTACCTGTTAATACTATCACACTAGGTATTAGGTTCCAACATATGAATTTTTGGAGGGACACCAACATTCAGACCATAGCAAGGTCTGCACACAGATAATACAAGAAAAAAAGAGAAGGTAGAAAGAAAAGGAGCAGGAAAAATAAATAGTGAAGGAAGGAAATACACCAGAAAAATGTTGCCATGTCACAGATGAAAATTGAGATCCAATGTATTTCTATTAACTAAGAACAAAACAAAACAAAACATACATCTTGAAAACAAGAACTAAGGCAGAGTTCAAAAAATACACACAAAGATTAAAGATGAGCACTTAGCGCACTCGGGAAAAATTGGATGGAGAACGTTCATCACGTAAATGAAAGTCATGATGGAAACAAAAGGTAGAAGAATATGCACTGCATAGAACATGGTAGGGGGCATGGGACACCAAATATTTTTTGAGATGCAGTCTTGCTCTATTGCCTGGGCTGGAGTGCAGTAGCACAATCTCAGCTCACTGCAACCTCCTCTGGGTTTGAGTGATTCTCCTGGCTTAGCCACCAGAGTAGCTGGGACTACAGGTGCCCGCCACCATGGCCAGCTAATTTTTCCATTTTTAGTAGAGATGGGGTTTCTCCATATTGGTCAGGCTTGTCTCGAACTCTTGACCTCAGGTGATCTGCCCACCTTGGCCTCCCAAAGTGCTGGGATTACAGGTGTGAACCACCGCACCTGGCCATCAAATATTTTAAGTGAGCAAAAGCAGACGGAAATGAAGACATTGTTATTAAAAAATGGAGAGAAACAATCACTATGAGAGACAGAAGATATAAATTATATATAATTGGTGCCACCAATAATGACTAAGACAAATAGAAAAAGGTACAAAAAACATAATTTGAGGAAGCATTTCTATACTCAGGAAAATTATTAGAGAGCCAGAATTATTAATTACTATTAATTATTATTTATTAATAATTATTTTATTTGTTAATACAAATGAAAGATATTGAGTGACTTGTTTGAGACAAAGTCTCTCTCTATCACCCAGGATGGAGTGCAGTGGCACAATCTCAGCTCACTGCAACCTCCACCTCCTGGGTTCAAGTAGTTCTTCTACCTCAGCCTCTTGAATAGCCTCTCCAGTGGGATTACAGGTGTACACCACCGCATCCAACTAATTTTTGTAGTTTCATTAGCGATGGGGTTTCACCATGTTGGGCCAGCTGGTCTCGAACTCCCGACCTCAAGTGATCTGCCTGCCTTAGCGCATATACAGTGTAGTGCATACTGTCGTGTTCCCTCTCATGTTCCTTGGGCCTCTCAGTGTTCTCTGACTTCCAACTGCCAGGGCCTGCGACATTTTCATGCCTGATGGCATCCCTCCAACACTGGAAGGCTGCTCTGTTCATGTACAAGGCAGGACTAAAGTGCCAGAAAATTCATATTAATCATGAATAAAATATTTTATTATATCCTAATAATGCTTCATAGAGCCAAATTAATCACTTCCCAAAAGGCCCTACCTGTTATTACTAACACACTAGGTGTTAGGTTCCAACATGTGAATTTTGAGAGGGACACAAATATGGTGACCATAATAATAGCGTTCTGTATTCTTAAAAATTGCTAAGCCAGTGGCTTTTTAAGCATTCTCACCACAAAATGAATAATAGGCTGGGCGTGGTGGCTCACACCTGTAATTCTAGCATTTTGGGAGCCGAGGCAGGTGGACCACCTGAAGTCTGAGGTTCTAGAGCAGCCTGGCCAACCTGCTGAGACCCCATCTCTACTAAAAATACAAAGCTTAGCTGAGAGTGGTGGTCGGCATCTGTAATCTCAGCTAGTCGCAAAGCTGAGGCAGGGGAATTACTTGAACCCGAGAGGTGGAGGTTGCAGTAAGCCAAGACTATGCCATTGCACTCCAGTCTGGGCAAGACTGTATTTCAAATAAATAAATAAATAAATAGCATGTGAGGTTATATATGTTAATTAGCTTAATTTAACCATCCCACAATGAATACATATTTTTTAATGTCATGTTGTATATCATAAATATATACAATTTTTTGGTCAACTTAAAAATAATTTTTCAAAGACTTATAAACTAATAATATGAAGGCAGTGTGATATTAGAGCAAGGATATCCAAAAACAAAAACCACAGTGAAACAGACAAGAGAAACCAGAGACAGACTAACATGTATGCTATAGCTGCTTAATTTATTATAAAATTAACATTGCAGAGCAGCATGGAAAGAATGATGTCTTCAACGAATGGTACTAGGTCAATTAGGTATTCATATGGAAAACAATGAAAACTTGAGAACTAACTTAACAGCTAACCATATATTTTTTAAAAGTGATTTCAGAGAGAATAATCAAATAGATGCAGAGAGAATAATCAAATAGATGCAATAAAAAACGATATAGGGGATATCACCATAGATTCCACAGAAATACAAACCACCGAGAAAACTACAAACAACTCTATGCACATAAACCAGTAAGCCTGGAAAGCACGGACAAATTCCTGGACACTTGCATCTCCGAAGCCTAAACCAGAAGTCGAAACCCTGAATAGACCAATAACGAGGGGTGAAGTTGAGGCAGCAATTAAGAGCCTACCAACCAAAAAAAGTCCAGGTCCAGATGGGTTCACAGCCGAATTCTACCAGACATACAAAGAGGAGCTGGTACCACTCCTTCTGAAACTATTTCAAACAATCCAAAAAGAGGGAATCCTTCCCAAATCATTTTATGAGACCAACATCATCCTGATACAAAAACCCAGCAGAGACTCAATAAGAAAAGAAAACTTCAGGCCAATATCCATGATGAACATAGATGCAAAAATCTTCAATAAAATACTGGCAAACAGATTGCAACAGCACATCAAAAAGCTTATCCACCATGATCAAGTAGGCTTCATCCTGGGGATGCGAGGCTGGTTCAGCATACGCAAGTCTATACACGTAATTCACCAAATAAACAGAACCAAAGACAAAAACCACATGATTATCTCAATTGATGCAGAGAAGGCCTTCGACAAAATTCAGCAGCCCTTTATGCTGAAAACTCTCAATAAACTAGGTATTGACAGAACATATCTCAAAATAATAAAAACCATTTATGACAAATCCACAGCCAATATCATACTGAATGGACAAAAACTGGAAGCATTCCGTTTGAAATCTGACATTAGACAAAGATGCCCTCTCTCACCATTCCTATTCAATATAATATTGGAAGTTCTAGCCAGAGCAATCAGGCAAGAAAAAGAAATAAAGGGTATTAAAAGAGGAAATCAAATTGTCTCTATTTGCAAACGACATGATTGTATATTTAGAAGACTCCATTGTCTCAGCCCAAAATCTTCTGAAACTGATAAGCAACTTCAGCAAAGTCTCAGGATACAAAATCAATGTGCAAAAATCACAAGCATTCCTATACACAAATAACAAACTTAAAGAGAGCCAAATCAACAACAAACTGCCATTCACAATTGCTATAAAGAGAACAAAATACCTAGGAATACAACTAACAGAGAATGTAAAGGACCTCTTCAAGGAGAACTACAAACCACTGCTCAAAGAAATAACAGAGGACACAAACAGATGGAGAAACATTCCATGCTCATGGTTAGGAAGAATTAATATCATGAAAATGGCCATACTGACCAGAGTAATTTATAGATTCAACACTATCCCCATCAAGCTACCAATGACCTTCTGCACAGAACTGGAAAAAAAACACCTTAAACTTCATATCGAACCAAAAGAGAACCTGCATGGCCAAGTCGATTCTAAGCAAAAAGAACAAAGCTGGAGGCATCAAGCTACCTGACTTTAAACTACACTAGAAGGCTACAGTAATCAAAACAACATGGTACTAGTACCAAAAGAGAGATATGGACTAATGGAACAGAACAGAGGTCTCAGAGGCAACACTACACATCTACAACCATCTGATCTTTGACAAACCTCACAAAAACAAGCAATGCGGAAAGGATTCCTTGTTTAATAAATGGTGTTGGGAAAACTGGCTAGCCATGTGCAGAAAGCAGATACTGGACCCCTTCCTGACACCTTACACTAAAATTAACTCCAGATGGATTAAAGACTTAAACATAAGACCTAACACCATCAAAAACCTAGAAGAAATTCTAGGCAAAACCATTCAGGATATAGGCATAGGCAAGGACTTCATGACTAAAACACCAAAAGCATTGGCAACAAAAGCTGAAATAGACAAATGGGACCTAATTAAACTCCAGAGCTTCTACACAGCAAAAGAAACAATCGTTAGAGTGAATTGGCAACCAACAGAATGGGAAAAACTTTTTGCAATCTATCCATCTGACAAAGCGCTGATATACAGAATCTACAGAGAACTAATTTTACAGATTTACAAGAAAAAAACAAACAAGCCCATTCAAAAGTGGGCAAAGGATATGAACAGACACTTTTCAAAAGAAGACATATATGAGGCCAACAAACACATGAAAAAATGCTCATCATCACTGGTCATTACAGAAATGCAAATCAAAACTACATTGAGATACCATCTCACGCCAGTTAGAATGACAATCATTAAAAAATCTGGAGACAACAGATGCTGGAGAGGATGTGGAGAAATAGGAACACTTTTACACTGTTGGTGGGAGTGTAAACTAGTTCAACCATTGTGGAAGACAGTGTGGCGATTCCTCAAGGACCTAGAAATAGAAATTCCATTTGACCCAGCAATCCCATTACTGGGTATATATCCAAAGGATTATAAGTCATTCTATTATAAGAACACATGCACATGAAAGTTCACTGAAGCACTGTTTACAATAGCAAAGTCTTGGAACCAACCCAAATGCCCATCAATGATAGACTGAACAGGGAAAATGTGGCACATATACATCATGGAGTACTATGCAGCCATAAAAAATGACATGGATGAACCTGGAAACCATCATTCTCAGCAAACTGACACAAGAACAGAAAATCAAACACCACATGTTCTCACTCATAGGTGGGTGCTGAACAATAAGAACACGTGGGCACAGGGAGGGGAGCATCACACACTGAGGTCTGTGCACTGGGTGGGGGGTAACTAGGAGAAGGGCAGTGGGGGGTAGGGAGTTGGGGAGGGATAACATGGGGAGAAATGCCAGATATAGGCGATGGGGAGGAAGGCAGCAAACCACATTGCCATGTATGTACCTATGCAACAATCCTGCATGTTCTTCACATGTACCACAGAACCTAAAACTCAATAAAATTTTTAAAAAGTGATTTCAAATGGATTACAGACATGAATATGAAGAGCAAAACAATAAAGTGTATAAAACAAAATGTAGAATATTTTCAAGATTTTGAGCAGAGAAATGTTTATTTTAAATAGAATACAAAAATACCAATATTATAGGAAATTTAATAAATCATACCAATTAAATAAAGAACACTGATTCATTTAAAAAAAAAAACAGTAAAAGAGTATAAAAACACACCATGAAGTTGGAGAAGGTATTTATAACACAAATAACTTTAAAAAGTTTCTATCCAGAATATTTAAATAAATTTTATAAATTAATAAGAAAATAATAGACAACCTAATAGAAAAATGTTCCCCCCAAACATCTACCCAAAAAAAATTCCTTGTCAGGTACTTCTCAAAAGAAAAAATATCTCACTGGTCAATTGACATGAAAACTTCATAACTGATCACTGATTTGAGACTTAAAACAACAAGGAGATAACACTACAGGTCCACCAGAATGGCTAAAGCTAAAATGGTTGACAATACCAAGAGCTGAAGTAGAAGATATAGAGCAATAATTCATCTCATACTTTGCTTGTGGTACTTTGAAAAACAGTTTGGTTTTATTGAAAATATACTTACGTTAGAACCAACAATTTCATTCCTAGTATATTGTCTAAAATAAGAGTCAGCATCCATCCCCCTGTCATCTACATTAGGTATTTCTCCTAATGTTATCCCTCCTCAATCCCCCCATCCCCTGCTATCCCTTCCCTAGCTCTCCCACCCCCCAACAGGCCCCAGTGTGTGATGCTCCCTTCCCTGTGTCCATGTGTTCTCATTGTTCAACAACCACTTTGAGTGAGAGCATAGTGTTTGGTTTTCTGTTCTTGTGTCAGTTTGCTGAGAATGATAGTTTCCAGCTTCATGCATGTCCCAGCAAAGGACATGAACTCACCCTTTTTTATGGCTGTGTAGTATTCCATGGTGTATATTTGCCACACTTTCTTTATCCAGTCTATCATTGATGGGTTGGTTCCAAGTCTTTGCTATCGTAAACAGTGCCGCAATGAACATATGTGTGCATGTATCTTTATAATAGAACAATTCATAATCCTTTGGGTATATACCCAGTAATGGGATTGCTGGGTCAAATGGTATTTCTATTTCTAGATCCTTGAGGAATCACGACACTGTCTTCCACAATGACCATCCTGCACCATCTGCCCAGGTACCCCAGAACTTAAAGTATAATTTAAGAAGTAAAATAAAAAAAATTTTAAAAAATGAGTCAGCAAACTAAAGCCCTCAGGTCAAATCCAGCCTACAGCCTGGTTTTGTAAATAAAGTTCTATCAGAAGAGCCTTGCCTGTTCACTTAGGTATAGTGCTTCTTCACAAATTTGGGAAGTTGTGACAAAAAACAAACAAACAAAAAAAAAAAACAAAAACAAACAAAAGAAAACATGACCTGCAAAGCCTAAAGTATTTACTCCCTGGGGCTCCCTACAGAAAAAGCTTGCCAACCCATGCCCCAAAGAAATGCATGTGCATATATGTGCAGCAGAAGATTGTGCAAGCATGTCACAGCAACATGATTCTTAATAGCCCCAAACTGGGAGCATCTCCAGCATCCATCAGCAGTATAATGGATAAATAAGCTGAGGGATACTCATGTAAATATTAGAATACTCTACAGCAATAATAATGTAAAAACTTCAGTTATTACTAACAATATATATGAGCAAATCACACAACTAAATTTAAACACAAAATAACTAATACTTAATAAGTTCATTTGTATAAAGTTCAAAGGCAGGTTATACTGAATCACTTGTTTTGTCTGTCCTTGCTCTGATATCACACTGCCTTCCTATGATTACAAGTCTTTGTAAAATTATTTTACATTGACAAAAATTACATATATTTATGGTATACAACATGACATTTAAAAATATGTATTCATTGTGGGGTGGTTAAATCAAACTAATTAACATATGTATATCGGTGTTTAGGCATCCTCATTTAGTTGGCAAAGAAAAACAAATAAGCGAGTACCGTAGACGTTAGAGTCATTGGCTTCCTTTCGTGGAAAGGAGTGTATTGGGAACTTCAGAGTGTTGGCAACTTTCTGATAATTGTCTGTTTTATAATTGTTTCTGCTGTTTGTTTATAATAGGTCCTCTACACTATTATGTAATTTTCACAGCAAAATAAGGTTTAAAAAAAAAGTGTGGGGACTTAATAAGCCCTGTTAGGTGGGTGCCACTTGTCATTTATGAGCTTTACTCTGGGGTGATTTGCTGGTCCATTTTGGAGACACCCTGTTAGGTAGAATCTTTGAGACGGAGTCTCGCCCTTGTTGCCCAGGCTGGAGTGCAATGGCGCGATCTTGGCTCACCGCAACCTCCACCTCCTGGGTTCAGGCAATTCTCCTGCCTCAGCCTCCTGAGTAGCTGAGATTACAGGCGCACACCACCATGCCCAGCTAATTTTTTGTATTTTTAGTAGAGACGGGGTTTCACCATGTTGACCAGGATGGTCTCGATCTCTTGACCTCGTGATCCACCCGCCTCAGCCTCCCAAAGTGCTGGGATTACAGGCGTGAGCCACTGAGCCCGGCCCTGGTAGAATCTTTAGGTCTTTCCTCTCGGGCTGCTCGGGTTCTCCAGCAAAGACTCGTCCAGGCTCCCGCCTCTAGGGTACCAGAGTTCTGGGATCCCAAGCAAGCTAAGGAGAGCTGAAGACTGTCATCATTCAGAGCCCACAGGGTTACTGAATACTATGCGATGGTGGAGTATCCACTTTCTCAGCTGACCCTGAAGTCCTCGGGCACACAGGCATGGTGTCACCCTCTTCAGAGGATAAGCCACGGAATATTTGCGGGAGCTGAAAATGGGCAGCTACCCAGCAGCCAACAGTGGAAAAGGGCATCTTTGAATCTACTTCTTAAACAGTTTTCAGTAAATTCTTACTTTAGCTCTCTACACCCTTTTATTTCCACCTTATACCCGGTACTGAGCATTTCTGAGCCTTTTGAGAATTCTACCTGCGGCTGTGTCTGAGCATCCATGTTCTAAGTAAGATCTGCCTTTCTCCGGTATAAGTCAGTGCTCCCTCATCTGTTTGCTTTCTAACGTTCACACAGACACTGCCTACTCTCATCCTCTCCATCTTCTTGGCTATATTTCTTACAAATCTCTTGATTGTATTTTTCACTGAGATTTCAAAGGAAGTAAAATTAGATGCATGTATTCAATCTACCATCTTTCCACAGATGGAGTTTGAATGTTAATCTCTAAAATGAACATCAAAATAACTGTCTTGTGGGGTTAGCATGACTATTAAAAGTGATTTATGTATTTAAAGCAACAAGCTTCTTTCCTGTGGCTATTAAAATAGAAGGTCTTAAATACAGATAAAACCACACCATCTATACATACATACACAACACACACACACACACACACACACACACACACACACCCCCTCACCTCCTCCTCCTTCCCAGGAAGATCATGTAATTAAATCAAAGGTAGAATTCAGATGTGGATTATTCACATATGAAGCTTACTATAAGGGTGGGAATTCTTCGTCCATGATGAGAAAATATAATTGACTACAGGAACCCTGAGAGTATTTAGATAAGAAGCATCAAACTTTTCTTGAAAGATGCTATTAAAACAGGACACACATTCATAATCAGTTGTGTATCTGGGGAGATTTTGGGGTTTGAGTAGGATGATATTAGTAAGCATCAATAGAATGTGCTCTACTGTCTGACCTGTAAAATCTAGCCGTAAAAGAAGATCACAGTTTCCTGTTAATTAGGACCACCTACAGTGTTGGAAACCTTTTTGGATGATCAAAGAGGTGGCATACTTAACCCAGGACATGTTGACAAGCTCTTGAGCTAGTTAGCATAATGTAACTTTCAGCTAAGTGCTTGATGTAGAAGCTCTTTTATGCCCTGCCATAGTTTGGGTTTACTAGTTTCTGAAGTGACATTCCTCGCACACATGACGACAGTTACATGGAAATTTGATTTGTACTAGTGACTTGTCCCTGTGTCAATTAATTTTCAATATACTTTTGTAGTATTTATTAGAAGAATAATAAAACACTTTACGATATTAAGAAAGTTATTTTCAGTTTTGAGTCTGCAACACAATCTATAAAGATCTTGAAGGGGACAGGCTCAGATTACAAAGGAAATCATCTATTTCCTCCTTGCCCACTTCACAACTGAAATAGTGGTCCTTAATGTTAAACTTCAGGGAATTGAGAAAAATGCCTTCTTGGTAAGGGGCCTCAGATCAATGACTTCCTGAGCTTGAGAGAAATTTTTTTAAAGCCTCTGGTCTCTATAAATAGGAAGCATAATAGGAAGATCGTTTTCTTCAGAGCAGATAAACACGAGCTGGAATCCCCACTCTATCACTTAGATCTGTGTGCTTTGAGAGATTTTACTTCATCCCTCTGTGTGTACAAATGTGGTTCATAACACCAACTTTCAGGGTAGTGTGGAGACATGAAGAAGAAATGCCCAAACGACCCAGCACATTCAGGCCCTTAATTATTTGTAGCTCTTACCAATAAACAGTTGCTCAATCTGCATTCTTTTTTCACTTAAACTAAAAATAAAATTTCTTATCAAGGAAGGTGTTGTTGTATTGGGAGAAAAAGAAATATAGTATCTGAAATAAATTGATATATAGTATCCTTAAAATGATTCCACTTCCTTCAACCTACTAGCATCTATCAGTCAATTAAACTCAGCACTTAGTGCCTAACTCAGCTCCAGAAGCTGAAGTTGTGCTTGGAGACCCTTGAACAGCTCAGCAGGTCCAGGGTGCTTTCTAGACATTTTCTTCGTGGCGATGTGTCCTTTTTCCACGTCCATAGGGAATTGGTATCTGTCACTTTCCATATCCATGAGGTAATTTACAGCAAGAGAAGAAGCGAGAGTATATTTTCTCCTTACATTTTGCACTATACTGTGAGAATGTTTTGATTTCTTTTTGCGCTATCATTTCTCTGCTGGAGAACAGGGAATAGGCAAAATGAAGAAGTAAAGGGGTAAAGAGTGGATAATGAAACTGCAGATCATTTTGGGTATTAAAAAGGGGGCAAGGCACCCCAAAGAGAGAAGCACTGATCAGATGGTGTCCATGAAACTTCTTCCCTGCCCCCTTGGCCCTGCTTCCACAGTTCAGGGACCAGAGAGAGGTTAAGGTGTGCGGAGGAGTTTGTCAGGAAATGAGGCTGGAGGAGCAGGCTCGGGCCAGGCTGGGGAGGTTAGCCTTCATCCTCTGGGTATCAGAGAGCCAGCAGAGGTCTTTAAGCAGGGAAGCCATGTGATCAGATCAGCTTTTCAGGATGATAACTCTTTATTGTGGAAAATGGACTGTGGGGGGAGAGACGTGTTAAGGGAACCAATTAGGAGCCTGTTGCCTTATTGGACTTTCTTTTACAACAACTATATGTTATTCTGTAAAGTGTCTCCAAGGACCTCAAAGTGCTGTAACTTTTCATGTTTATTTAATATTCAACACAATTTTACTCCTAAGCATTTTCCTTCACTCCTCATTAGTATATGTTTTTATCCTAATAAAAAAATTCCACATAAACTTTACGATATTTATGATGCTCTCAACTCTTCTAAGGTAATTAAATGAATAAAATTTGCATGTTTACTTTGCGTATGTATAGGGAAGTCTTGATTTTGATTTTAAAAGATATATAACACTTATTTGCTTCCTCTTCCATGGTATAATTTATTTTCTAAAACTAATGTCATAGGTTTAGACATTAACTAGGATCTGCATTAAGTTGTACAGTATCAAATTATTTTACACTAGTTATCTTCATTGATAGCACTCTATAACCAGTTTAAATCGACGTGTGTGTATATATATGCGTACATCATTGAGGGTCTCGCTGAACCTAAACCATCTAAATAAGATTACTAGCAGACTTAGCTCAAGTTGCTCTTTGGAAATGCATTCTTTTTAGAAATTTTAAAGTATTCATAAAAGCTGAAAAAATGTGCAGAAATTTGCATTGATGGATGTTTTCTTATCCTCCATCAGGAAATGATGTACTTGAAACTCATTATAGATCTTCATAGAAACTCGACTGAACGTGCCTTGGGCTTTGGGCTCATCAGCACATACCGAGTTGACTGCATAATTCATATCTCCTGTGTCACATTTAATGTATAACATGTATTTCCTGTTAATTATGAAAATAAAAACACATCATATATTCTAAGAGCATAATTACAAAAACACTGCAAAAAGTTATGTTTGAAGTCTATTAGCCAATTTCTCTTTAAAAGACCTAAAACGGAGGAGTTATTTTCTCTTGCTTTTTGAAAATCAGTTTAACAATGCTTCCCTTTTTTTCTTCCACCTGACTTTACAGAATGATATAGAGGCTCCATAACGTAGGAAACAGGAAATAATAGAGACAGAGGAGTTACCAACTCTATCATCTAGAAACATTTAGACAAATAAATAAAATGAACTCAGGACTTTGCAGGACTGAACCAAGATTGTTCTGCTGATTCACTGATTAGTGATTAATTATTTTTTTCTCTTTTAGAGGCATTTTTAGTATGCTTTTAGTACATGGAAAAACAAAATTCCATAAAGGCCCTGATTCTATTAGCCTCCTGAAGTCAAAATTCTCTTAGATAACATCTCCCTTTATAAAGAGGAAATATATTATGTAATTAAAATTCTAACTACTTAATAATCATAATCTGACTTAAGAAAACTTTTAAAGTATCATGCAGGCCTCATAAATCTTGAACTGCATGTGAAGTTATAAAGCATACTGCAGTCTAGGCTTTCACACCTGAAAAATATACACGCTAAGCTCTAACTGTATGAGGCAGCCATCATTCTTTGGCTCTTTGGTTACTAATTAAACAGGCATGATATTAAAAATTAATTAACTACATAATTAATATTGCATACTTGTCACAGGTAGTTACCGTGTATCTTTTCCCTGGACTCACAGGAGAGAAACTTTTTGGCATTAAACTTTGATAGGTTAATTTGATTCACTGCTTAAGAACATAAACTGGATTGTTAGATTGGCTGTCATCAAATATGACCTTTTTTACGTAGAAGCTGATGAGACAGACTTTGAGTTCCCTAAAGTGACTCACTTTTGCTACCAAAAATCCTGTCTTAAAAAAAATGATGTGCCTTGTTTATTAATGCATACAGCATTTATTCATTTATGGTTTCATTAATTTATCTACAAGCGCCATGAAAAACTAACATGATGTATTAAAATGAACATAAAAATTCCTATTTGCAGGAATGGCAAATAGGTTTTATCTAGTCAATGGCTTCCAATCTGTTGGCATTAGTTGCATACCATCCTCAACAAGCTCAGCAAATAATAGTACAAACAATAGCTATTATTATGATTATCACAGTAATAAATTCCCCAAAGTGAGGAATGGAGAGGGTCATCTGTGTGCTCAGTTATTTGAAGACCTTGAATAAATTATTACAGACAGAGAAGCTTGCACAAAGAACAGTGGAGGAACCAAAAACAGAGGAGCCCATTCTCTTTGTTGGGGAGCCATGGAAGGAATATCTCATGATGAGTCAAGATGCCCCAGAAGAATTCCAGTAGCTATGATTAGTGAGCAGTGGGATACCTGACCTAAGACCTGAGGATGGAGGTGTAGGCTTGAGATACAGATTTAGGAGTCACCAAATGATTCTTGAAAGATGTGGAATATTTCGCTGGTGGACTAAGTTGGAAGGGCATCCCAGACAAAGACATCAATTTGACCAAAAGGACATCCTAGTAGACTTATTTTAGGTTTCATCATGATAGATGCATTAGGTGTATTTTCTATGTGAAGAGAGGAAATAATAAAGCATTAGAAACCGGATTGGCTAGAATAAAACATTAAATTATGATTTTATTTATTTACCTATTTGTTTAGTTGGGACAGAGTCTCGCTCTGTCGCCCAGCCGCTGGAGTGCAGTGGCTCAGTCTCGGCTCACTGCCAACCTCCACCACCCGGGTTCAAGCGATTCTCCTGCCTCAGCCTCCAGAGCAGCTGGGGGCTACAGGCACACGCCACCACATCTGGCTAATTTTTTTGTGTTTTTAGTAGAGACGGGGTTTCACCATGTTGGCCAGGCTGGTCTCTAACTCTTGACCTCAGGTGATCCACCCGCCTCGACCTCCCAAAGTGCTGGGATTACAGTCATGAGCCACCACACCCAGCGATTTTATTTTTTATTAATTTATTTCTCAGAGATGAAGTGTGTCCCTAAACTTACATATTTCATATTTATATTGCACATTTACATATTTTAGTTACCCTGGTCAACTTAAACAGCTCTAAAATTCTGTTACTCAGTAATTGATCTGAAGCAGATGTTTCCTTGATTCAATAACTGCTACTTTGTGATCGTTATAAATCTGATATACATTTGAGGTAATAACTAGTGTGTCACTTTCATTTAATAATAAAAAAATCAGAATATTTTAATAAAGATGTTCAAATCCACATACGCACTAGGTGTTCCCAATTAATGGCATTCTTAAATATGTGTAGCACAAATATACAAGAGTTTAGGGTTTTCTTAAGTATGGCAAGGAATAGTTAAAAAAAAAAAGCGTTTTTATTAAACAAAATTGTGTTTCTCAGTCTGGGTGAATTGCTTAAAATCTCATATAAAAATCTCTGCTTCTTTTTAACTGAAAAAAACATATTCTCCCCTAGGAATGTGGTAAAGATAAAATGCAGATAAAGCAAGTACAACACGTAGTGCTAACAAATGATGACTGTACCATTATTAGAGTATATGATTATGGAATGGTGTACATGCTCTATACAAGACAAAAATGTGCTGAAATCATGCAAGTACATTCTCAAATTTACACACTAGCTGAGGATCTACATCATGCAATCCCTGCTTTTAAGGAAATAAGAATTGAGCGATGCAATAAATAGAAGATGTCAAAGCTTATTTGGATTAGAAAAACAACTAGTGTACATGGTATTGTCTAATTGAAATCTAATCTATCAGCATTTTACAAATAATGGCTTTTGTAACACAGAAAAAATATTAGTAAAATCAAATTTAAATGTTGTAAGAACAGCTTTTTAAAATAATTTTAAAATTATGGAATTATTTGATTGGATCAAGTAGTGCATTTTAAAGACTTTATCAAATCTGTTTATAAACAGTCAATTATTCTTTGACTCAAAGAGTTTTATATTTTAAAGCTCCAATTGAGACTGTCACTCTCATTCGTCAAATGAGAGATAGATTGCAGTTAGGAATATTCTCATTTGTTTCAGAATGAAATCCTCTGGCCCATTTTTTCCTTTTCCATCCTTCTTCCTGCGAAGATTTATTTTCTAATTTGTTTCCTCTTTTTCCCATGAGTGATCATTTAGGGCCTGTCATTTCACATTCACTAAGACCTAGTGAAGTGCAGAGCATACCCTGCAGAGGACATTGAGGAATTTAGCCCAGTAGCTACTGGTTGAAGTGGGGTTTATTTTGCTGTTGCTCTGCTGTGATGGGATTAAGAGGTTTACTTCACTCATCACTTTTCTCTATCTTGTCTGTTAATGTGTTGGTAAACTTTCATAAATGCCTTGAGTATTCCCTGTACCAAGGATTGGGCAGACAGTAAGAGACAATAATTATAAAGCAATGAGATAAGGGATTATTCCCAAGCACAGGATGATAGGGCATAGAGGATGGACTCAACCCACCTGGGGACAAGCTGAGGGGAAGGTACTTCAAAGGATATGACACTTAGGGTCTTAGAAATAAGTAGATATTACCCAGACGTGTGAAGTATATGTGTGTGTTTGTGTGGATATAAACCGGGATTGGGAGCAGGGTGGGCTCTCCACAAAGTAGAAAGGCATGAGCCAGATGCACACAAAGACGTGAAACAGCATGATGCTTTCGCTGTTTGGTGGAAATAAAACTGGAGGAGTAGCTATGCATCCCGTTATGAACAGCATTGTATGAAATGTTGGGATGTATAAATCATGTCATGTAGTTTTAGAGAAAGAGAGAAATAGCAGGTACCTACACTCACAAATGCCCAGTCCCCCGTCTAGAGGTTCAACAAAAGTATGTCCAAAGTTCAAGAGAAGAAACATGTCATATTTACTTTCCCTCTATTTATATTTATTCCCTAGGTGATCTCCTTTAAGTTTATGGCGTTAAAGACCATATGTATGGTCTTAACTCCCACATATTCGTCTCCAGCCTCACCCGTTCCCTGAACTCCAAACACATCCAACTGCTGACTTGATATTCCCAATCAGACATTGAATGAAGACCTCAAACTTAGGTCCAAAACAGAAATCCCACCACCACCTCCCAAACTCTTCCTCCTACTGTTCTCATTTCATTAAATTAAAACTCCAGCCTTCTAGTTGCTCAAGATAAAACATTGCCTCCCATCTCCTTATCTTGCCTGTCAGGACATCCTGCTGGCTCCTTTCAGAAACATAACAAAAGTTTCTCACCTCCGTTGCCACCAACCCAGTCAAAGCAACTCTCATTGCTCACCTAGGTTATTCCGGCAGTCTCCCAGCTGAGCCCCCTGCTTCCAGGCTCCCCCTTCTAGAATTTATTCTGCACACATGTCTCCTTCCAGGGGCTCCCCACCACGCTTAAAGCCAAGAGTCCTTAGCATGGCCTGCGGGGATTCTTGCACTGACCTCTGCTGCCTCTCTGACCTTACTGCCTTCCGCTCTCCCCACTGAGGACCCCACTGCTGCCCCACTGGGCCTCCCTTGCTGTTCCTCAGACACACCTCTCACACCCCTGCCTCCAGATGCATCCACTTGCTATTCTCTCTGCCCAGAGAGCTCTTTCACCGTGCCTCTTTCTCATTTTTTTCAGCCCTTTTTTGAAATGTCACCTATTGTTGGTATCTTCTTGTCTACTTTGTATAAAACAGCAACAGCTCCAGCACGTACATGCGAGCACACAGGAGAAAGAGAAACAGAGAAAAGAAACAGCTATCTCCCGTAGCCTGCTTTATTTTACTCCACAGTTATCACCATCACCTGTCCATACATGTGTGCGTATGCACACATCCGTATCTACATACTTTATCTACTGTCTGTTTATCACCACTAGAGTAAAACCTCCGTGTATACTGGCACATAGAGCTATTTTGTTTGCTGCCAGATCCCCAGCTCTTAGAATAATATAGTACTCAACAAATACTTGTTGAATGAATGAATGCCGCTGGGCGCAATGGCTCACCCCTATAATCCCAGCATTTTATGACACTGTTACGGGCAGATCACTTGGGCTCAGGAATTCAAGACCAGCCTGGCTAACATAGTGAAACCCAGTCTCTACATGAAAGATAAAACTTAGCAAGGCATGGTGGTGTGCACCTGCAGTCCCAGCTACTCAGGATGCTGAAGTGAGAGGATCACTCGAGCCCAGGAGGTGGAGGTTGCAGTGAGCTGAGATCATGCCACAGCACTTCAGCCTGGATGACAGAGCAAGACTCTGTCTTAAAAAAAAAAAAAAAAAAGAATGAATGTGAGGTACCATCCCAAATGGATACTCTGAGTTCCTTCTGCCTCTATCCTTCTACCTCCAACCCTTCCATCTCCAACTTATAAGCTTTCTAACAGCAGAAACCAAATTTCGTTCATTATTCACTTTTCATCTGTATATTTCAAGCATCTGGCACAGTCTCTGATATATCTTGCCATTCAAAAAGAGACGAAAATGGTTTCACTGAGGCATATACACTTCTGAAATCCCGTAACAATACAGTCTTCATTACTTTAGCCAGAAATAACTTATCTTTTAAACCCACTCCCTAATCACAACTGTCTCTAGCTTCCCATTCTAATGATGAGGACAGCATGACTCAAGGCAATCCATGCAGGAAGATGAATCACAGCCTCTTGCCCAGCACAGCAGCCCAAGGCCCACTTCTCCTCCGTCACATGAGGCATGATTCTGCAGAGGGGACCAGAGGTAGATCTACTGTGAAGCTAAGTTTAAATAGCAGGGCTCCTCAATTTCAGACACCTTCTAAAGCTCCATGCTTAACCATCTATCCACAATTACTAAGTCTAGTAATCTTAAAAATCCACAAAACTGGTTGAAGTGGGAATTTTCCCAATACAAATTTAAAGAAGCAAATGTCACCCGTCCTGCTTTGATGGGAAGATGCCTGCACCTGTCACCTTCTGACCTCTTACCTGCTTGTACGTCACTTCCATCTTGTTCAGAAAGGCCTGACCTTGACATTTTTTTAACTTAGACTGGTATTCATCTCTTTTCTTATGATTATATATAATAATTCTCATTTTTACTTTTCTTCAGAACTGGTTGACAAACTTATTTCTTAAAGATTTTGCTTCATACAATAATCAGATAATTTTTATTCTGCCAGGTTTATTATGATTCATTTTTCTCATTCACTGAGTCATAGCGAGCTTCATGCTATTGTTTTCTTTTCCTCCTTCTACATTTCTTTTTTGAATGTATAGGCTGGACAGTCGAATTCTTTCTGTGGAATCTCTGATTTATGGAGGAGGCTACCACGTGTCAGCTTTCTCGTTCTTTCTCTGGACTGCTATTCACTGTTATGTTTCCTTTCAAGGTCTGACACAGCACTTGGCATTAGAGGCGCAAGATGAGTAAATGAAATGTAAATCTAAGGGAAATTACCTTTGAATAGCATTTGGTGCCTGCTCCCAGAAGGAGTTCAAAGCCACCTGTTCATTCATAAATTCAGAATCCCCAAATTGCATTATTCAAAGACTCACCCACAACATAAACTTGGTACAAATTTAACAGGTATAGAGTGAAAGCTAGAACCCGGCTTGCCCCCTGGACTTAATCTAGAGTGAAGAAACTCAGGAGATTCTCAGTTTCTTTAAAAAAGATTTTTAAAAAGGAGAACTGCAGGTCTTCAGAGTAAAGAGCACTTAAATTTATAAGGTTACACATTCAGTCAGCCAGGGTTTTATTTATTGATGTCCAAGGCTTAACAGGAATGAATCAAATGCCCTGACATCTAAAATGTGGGATTTCTGGTTGTCTCAGCATTTTACATCCCTATAAACTTCCTTCTAGAACACGATCTGTATTTTAACCAACTGATTTTTGTAGAATTTCAGGAGGGAAAAATAGTTTTACCGTAATAACTTACAAATTAACAAAGAACTTCACAGAGAACTCCGCTCACAATTTTCTCTGAAAGAGCCCATGTTTAATATATGCATAACACATTTCCTTGTGTTAAGTAGAACCCCACATTCACGCTGTTCCATATTTCCTTGCCAGTCCTTTTCCACAGAGCCTCTAATTTGCTCAGAAATCAATGAAATAATAGACACCAATGAGAGAGCCACTTTTTTCTGGGCCTTCTTTCCAGCTGGGACTGGGCATGACATAACAGAGTGACATCCTTTCTCACCAAGACACTTTAGATTTTTTTCTCCTTTCACTTCTAACTTAAAATTCATATCATTTAGGGTCTTGTCTGGGGCTGCGTCAGAGTGCGACAGGTACTACCAGCAATAGGGGTTTGAGCCTGAGGTCTACTTTTTGCATTAAAAAAGGATATTAATAAGAGTGAGGGAGGACTTAAAGTCATACTAACACCAAACTGGAAATTTCTCTTTGATTTACCCAGGACTGTTTTTAGGGTACAATTCAACCACCTGGGGGTTGTTTCAATGAGCTTTGTACTTAAAAAGGAATACTTTGACTTAAAAAGGAATACTTCTCTACATATAATGTCTGTGTTGTTCAATTTTGTGTCCCTTAATTATTAAATATTCTTTACCAGAAATTTAAAAAAAATGGCCTTTGTAGTTACTCCAAATTTTCCTGATGTGAGTTACTTTTTCAAGTAGCAAGTGAAGAGACAGACTTCCCATTCTAAAGGAAAGCAAAAGTGTCACCCCATAAATGTTGAAGGGGAGGGGAGATCCTTCGGCTGTGGTTGATGCGGAGGCAGAGTACAGTGAGCAGCCATGGAGCCCAGGGAGCAGGAGCAAAGAAAGAACCAAAATGGGAAGAAGAATCTGGTATCTCTCTCTGCAGGGCCGTGTGCTGAGCCACCTGCGAGCGGAGCGACAGTAGGCTGTTGGGGAATAGAGGTCCCAAGGTAGACACCTAGAGGTCAGAGCATCCTGGTGGTAGAAAGATTGGAAATAAAAAGATGCCATCTTCAGGGGAGAGGAGGAGAAACAGCAGCAATCAAGACAACTTCTAATTCACTCCCCTCCTCTCAACTATTCATTTCTTAACTCTGTCATCTTTGCATACCCTAAATGCCTCAATAACTACCTTTCCTGATGGCCTACGTTACAGAGCATGGACCAGGAAATCCAGTTTTTGTATTTCACTACTCCATCCCAGGAAACTTCCTAGGAATATAGAAACAATTAGTGATGATCCCTTTTTCACATTCTCCTTTCTCAGCATTATCCTATACACAGCATCCGAAAAATACAGAGCCTCCCCAACCCCACCCTATGACTTCCTTTAATGAGAAAGGAGTGTGGACACAAATTTAGCCAAGCTACTACTCTGTGACAATCAAATCCAAGTTGATGATGTTTTCACAAAAAAGAAATCAGCAGTTTTCCCAACGTCTAAATTTTGGAGATGAAGAACAGAGCTTAAAACTGGGACCTAGAGCTGCAGGAAGGAAGCAGGAACAGAATTTGAATGGAGTTAGAATCTCTATTGAGACCTCTAGGCATCCATTAGTGTTTTTCTTACCCAGGACCGTTTTTAGGGTACAATTCAACCATCTGGGGGTTGTTTCAATGAGCTTTGCATCCAACACTTAGAAAAAAAAACACCAGCTTCTAATTGGAAGTGTTATTTGAGCACTCTTTAAAATTCTTTCCAAAATTAATGAGAGCCTATAGCGCATAAAGTTGCACACAGGGAGGCAGGCGGCCTCGGGAGACATCTGAGCATCTCACATAAATGCAGCTGGTAAACAAGTTCACGACATGCATAAAAATGGCAATGGGGTTAGACCCGTAAGAACATCTCAGAGCGGCTTTAAACCCTTGAGCAAAACTTGAAAATTTTGCCACAGACTTTCAGGTCTATTGTAATATTAAACCAACTCTCTGCATAAACAGTTCATTTCATTTTTCTCTTTAATTATATGTTGTGACCACTGAATATTAATCTTACCTTTTTAAAAGGAAAATGTATATTTTTGTCTGTCATTCAGAGCTTTCATAAATCTTCAAGTTTGAAGCAGATTCATCCAATAATGCGCCACTAGCTCAGCTACCTCTGGTTGCCAACAGTCTATATGAATAGGAGGCAGAATGAGAACAAGGAGACCTTGAACTCATTAAATGCTTTATGAATGGTTCCCATTTCCAGAAAAAGTATAAATTTGTTTTCCAGATCCACTCTCTCTTGCTACGTGCATCCATGATGAAAGAGGCAGGCATTCTTTTATCTTATGGAGATTTTTGTTTTACAGAAAATATAAAAAACAGAAGACAATTTGTAACAATGAATTTTATGCTTCCAATATTAAGTTACAGTATAAATTCCTACCTTAATCTAAAATCATCTAAAAGTGAATGCAACTATGAAGATAGCTAAGACAACATCCTATTCTAACTCATGCCTGACCAGAAGTTATCTAAACATGTAATGAAGCAGTTTTTTCTGCTTCATTTATAACTCAATAATTAAATTAAATTAAATTTAACTTATAACTCAATAATTTATTTTTTCATTCAGAGTACACTTAAGTGTGTTGAGTTCGGCTACTTTTTAGTCAACAAGTTTACCCTTCTTTTTCACCATGGCTACATATAGAAATACTACCTGTCTCCGGAACCCAGCAGAGATGGAAGGAAGAATGAGGGATGCAGCAAAATATATAAATAATAAAAAGGCAAGTTATTGTAGAGTAGAGCAGAGTCAGACAGTTAGGCATGACTGAAAGAATGGCTTAAAGACATAACTTTGGCTTTGGACCCAAGCCATAAATCAGGAAAGAAGAAAACTCATCTCCTCCAGCTTAGAATATGCAGACCACTTTTCAAATGCATGGTCAAGTTCTTTGCCAGTCTTTAACGATTTGCAGACATAGTGCTTTCGGAACTAATAAATGGTTTGTATAATTAAAAGTGTTTTTTGAAAGCCCTTCGAATTTCAAAGCACACAGAATTATCCTTCGCATGTTACTGCATCAGAACAATTAATGCATGTCAGTGCACAGATCATTTGTTTTAAGATTAACTTAATTCACCATAATGTTTACTTCCACTACTTACTCCCAAACAATATTGATCTGCTCTTTCCCAAAGCAGGTTATCCTGGTCTAGATCAAACCTGCCTCTGCTAGTAACAGTTTCTCTAGGAGACAGTTCTATTTTAAATGTTTCATGGGTCATCTAGTTATTCGTTCATTGTTAGGGATGGTGGGAGAGCTGTAACAGACAAGCAGCCTCAGCTGGCCACTGGATGTTAAGACTGGGTCTGGCATTATTAAAAGGATAGATGATATATTCTATGCCCTATGGAAAATAGTTTGATAATACATCTTGACCCAGAACTTATTAAAAAATCCATTACCTTTTTAATTCAAGTTCATAATGCCCTTTGGAATTTCAATTTAGGCATTTCTTACCAAAATAATACGTAGCTTTATTACTGAACATGGGAGATAGAGTCTCTTATATTGGCAACTCTCTTACATGAGAGTTATTAATTTATTATCGACAAATTTTTGTTCTTACTCTTTAAAAAAATGGTGGGGGGGTGTATGTATCTTTGCCTTCCAGGAAGATCTTAGATAAACTTTGCCATTGCCTTGTATGAAACTTAAGGCGATGCACAAATTCTATTTATTGGGCTGTTAATCTTTACCTAGCAGGACCTGCCTCAGTCCCTAAGACTGGTCATGAAATCCACACCCTGAGGCCAGTTTGCTTTGAAAACAACTGTACAAACGCATGGAGAAGGGATGGTCTTATACACTCAATTTGTACAATTACATCCCATTTGCAAAATCAAAGATCTCTGGCGAGGTGGTGGGAAATCCAACCTCGGCCTCTTGTCCTGCATCAGAAGCGCTGGTCAGGAACCCAACACCTGCTCCCCTCCTTCCCACACACGGGCAAGGCAAACACATGCTCCATTAAAAATAGCACCACTCTGCTCTGACACGCTTTCTTCCCAGGCGCCTGTCTTTTTTTATTTTATTTTATTTTATTGCATTTTAGGTTTTGGGGTACATGTGAAGAACATGCAAGATTGTTGCATAGGTACACACGTGGCAGTGTGATTTGCTGCCTTCCTCCCCTTCACCTATATCTGGCATCTCTCCCCATGCTATCTCTCCCCAACTCCCCACCCCCCTCTGTCCTTCCCCTATTTCCCCCCAACAGACCCCAGTGTGTAGTGCTCCCCTCCCTGTGTCCATGTGTTCTCATTGTTCAACACCCGCCTATATCAAACGGCGCCTGGCTTTAAAATGTGCTTGCGTCTTTGGGAGGCCAAGGCGGGTGGATCACGAGGTCAAGAGATCGAGACCATCCTGGTCAACATGGTGAAACCCCGTCTCTACTAAAAATACAAAAATTAGCTGGGCATGGGGGCGCGTGCCTCTAATCCCCGCTACTCAGGAGGCTGAGGCAGGAGAATTGCCTGAACCCAGGAGGCGGAGGCTGCGGTGAGCCGA
This sequence comes from Sapajus apella, assembly GCF_009761245.1. Lineage (NCBI taxonomy): Eukaryota > Metazoa > Chordata > Mammalia > Primates > Cebidae > Sapajus > Sapajus apella. The sequence continues at coordinate 3,297,529 of NW_022436962.1, forward strand.
GATCGGGCCATTGCACTCCAGCGTGGGTAACACGAGTGAAACTCCGTCTCAAAAAAAAAAAAAAAAAAAAAAAATGTGCTTGCATTTCCGCGGCTGGCGGGTGCGGATCTCCAGCTGCCGCCGCCGCAAGGAGCTCCTGGAAAGCAGGCGGGCGCACTGGCCACTGCGAGCCGCCTCTCAGCCCTTCTCTCGCCTTCCAAGGCCTTCTTCCCCGCAGGAGCAGGCCCTCCTGCCTTTGAGGTTCCTTCTTTGACGTGCTAGCGCGACTGACAGCAGTGGAAGGCCAGGCTGCACCTTGCCCATGCTGGGAACTCGCCGGAGAGCGCGGCGCTCAGCTGCAGGCCTTTGCAAACCCATTCTCCTCCAGCATTCTTTCAACATCATCTGCTAGCAGAAATTTGGTGACCATTGGTGTTTCGGTAATTGCTCTAGCTGACCCGGGAACTGGGGAGTCTGGTAAAGAGACACAGCGTGACGACACAGCATTTGCTGATTATTTCACGCTAATTTGGACCACAAATTCTTCCAATGGATCTCGTCGGCCAACACTTGATTTTTGGCATAGGCTGAGATTCTTCAAAGGGCTTCCATATATCACAAATTTACTGCTATTAAAAAGAAACGATCAAAACAGCAGGTACGTCTCTATGGGGATTTAATAAATATGTAAATTATTATTTAAATCACTGTAGCTGGCTGTAGGAGGAAAGAAAGTCAGTTTGTATCTTTTTTTTTTTTTTAACGGAGTCTCACTCTGTCGCTCAGACTGGAGTGCGATGGCCTGATCTCAGCTCACTACAACCTCCAGCTTACAAGTTCAAGCAATTCTCCTTCCCCAGCCTCCTGAGTGGCTGGGACTACAGGCGTGTGCCACCAGGTACAGCTCATTTTTGTATTTTTAGTAGAGACGGGGTTTTACCATGTTGGCCAGGCTGGTCTCAATCTCTTGCCCTCGCGATCCACCTGCCTCTGCCTCCCAAAGGACTAAGATCACAGGCGTGAGCCACCGCACCCGGCCATCAGTTTGCATCTTATAGATATAATGTGAGCCTCACTTTCATTTCTGGGATGTTGTTTTCTTTGGTTTTTTGGAATTTTCTTTGAATGGTCAAGTCCGTTTTCTTCATGTTTTAGCATGTCTTTCTCAGGAGGGTTACATTAAAGGGACTCTGTGCACCAAAGTTTCCATTTGGCAAGAGTACCCTGAGAAAAGATCAGTGTTTTGCGGGGGAAGGAGGGAGTGCTTTTAAGTATTAGCACTTAGAGATACATCAGCTTACCATAACCATTAGTCATTAAAATGGTCGAGAAAACCAGAAAGTGCCTTTTGCCTTTTTTTCTTGATCGGCGCTCCTATGTTACCATTCCCATGATTATTTCCTGAAGAATGTGGTTTTCAACAAGTTTTCAGCATTTTCCTCTTCTCCCCTACAGTGTCTCTTGGTGTTAAAGAGGTGCAATCACCTATTCCCCTTCCAAGAAAAATAACTTTCGAAAGAATTAATGGGATTATGTTTTCCCATTGTTAATTTAGAGGACAAGATCGAAATATTCCAGTAGCTACAGAGAAGGTCAGAAGAAGGTGAGGTGCATTGGGGGTGAATCTTAAGCCTCTTTAAAGAAGGCTTAAGAAAATATTGAAAGTATGGGAAATAGCACAGGGAAGAGGAAATTGCAAGGGCAGGGCCACCAGGGGTGGGCTGAGGTGATGTGTTAGGAAACACGGGACAGGTTCCAGAACCTGGAGGCCAGCCTTCATTATTAAGTAAATAACCCAGACTAACAGTATAAGGGGCAAAAAGCTTCTTTGGCTTCAGATACCTTTGGCTTTCAAATTTAATGTGTATGCTTTAAGATTCAGAAAGCGAATAAAAAGGTAAATGACCATCATTGAATATAATAAATTGTATCTAGACTTTATGCTACGTATTTTACAAATGGTATTCATTTAATCTTCCAATAACTCCACTGGGGAGTTCTGTTTGCTTGTTGTTGTTTTGGGATGGGGCCTCACTCTGTCACCCAGGCTGGAGTGCACGGCGCTATCGGCTCACTTCAATCTTCATCTCCCTGGGCTCAGGAGATCCTCCCACTTCAGCCTCCCGAGTAGCTGAGACTACAGATACACACCACCAACCTTGGCTAATTTTTGTATTTTTTGTAGAGACAGGGTTTCTCCCTGTTGCCCAAGCTGGTCTCAAACGTCTGGGCTCAAGCAATCTGCCCTCTTTGGCCTCCCTGAGTGCTGGGATTATAGGTATGAGCCACCACGCCTGCAGAGGTGGATTCTGAATGAGGAAATTCAACTGGGAAGTAGAGAGACTTCACCCCTAAAGTCTGCTGGATCGTACATGATGCGAACTTGGACACTGATTGAACTGTGCTAGAATTGTAGCTCTACGACTGATTAGCTGGTAACCTCAGAAAAGTCTCTGAGTCTCCATTTCCTAATGTACAAAATGAAGATCCTATTATATTACAGTGTTGTTATAAAGATTAAATTTAAAAGCAGAGTCTAGGACACCTATAATAGCAAACGAAAATACCTACCCTTTATTGAATGCTTATTGTATCTAGACTTTATGCTAAGTATTTTACAAATGTTATTTATTTAATTTTCTAATAACTGTCGAGTGGGTTTTAATATTCCCAGTTTATAGGAAACAGATTTATAGAATCTATGCAATCAGTCCAAGTGACACAGACAGTGAGACACAGAGTGGAAAAGTGAATCCTGATCCACCTTGCTCATGTTCCACAGTGCTCACATGACACTAGGTCAGTCTACCAGATAATATGGCTCTTTCACAAGACTGCAAAAACTGATGCTGGGAACCAGCATCACTGATGTAAATCACAAGTCAAAACTGAGATTTGCCTGAGTTCAATACACTTCATAGTTCACAGAAATATTTCAGTATAAATACGACTATCTCCTTCTGTCCACGGTTGGAGGGTCTCTCGTGTTTCTGCACATCTTGCAAGAAGAGCCACTACAACCTTTTCACAACAGTGAATAGGTCAGTCGGGCGGGAAGCAAGCAGGGATGGTTCATGGGATTCTACTGGAGGGGCCACAAGTGAGAAAGGTTAGCCAGGTCATCCTTGATCAGAAAGGTCATCAGCATCGCGAAAGCTCCAGGGGCCATTGGGCCCTATGGTCAAGCTGGGTTAGTCAACAGGGCCACTTACATTTTAGGACAGATAGGCATGGATGCTTCAAGTGGACAGCTTGTGCCAGGAGGGCTTGTTTAGCAAAAGAAGCTAAGCAAGCTCTTAAAAACATGAGTAAAAATCTGAGAGCTACTGGCTGTGACTTCACTAATGTAGTAAAAGCAACTGTTTTGTTGGCTGACATAAATGACTTCGGTACTGACAATGAATCCACAAACAGTATTTCAAGAGGAGTCTTCCTGGAAGTGCTGCTTACCTTGGTTGCCGCTTTGCCCAGCGGAGGCTGAGTTGAAACTGAGGAAGTAGCTGTCCAAGGACCTCTCACAATGGCATGACTGTAAGTGGCCCAGTGCTTTTTAGTCTGAAATTTTTCACATCTCAATTTTTACAATTGATATAACATCTTAATTTTTACAACTGATGAAAATGTAAATTTGACTAAAATATCTGAAGTTATTATGGAACTACCATATAATATAGAGAGCTAAGCGTGAAATGAAGATTAGATGATTAATCCAGTTACTGATGTAATAAATCACTATTAGTTATACCCACATTACTGAATGTAGGAAAGAGTTACTCATTACTCAAGAGTGACTCAAATAAATAAAAGGGAAATAGCAGGTAGGAAAGATGCGTTATTGTTTCTGAGAAATCATCAAAAGCACACCTAATTCAAACTAATTCAATGATAGGAAACATTTTGTTCTCATGTCAGATATGTGGTTCTGCTTTTACTTGAGCAAAATTAAAGTATTTAAATTGGAATGGTAGAGGTCAGGAAGAAAGTGGACCAAAATAGTAGATAGAAATTATTTTTCTAATGAAAATAAAATAGACATGTAGATTTTTAAAAAAAGAATAGTGAATAAATTTGGAAATTAGAAACAGTGTCCCCCTCCAGGGAAAAGAGCAAGTTTACTTATGGACAGGAAGAGAGAATGAGTGTCTCCATAAAAGCAAAGCACATGTACACTTACTGCCCATTATAAAACATTAAGGTTCCCTACGCTTAAGATTACTGTCCTATAACATAACTTACTGCAGGTGTAGGTGTTTACTGGCCCTCTTCACATTGCTCTGTGAGTATTGGGGTTCGGGGAACCAGCACAAGGAAAATAATGGCTACTTGGCTACTGCATGGCTGTGAATAATAAACTATACTTGATTGCTAATTCAGAGGTCTGAAGCTGGCCAGTTTGTTAGCTTGCAAGTATGGCAAAATCTCAGACTCTTCACAGATCTTGGCAACCTTCTCCCTTCCCAACACACACATTCAGAATATAAGCTCAGTTAAAACAGAGTCCTTGCCTATCTTGTTCACTATTGTATCTGCAGTATGAAAAACATTTTCTGTTCGTAGTAGATACTCAATAAACATTTGTTAAATGCCTAGAAGAGAATAAAGCATTCCTATTTATTCACTTAAAACTAAGCAATGATCCACAACAGGACTCTATCTGCAGATCTCTACATAAATAACTTTTTAGTAGACTGCTTTGACTGCTTTTTTGTTACTTCTAAAATCTATATTCTATTGATGTTTCATGACCTTTATAAAAATATATGTAATAATGTGGAATTCTTGCCACATAACTCATTACTTAAAAACTTGAAAACACCCAAGAAGTAATCTCTTAGGCATCACTACGTGTAGATCTGCCCACAGATCCAGGAAATTCTGCCTTGTACTATTGTCGATTGCACCCTTGCAGTAACCCCTGAGCCTCCACAACAAGGACTCAAGAAGCCCCAGTTTCACCACAGAGCTCACTGGCTCCCCGTTAGGGATTCACAACATTCTTCCCCTTTCCACTGGTCACCTTGATCAGACGTTTCCAGTTCTCATCCTGTTCTCCATGGAGAACCTGGAATATAGGAGATATACAACATGGAATGTGAAATATGGAAACCACTTGTCAAGAGTTTGATGCGTGGCAGAGATATGCTTCGCTCTAAGCAGTGTGGTAAATGGACCAGTGTTCGCAGAAACCTCACGCACTTCAGAGCATGTAGACAGCGTCACTAACTGTACCACAACCAGTGGGCATGAACCTGCACAGGAAACAAAGTGGGGCAGAAAGAGATGTGAAAAGGAGGAAAGATGAAGAAAATGAAGGAGTGAGAGCTTCAAGGGGGAACCTACAGTTGTAAGGTAATAAGACGAAGAGTTTAATTTCTCTTTTCTCAGAGGTACCAGTTTACATTCAGTCTCCTCTAAATGCTTTTAAATTGATAGGCACTTTTAAACATGAAAACGGCCAAATGGGCCATTTTCTTACTGAGCTGCATGGGCCATTTCTCACCAGCCTCCTCCAGCTGCCTCCAACAACGTCCCCCATGAGCAAGCAGCTCCCCGGATGGGGGTACAGACAGGTCTGCAGCACCTGCCATGGCCTTCCTTTTAACACTACTGCAAAAGAATATTTTCTTCTCTCTAAGCCTAGTCTGCAAGCCAAAGAAAAGCAAAAAAAATAATAATAATTAACTTAAAAAAGTAATAACTAGAGTTGAATTTATTTTAATATTTCAACTATTTTCTCTTTTTTCCTATTTTGAATAAAATTTATAGGCCAGGAATCTTCCTTAGAACTTTAGTCCTTTAACTATTTCCCCTCTAGAACTAGCAAAGACAGATTGTCAGATTGTCTGTCTTTTGTACTGAGTGAAAAACAAACAAGCTTCCATCACTGCAAATATCACTAGTGTTTCAGTCATCCCTAAATATAAGCTCAAGTTACCTATGTATTTTGTTTATAGTTCACTTCTAAAAAAATTTGGACAGCATATGGTTCATGAGATACAGTGTAAGAAACATTGTCAAATAAAATTTCCCTGTCTTAATTAATGAAGCATCCTGGTAGGATACTTTAGATTTAGATTTATTAACAATTGAACCAACTCATGGAGACATTTCATAAAATTGAAGATATGGAGATCCAGCTATAGTGGTGATATCATTTGCTATTACTGTTAGAACAGAACTTAGGAAAGCAGAGCCTTTGTTGAAAAATAGCTTGCAGTTACATGTACCATTTAATGCAGACTTACGGTCAGGTTAATGAATTTCCCAGTTCATACATATATTTTTACTAGGCTGCCTTCATCTGGGAAGGCATGGATAAAAAAAGGAAATTATTGATTTTTTTCTCCTCTTCATATAACATAAAGTATAGATGTTATTTTAAGGAGTGAGTATATTACAGTGTATATTTTCTGTGATATAAACTAATAATATAAAGTTGCAAAACAATTTCATTGATATATTTAATAATACTGCATCTTGCAATACTAAGTAGCTAAAGGAGGGGAAGAGAGAGGAAAGGGAGTATGAATTATCTGTATAATGTCTTAATTCCACGTAAGTAATCATGTAAAACAGAGAAAAAGGGGAACATGCAGGATAAATAAAGAAAAAAAAACATATTGTATATTTCAGTGGGAAACGTGCTTGATAAGTAGGGCATTTGTTTGTATTTTTCAAATCTATCTTGAGCCTAACGTCAGGACTCCTCAGAAAACAGCAGAGTAACGGGAAACTCTAATTTTTATGTTAGATAAATAAAAATAAGTGCTATTCACTTTGCTACTAAAACAGATTATCTTGAAATTAATTTTCTCTAAATAGTATGTTCTGCTATATGAATTTCTATTGCATTTGTAAATAACTTCCTTTATGTGATTTATTTGCAATTCCAAGACATTTTAAGCCTTGGCCCTTGGGAAGCCCATGGTCTATGGAATTGACTAATTTCCCCTCCATCTCGCCCCATAACATATCTTGAACGTGTTCTGTGCCTCTCCACACCCCTCAAACCCTCCCTCCCTGCCCTCAACAGGGTACTATAAAAAGAGCACTTCATGCTCCTTTCCTAAAGGTAAAACCAAGGCATTTTGAAATAGAAGTGCTTCATAGACACTATAGGTAATAGGTAGAGAAGAGCCCCCACCATCTTAGACTATGACCTTCTCACCATGACTGCTGGGGTCCTTCCCAAGCACTGATTGCTCTTTTAAAGAAAACTGCCTTTCCATTTCCATGTTTAAAAATCAAAGCTTTCAGCAACAGATTCCCTCCTGAATTCCCGCTCCACTACTGGGTAGCTCTGTGGCCTTAGTTGAACTACTTGCCTGCAAAATTTCATTTCTCTCACCTGCAAAATAGGAATAATAAAAAAAGAAAAAGAGAGAAAAAAAAACGGAATAAGGGGAAGGTTTAATTTTTACATTTTGAGAAAACATTTCTCAAACATGACAGAGTTCTTCTCTTTCTCTTTTTAAAAAAATTACTTCTAATGTACATTTCCAAAGCTCCCTAAGGGTTTTTGTTCAGTTCACGATCTTTCGATTATTAGGCATTGGACACCTCATATATGCACTCTGAGTTTCTGCCTTTTTCCTCCTGTTTTGCTTGCTGCTGATGCATTGGCCTGAATCACCATCACATTCAGAGTTAAACTAAGGAAAGTAAAGCACAACTGCGTTCGAAATCCTAAGAACAGTGGCCAAACTATCATCTACGTTTCACAAGCACACCCCTCCCTAGAACCAGCTGCTATTCTTCACAAAACCTCGGTAATTGTCTTGTTCCTTTTACATCATCTCAGAGCCCACCTTCCCAACTCATGTCATTCCTGATCACCACACCATGCAACGAGTCTGCCCGTTGGTTTCTGTCTCAAACTAAATCTTTCTTTTATTCTTTTATTTCGTCTTTTCTTTATTTAAAGCATCTTGCTCATGATATAATATGTCACAATAAATTTTGCCATCAAGAAAGCATCTCAAATGTAAGGACAACATTAACACATAATGAAAAAACAAAATACATAGAAAGAACTTATTTGAACTCTCCACAAAAGCTCTTTTATTCTCTCCAGGCCATTTTAACATATTACTGGCATTTTGCATTTTACATAATTGCCAACTTAAGCCACGCCTACCCAGGAAAAGTTGGGTTTCGTTGAGTTCAAACTGGGAAATATCTATTTCAGCTATTAAGCTCTGCTCACTCCAGGTAGAGATGCCAGACTCCAACAAACCATCAAGCAGCCACATGGCGACCCAATGGACCATGCTTCCCAGCATCATTTCAAGACGGCACAGGTGACGAGTAAGATGGAGAGCAATATTAACGGAACTGTGTTCTTCTCTCAAAGGTAAAACTGATGCATTTTGAAATAAAAGTTCTTAGTAGGTGGTATAGGTAACAGGCAGAGAACAGTGCCTACCATCTTAGACTGTTGCCTTCATCTCACCATTCCTGCTATGGGTCCTTCCCAAGCACTGGTTGCTTTTTTGAAGAAAACTGCCCTCTAATCTAGTCTTTTGGTCTTTTGGCTCATGCCTGTAATCCCAGCACTTTGGGAGGTCATGGTGGGTGGACCACCTGAGGTCAGGAGTTCGAGACCAGACTGCCCAACATGGTGAAACACAGTCTCTACAAAAAATTAGCCGGACGTGGTGGCACACGCCTGTACTTGGGAGGCTGAGGCAGGAGAATCGCTAGAACCTGGGAGTTGGAGGTTGTAGTGAGCCAAGATCAGCCATTGCACTCCAGCCTGGGAGACAGGGCAAGACTCCATCTCAAAAAAAATAAAATAAAGATGGTCACCTTATTGCCCAAGTAATTCATGCCTAACCACAATGCCAAAGAGAGGCTCAATTCAGGAATCTTTTGTTCTTCTCTCACATTGGTGCTACTGTCCTGTATTGTATGTATCGGGTGAAGAAAAAAGTCCCTTCACATGGAAACAAGTTTTTCGAAAGCTTGCTCAGAGCTGGTAATTGAGGTGAGGAGGCTTTCCTTTGGAGCCATGACCCTTTCCTCTCACTATGAGGATGCATTCAGTGTAAAATCGGTTCATCTGTGACCAAATCCAAAGGTTAGTTATCAAACTAAATGACTTCTTTAAAAGTGATCTACGGCCGGGCACAGTGGCTCACACCTGTAATCCCAGCACTTTGGGAGGCTGAGGCGGGCAGATGATGAGGTCAAGAGATGGACACCATCCTGGCCAACATAGTGAAACCCTGTCTCTACTAAAAGTACAAAAAAATTAGCCAGGAGGTAATTTCCTGGTGAGCCTGTAGTCCCAGCTACTCGGGAGCTGAGGCAAGAAAATTGCTTGAACCCAGGAAGCGGAGATTGCAGTGAGCTAAGATCATGCCCCTGCACCCAAGCCTGCCACAGAAGCACTGCCAGATCACACGACATTGAAGTGGCATGTCCTACAGCGAAGAACTGGTTGGCGCTGGAAGGGCCCAGGTTGTCATCCCAAGTCTGTATCTGAAAAATGATTGACCTTAGGTAAGTCAGTCACTCAAGACCAAGACTCCTCTTTAAAATGCTGACAATAATGGATGTTGACCTTTAGCTTACAGTGGTGTTTTATGTAAAACACAATGACCTTTTGAGAAAATAAGACTCTAGGAAAGAAAGGAAGTCTGTGTCTGTAAAGTCAGGATTCGAATACAATTAACAAGTACTCACTGATGTTATTAAAAACAAATTTGATCAATAATGTACCTAGCACCATCCAGGATACTTTATGAAAAGTAGTATATGGAGTCCCTTCATCTCAAGCCAAGTTGAAATTACTTAAAAGTATCTTGAGATAGGTTTAAATTTTTAGGGTTGATAGGCTGGATTGCAATACTTTTGAAAGGATCCCTAAGTGCACGAATTCTAGATTCCCAGTAGAAACCATACTCTAATCTCTTCATTAAACAGAGAATTTCCGAACCTACAGGGGAATAGAAAGGGAATCCAGTACAGACTTGATGGCTTTGTGCTCTTTATGTGATGTTCTTTTGTTGCCACACTGATGTGTTTAAGACATATTAGGCACAGTTTTGTGCCTACTGGGGCTTTGAGGGAGGAAGGACTCTTTAAAGTGAATGTATCACCACCTTTGATCAATTCACAGGTGAGTGGACCATACACATGATGGCTTTGGAAATATTCTTAAATGAGATAGTACACTATAATGCAATCTGGTCTAGTGCAAGATTTAGCAATCTTTCAGAAGAGAGGAATGATAAATTGCTGAGTACTGGCCTTGGGGGAAAGAAGGAGTTTAACTAGAGAAAGCATGAGGCACAAAGAAGGTCCCTTTGCTAAGAAACACCTCCCTGATTAGTTTCATTTGCATTAAACATTCTCCATGTAAAACACGAATATTCCTTTGGGAGGAGTTACTTTGATCAGCTCAATTTCTGGCTTGATATGGATGGGTCGGAAACGGAGAGGAGTTTTGCCTTCAAAACTTTTGTCTGGTGGAGTGGTGGGAGGAAAGATCATTTGGAACATGAGTCACTTAAAAGGCAGCCAGATCTGATGGATGTAATGCTTTAGGGACTTGTGAACAGCCCAGGGCAGCAGTGAGAGGGGGACCAGGAAGAGGAAGGGGAGTCAAACCATGGGAGATGTACTTTATCAACCAGGCAATATTTTCTAGCAATGGGCCGGGAGCATTGAACATTATTCCCCGTGATTCCTTGGTCTCCATTTGGTAGGATACTGCCACTTACTCTGTTTGAAAGAACGCAAGTTTAAGAGTTCAAAGACGTGAGCCTGGCTCTCTCAGCGTGAGTGGTCCATTGGCCACATTTCTGCTGCCTGCCTCATCCCGACCTCTGCCAGGTAGAGTGACTGAGACCTCTTCCTGCCACTCTTACCAGGGCATTTTGAGAACAAATGAGCCAATTTCTTTGTTAACCAAATTTGATGCCCAAATCTAAGGAATGCTAGGATTTAAAATAATAAGTGAAAATTTCATGAGGCTGATGTTCTTGTAGTCTCATTGGGCTCATAAGAGTAGGCTGGTTTCATGTATATGTTTAAGAAATTAGAGTCTTGGTACTGTTAAAGCAAACTAAATATGGACTGAGAGGGACTCTGTACTTCTATATTTGAGTCCTTGTGGACGAACCGTAACCTAGCTGAATAGACAGACAAAATTGAAAACCTAACGTAGTACTATGCACCTATAACAGTAGCTGAGTATTGCCCAATCCCAGCAGCCATACTTCTACAACTCATACTCTGCTGAGTGATGAAACTGCGTTCAAATAAGGCAAAACCCAAGCTGTAGCCAATCCGGCTGTCCTGTACCTCACTTCCAATTTCTGTATATCATTTTCTCTTTTTGTCTGTAAATCTTCTTCCACCTAATTGCTGTGCTGGAGTCTCTGTGAATCCATGAATCTAGGGGGCTGCCCAATGTGCAAACTGTTCACTGCTCAATTAAACTCCTTTACATTTAATTCGGCTGAAGTTTTTCTTTTATCAGTACCTGCAAACAATATTCTTAGAAAAACATAAAGTTGTCTTCTGCAAAATAGAAAGCAAACACAATTTTATTTGGGATCTAGAACCCTTGCTGGGAAGTCACAGAGTATGGGAGCAGCTGAAGAGATCTAATACTTCATGCCAAGTAGATTCCTAAGATTGTGTACATTATCTCATGTAGTCTCTACTGTATCTAAAAAGAAATTGCTATAAGTATACCATTTAATAGACTAGGAAACTGAGGCATAATGAATATCTGGCCCAGGTACCATAGCCTGTAAATGCTGAAGCCAGAATTCAAATACAGATACTGTGACTTTTTCGTTAAAGGGCTAAATATTAAATATTTTTAGCTTTGCAGATCATACAGCCTGCAGATCACAGCTATTCAATTCCGCTGGGGCAGTGAGAAAGTAGACAGACAACATGGCAATGGATGAGTATGGCTATGTCAATAAAAATTCATTTATAAAAACAGGTAGGGGGCTACCTGGATTGGGCTCCTGGCCTTAATGCGTCAACCCCAGCTATTGGCCATTATTATATGATACTGCCTCTTACTATACATAATTTCAAGCTGAAATTATTTGGTTGCTTCTGTACATTGGTGGTTATTTGGTACACACTGACCTCCTTGTTATTCTGTTAAGTAGCCCAAGATGATGATGTATTGAAAATGTATGGCTTCCTTTTATGAAAGCTTAGGTCTTACCAGTTATATCTGTTGGGCCATCTCATCATTTATCTCTTAGAAATAGAAGCACAGAGGCTATATTTTATACCTGCTCAGTCTTCTAAGCCTCCTGACTAGCAAGAAAACACACTGTGTGGACTCAAAAGCCTGCCCCACATAAAGCATCCAGCTTGGTTGTTAGGGTGTTTGTTTCTAAAGATCAAGCAACAATGTAATACACTCTGATGATCCAGGACAGATGTGGGGATAAAGTCTAAGCTGAAAATATTCCTGGGAAACTTAAACTAGGATCAGAGGCATTTCCACCAGGCATGTGGTGTGTTGGAGTTTGGAAAATGTGCCCTGTCTTGTATGATTTCAGTGTCCCACTGAGCTCCCCACCTTTGACATAGCTGCAATAGGAGAAGGTTGGATTTACAAGTGGTGTTGACCTTGTTGCCAAGGGAAGTAAAGTAGATTTGGTTCCACTCTCCATCCCTAAACTTGATAGAAAGGAAAGGGCCTCTGAAAAAAAAAAAAATCATGAAACTGACCCCAGCATGCTTGCTGCAATTTGGTACGTGTGTATTTATATCTCTTTTCTTCACCATCTCTACTTTGAAGATGATTGTATTCATTTTGTTTGGGTGCTACATTCTGTGCTTAGATCCCAGAGAAACCAGGCATTAACAAGAAAGTGTTCGTACTGACAAACTGACAAAGATGTTGGCCAATTCACCAATCCCTAAATCCTATGAGCATTTAAGGGTTATAGTTAGGTCTGTGGTTCTCTTTTCTCTATTCATATTCTATTTCTCTCTCCCTCCCTCCCTCCCTCTGTCCCTTTTTCTCTCTTATTCACTACCTAGTTACCTTGTTTCTATAGCTACTAATAGCAGAGCTACCCTCGAAACTATAATGGAGTTTGCTTCTCCTATTTTTATTTTAAAGAAAATAGAAAATTGAGTACTTTAAAACTTAGTGAATTTCTGCTTTTTAATTGCTCTGCTTCTGATGGAAAATCCACTTTACCCTGCCTGATTTTATATCACTGGAAATGGGATTGGCATCATATCTACATTTAGATTATGGGACAGATCGAGTTGTTTTTTTTTAACTGAATTCTAGAAAATAAACCGTTGTGCTCATTTCCAAAAGGAATTAGTAGATAATAAAACCTACATGAATTTGCACAAATCTTTTTAGATACTTTAATTAAGAGAAAATGCGTTATTCACTTTGGCGATTCCAAATTTCAATTAAATTCCCCTTTTAAAAACAGTGCCACTGTATGTATTCCAAGAAAAAGTGTCCCCTTTTTTTTGCCTGGAGGCAGTAAATGTTTAACAAATTTATGATAAAGCGATTGTTTTCTATCAATCATTTCCTAGCGGGCATTAACTACTCTTAAGGGAGTTTACTGCAGAAGATGACACAACTGACGTGCACAAAAGACAGTAAGCATGCTGTGAAGTGGAGGAGGAAATGGAACACTTTAACATCACATCCCAGTCATGGCAAGATCCATTGACCCTGTATTCATTCCAGATAATTAATTTACCACGCATTAAACCTCGATGTGAAGAAGGCTGTTGTGCATCAACTGCATAGGAATAAAAAGTGTTATTGATTTAGGATTTCTATTGTATCATTTGCTGACAGAAAAAAAAAAAAAAAACAATCAAATTATATCTCAAAGATGGAACAAATCTGTGCTGAAGGACGAAACTGCTAAATAAGTGCACTCTGGAATACACTTAGCTGAGGCGGCGCTGCCTTAAAGGGGTTCTGCAGGGCGAACTAGGAGGCGTAATTAGAATAGAACCAGCTGAAGTGTCTAAGAAATATTGATAAATAAGCACTCTAGAAATCAAATTTTGGGATGTGCTAATGATCCTCTTTACAGGAAAGGTCTAAAATAGCCCACTGCCCTCTGCCAAATCCAACCATTAATATTTATTAAATAAAATATGAGTGTACCATTCATTTTAAACAACTGACATGAATCGAAGCTTTCTCCTATTTGAAGCACAAAATTACAAGGATGAGGCCACACAAGATTGAAGTCATGATGTTTTATAGATACGGAAAGAACTTATCGATTTTAAAAATCAAGTGGCCTTATTAGCTAATGTAACTGGCATATGGCGAGAAAGAAAAGACAGTGAACAAAAACGTTTGGGTTGAAATCCTCAGGAACCAAGAGCGAGTCACTTAACTTTTCTGAAGGCACAATCGTCACATCTGTAACGCAGAAATAGTAACACCTACTCTACTTACCCATAGGGCTAATAAAAGGAATAACTGAAATAATGCATGAAACTGATTGAAAATATTATCTAATTCTATTCGAATATGTTATTGAAATTATTTTACTTCAATCACATATTTTTGGCCATTAATTTCAGTGGCAAAAACCACAATTACTTTTGCACCAACCTAATATTTGAGAAAACGATTTTTAAAAACAATGCAATAATAAGGAGGACCTTTTCCCCTTGGGTGACACATTCTAAACATGTTTTTTTTTTTTTAACATATCGCAAATCTCATTTTTCCTAGGTGGTTTACGATAACTTAATTTAGCCTAGAAGTGCTTCTTTGAGGTTAAAAAAAAAAAAAAGGTAAGACAAGATGGAGGTGCAAAAATCAGTGACACAGTATAAAATAATCTTTAGAAGGCATTAACTACTCTTAAAAATGTGAATACCCATAATTTCATGGGACAAGGAGAATTCCTTCTCTAACTCAAGGCTCTCCATGCAATGGAGGTTCCTCATATGCAATATTCAAAATATTTTTTATTGTTTTATATACTATCCAAAATATCTTTTACACATGTAGCATTTTCGAATCTACAGTAGAAAGTCAATTGATAGGACCATCAATAGGTAGTTATGTCGATCTATCACAAGTTATTCCGATAATAAAAATAGGATTGCTATAAGCTTCATTGTTCAATATGGTAGCCACTAGCCACATGTGGGTATTTAAATGAAAATTAATTAAAATTATAAAATTGAAAATTCAGTTCCTCAGCCTAACCACATTTCAAATACTCAGTAGCCACAACTAGTCACACAATAGCTGACTACTGCCCTCTGCATTGGACAGTGTGAATATAGAATATGTCTATCCTCATAGAAAGTTCCAGTAGATTGCACTTTTATAGACGGTCTTTGAAACCAGAGTCCCAGCTCACATCTCTGGGTATAAAACCTCATCTTTTTTTTTTTTTTTTTTTTTTTGGCATAAGCTATTCTCATGCTTACCCAAGGAACACTGTGAAGTTCTGCTCTTCCAGCTCCTTAAAGCCTGAGTTTCTTGCAGGGTATGAAACAAATAAATTGTTTTGCTTTGTTTTGTTTTTTACCACCAGTCTCAGCACCTAGTTGGAGAACCATGCTTATGAGAATATTAGAATGTATGCGCTGCAAAAAAAAAAAGTAGAAATAAAAGAAAAACTGAGTGAACAAAGGGTCTTGCCTATGTTATCTGGGGTCCAACTTCCAAACGGGATCCTAAAACTTAGGTGACTTTTCTTTTGGAAAGGTAGACTTCACTTAATGGGTAAATTGTCATGTCCACCATACAAAAAGACTCAATGGAATCACAGAGAAATTTTTAAACTTGCATAAGAATCAATATATGATCAAAGTAGCTGAGAAGACAGGCTCATTGAAGTATCTCCTAGCCCATAAGGTACCTACTAGCCCATACTATAACTGGCATAACCAGATGCACAATTTAAGGGGAATCAGAACAGAACAAGCATTTATTAAACATCTAGTATGTATTCACAGTAACCCCATGAAGTGGATAGAATAAACACCATTTAACAGAATAGAAAACTGATGTTTAGAGTATAATTTTCCAAAAGTCACACAGCTATTAAGTGATGTATATAAAATTTAAATCTACATCTATCCAGCCTCAGTACTCTGTTTCTTTTTTTCCATTATATTTTAAAGATCTCCAAAGAGAATATATTAGTAGCAAAGGCTGAGGCTCCTGCCTTCTGATCATGGATGGAATCAAAACTTAAGACTCCTCAGAGGGCAATTGACCAAGAATGAAATATAGCATAAGGTGAAAACTTAAGGGCAATCAAACCTAGTAGGCAGAAACAGCTCACAAATACGTAAAGTGCTAAATTACAGGACACTTCAGTATCAAAGGCATTTACATAACAAAGGTTGTAAGGTTTGTAGAATAATATTTACATGCTATTCAAATACAGAAGGGAACTTTTACTGCAGCTAAATATGAGGATTAACACAGAACCCAAGAAAATCTAATAAGAAAGAAAGGTAGAAGATAAGAAGCTAGAATGAGTACCTGATTCCACATGCTTATGCAAAAACAATGTAATCCCTAGTAAGTGGACATAGAAATGTATAAAACAAGAACCATAATTTATATGCCTAAAATATCTCTTAAATATGCAGATGAACCATGGCAGTTTGAGGATCTTCTCAAGTAATTTATGTTTTCCAAATTGAAAACCCCCCTTTTCTGCTTCAAGCCATGATGGAGTAACTGGAACAGGAGTTGCCTTTCCACCGTAAAAAAAAAAAAAAAAAAAAAAAAAATTAGAAAATTGGACAAAATAAACAAAACAACTGTTTTCAGACACTGGGCAGCAAAAAAACATAAGGCCATGTCCCTGAGAAAAGAGAAACAAAAATGACAAGCACTATGATTGCCCCAGATTTCTATCTAGGTATTCTTTTGGAATAGTAATGCAGAAAGGGGGAACTCAAGTACAATTCTTTTTGAATTATAATGCAGAAAGAGGGAACACAGAGGCTGATGTGGCTGGAGTTTTAAGGGCACAGAACCAGACAGCAAAATAATCAAGCTAAACTGCAATAATCTGCCAAAGCAAAATTTAACCTTCTTTAAAGGAAGATACAAAATTAGGTACCAAATAACATTGATTGTGTCCAGCATTTTAAAAAAATAACTAGAGATAGAGTGATGCAAAAAGTTATAATCCATAACCTGGAGAGAGATAAGTCAATAAAAGCAGACCCTCAAATGACAGAGAAGATGAAATCAGCAGAAAAGGACATTAAAGCAACTATTATAATTATGTTCTAGGATTTAAAAGGAAACATGTTTAAAAGAACAAAATTAAGAGAGAAATGGAAAATATATGAGAGAACTATATAAACCTTACAGTGCTGAGAATTAAAATATATGAATTGAAAAATTACATAAACTAAACAGAAGATTAATGAATTTAAAGATATAGCGGTAAATTTTATCCAAACTATGTCACAGAAAGAAAAAAAAAGACTAAAGAAATACTTAACTAAGCCTCAATGACCTGTGGAATAGTATTATATTAAGTGGTCTAATGTATTTAGACATACTCATTTTGTTGCATTTTTTGCTTTGCAAATATTATGTTTTTTACAAATTGAAGATCTGTGGCAATCTTTTGTCAAGTATGTCTATTGGGGTCATTTTTCCAACAGCATGTGCTCACATCTTGTCTCCATGTCACATTTTGATACACCTCACAACATTTCAGATGTTTTTGTTATTATTATATATGTTATGATGATTTGTGATCAGTGATTATTTTATGTTGCTTTTCTAAGTAGTTTGTGCACCACAAACTGCATCCATATAAGACATCAAATTAATTGATAAATGTGTGTATTCTGACTGCTTCACAGACAGATGGCTATTCTCTCTACCTCTTTTTAGGCTTACCTATTCCCTGAGACAAAACAATATTGAAACTAGGCCAATTAATATGTCTAGAATGATGCCTAAATGTTCAGTTGAAAGGAAGAGTCCCACATCTCCCACTTTAAATCAAAAGCTAGAAATGATTAGGCTTAGTGAGAAAGGCGTGTTAAAAGCCAGGACAGGCCAAAAACTAAGCCTCTTGTGCCAGTTAGCCAAGTTGTGAATGCAAAGGAAAAGTCCTTGAAGGCAGTTAAAAGTCCTATTCCAGTGAACACAGGAATGCTAAGAAAGCAAAACAGCCTCATTGCTGAGATAAATAAAGTTTGAGTAATCCTGATAGATGATCCATCCAACCAAAAAATCCCATTAAGCCAAAACTTAATCCAGAGCAAGGCCCTGACTCTCTTCAGTTCTGTGAAGGCTGAGAGAGGTGAGGAACCGCAGAAGAAAATTTGAAGCTAGCAGAGGTTGGTTCATAAAGTTTAAGGAAAGAAGGTGTTTCCATGACATAATACAAGCAGCAAGTGCTGATGTAGAAGCTACAGCAAGTTATGCATAAGATCTAGCTAAGATAATTGATGAAAGTGGCCACACTAAACAGATTTTTAAAATAAACAAAACAACCTTCTCTTGAAGAAAGGTATCATCTAGGACTTTCACAGCTACAGAGGAGAAGTCAGTGTCTGTTTTCAAGGCTTTAGAAGACAAGCTGACTCTTGTTTGGGACTAATGCAGCCAGTAACTGTACAGCGAAGGCTATACTCATTTACCATTTGGAAAATACTAGAGCTCTTAAGAACTATGCTAAATCTACTCCACCTGTGCTCTATAAATGGAATAACAAAGTCTGGATGACAGCATATCTGTTTATAGCTTGGTTTACTGAATATGTTAAGTCCACTGTTGAGACCTACTGCTCAGAAAAAAAGATTTCTTTCGAACTATTACTGCTCATTAACCATGCACCTGGGCATCCAAGAGCTTAGATGGAAACTAGTGTTGTTTTCATGCCTGCTAACACAAAATCCATTCTGTAACCCATGAATCAAGGAGTAATTACAACTATCAAGTATTATTATTTAAGAAATACACTTGGTAAGGCTATATTTGCCATAGATAGTGATTTCTCTGATGGATCTAGGCAAAGTAAATTGAAAACCTTCTGGAAAGGATTCATCATTCTAGATGTCATTTAGAATATCTGTGATTCATAGGAGGTCAAAATATCAACATTAACAGGAGTTTGAAGGAAGTTAATTCCAATCCTCATGGATGACTTTGAGGAGTTCAAGACATCAGTGGAGGAAATCACTGCAAATATGGTGGACACAGCAAGAGAACTAGAAATGGAACCTGAAGATGAGACTGAATTGCTGCAATCTCATGATAAATTTGAAGGGAAGAGGAATTGCTTCTTATGGTGTCTTATGGAGCACAGTGTCCTTGTGAAGGAATCTACTCCTAGTGAAAAAGCTGTGGGCATTGTTGAAATAACAACAAAGGATTTAGAAGATTCCATACACTTAGTTGATAAAGCAGCAGGGTTTGAGAAGATTGACTCCAATAATGAAAGAAGATCTATGAATAATGCTAACAAGAAGTATTGCATGCTACAGAGAAATCTATGGTGAAAGAAAGAGTCAACAATGTGGAAAACTTCATTTTGTCTTATTTTTAAAAACTGCCACAGCCACTCCAACCTTCAGCAACCACTACCCTGATCAGTCGGTTAAGCAAGACTCTCTACCAGCAAAAAGATTACGATTCCCTAAAGGTTCAGATCATTGTTAGCATATTTTAGCATTAAATATTTTTTTCATTAAGATATATACATAATTCTTTTAGACATGATACTATTATACACTTAATAGACTATAGTGTAGTGTAAACATAACTATAGTTTATATGCACTGGGAAGCCAAAAAGTTTGTGTGACTTGGTTTATTGAAATATTAGCTTTATTGCAGTCATCTTGAATTAAACCCTCCATATCTCCTGGGGTATGCCCATACATAATTAGAAAAGGAAGGGAAAACAGAGAAAATGTATGATGAAATAATGGAAGAAATTTTTCCAAATTTGATGAACACTATAAATCCACAGCTCAAAATCCCCAATGAACCTCCAGCAGGGTAAACAAACAAACAAAAAACACGCGAAGGTATATAATAATCAAATTGCCGAAAGCAATAATAAATGATAAGAGAATATCTTAAAAGCAGAGACATAGGAGGAGAGATCCAAGATGGCCGATTAGGAGCAGCTCAGGATTGCAGCTCCCAGTGAAAGTGCAGAGGGTGAGTGGACGACGCATTTCCAGATGGATTTTTATTGTCCACAGACCAGATTTCCAGGCGGAGGAGCCCCACGGGTCACCAGCTCGGCTGTTTTGGCCGGCGAAGCTGTTTTGCCGGCGCCCTGGTGCGGCATTTCTCTGTACAAAATACACGGGTCCAGGCACCATTTTAGCTGGCGATTGGAGCTCCAGGAAGGCAGTCGCCCATTTATCTATTGAAAAGGGGACTGAAACAGGGAGCCAGGCCAGGAGATTCCCAGGCAAAAAAGTGCCACAAATCTCAGTGCTGCTGTTTCAGCCGGCGCAGTGGGTTGCTGCACGGGAAATCACACAGATCCTGGCGCCTTTTCAACAGGTGACTGGAACACCTGGGAGACAAAAAAAAGTCTCTAAGGCAGGGAGCCAGGTGAACAGGCTCGGCTGTTCACAAAAAAAAAAAAAAAACACAACAATCAGAAACGGTCTGGATTGACAGTTTCATAGCAAGCACAGCTGAACCTGGGACAGTCCAGCTGTGTGGGGGAGGGTCGTCCACCACTGCTGAGGCAGTCCACCACTATGGATGTAGTTTGCCATTAGCCAAGTCAGCCCACCATTACGGAGAGAGTCTGCCATTATACAGGTGGGTCGCCATTGCTGAGGCAGTTCTAACGACACCCGTATAAACAGGGCTGCAGGGAAGTTCACACAGCAGCTAGGTGGAGCCCACAGCAGCTCAGCAAAGCCTCTTCAGGCAGACAGTGACTAGGTTGCCTTTTCCCTGGGCAGGGCAGCCCTGAAAAAAGGCAGCAGCACAA
Source organism: Sapajus apella (assembly GCF_009761245.1). Classification (NCBI taxonomy): domain Eukaryota; kingdom Metazoa; phylum Chordata; class Mammalia; order Primates; family Cebidae; genus Sapajus; species Sapajus apella. The sequence goes on from NW_022436962.1 coordinate 3,318,464, forward strand.
CAGAAACTCATAAATAAAGCCCTAACTCCCCGGGACAGAGCACCTGGGAAAAAAAAAGGGGAGGGGGGTTATGAGTTCCGCTGCAGTGGACTTAAATGTACCTGCCCAGCAGCTCTGAATGAACAGCGGAGCTCACAGCTCAGCACTTGAGCACCTATAAAGGACAGACTATCTCCTCAAGGAGCTCCCTGACCCCCGTATATCCAAAGAGTTACCTCATAAAGGAGAGCTCAGGCTGACATCAGGTGGGTATCCTTCTAGGACAAAGATAGCAGAAGAAGAAACTGGCAGCAACCTTTACTGTTCTTCACCTCCTGCAGGTGATCCCCAGGCAAGCAGGGCCTGGAGTGGACCTCAGCAGTCCTACAGCAGAGGGGCCAGACTGGTAGAAGGAAAACTAAGAAACAGAAAGAAATAACTTCATCATCAACAAACTGGACGTCCACTCAGAGACACAATCTGAAAGTCAAAAACTAAAAAGATGGCAGGTGGATAAATCCACAAAGATGGGGAGAAACCAGTGCAAAAAGGAAGAAAACACCTGAAACCAGAACGCCTCTCCTACCACAAGGGATCACAACTCCTCACCAGCAAAGGAACAAGGCTGGATGGAGAATGAGTGTGATTAATTGACAGAATCAGACTTCAGAAGGTGGGTAATAAGAAACTTCTGTGAGCTAAAAGAACATGTTCTAACCCAATGCAAAGAAACTAAGAACCTTGAAAAAAGATTTGACAAACTGCTAACGAGAATAAACAACTTAGAGAGGAATACAAGTGAATTGATGGAGCTGAAAAACACAACATGAGAACTTCACGAAGTGTACACAAGTTTCAACAGCCGAATCAACCAAGCAGAAGAAAGGATATCAGGTTCGAAGATCAACTCAATGAAAAAAAACGAGAAGGCAAGATTAGAGAAAAAAGGGTAAAAAGAAATGAACAAAGTCTCCAAGAAATATGGAACTATGTGAAAAGACCTAATCTATGTTTGATAGGTGTACCTGAATGTGACGGAGAGAATCAATCCAACCTTGAAAATACTCTTCAGGATATTATCCAGGAGAACTTCCCCAACCTAGCAAGGAAGACCAATATTCAAGTCCAGGAAATACAGAGAACACCACAAAGATATTCCTCAAGAAGGGCAACCCCAAGGCGCATAATCGTCAGATTCACCAGTGTTGAAATGAAGGAGAAAATGCTAAGGGCAGCCAGAAAGAAAGTTTGGGTTACCCACAAAGGGAAGCCCATCAAACTCACAGCAGATCTCTCAGCAGAAACCCTACAAGCCAGAAGAGAGTGGGGGCCAATATTCAACATCCTTAAAGAAAAGAACTTTCAACCCAGAATATCATATCTGGCCTAACTAAGCTGCATAAGTGAAGGAAAAATAAAATCCTTTGCGAACAAACAAGTACTCAGAGATTTCATCACAACCAGGCCAGCTTTACAAAAGCTCCTAAAAGGGGCACTAAACATAGAAAGGAACACCGAGTACCAGCCACTCCAAAAACACACCAAATGGTAAAGAGCATCAACACAATGAAGAAACTGCATCAACTAACGGGCAAAACAGCCAGCTAGCATCAAAATGGCAGGATCATATTCACACATAACAATATTAATCCTAAATATAGATGGGCTAAATGCCCCAATCAAAAGACACAGACTGGCAAATTGGATAAAAAGCCAAAACCCATCAGTGTGCTGTATCCAGGAAACCCATCTCACATGCAAGGATACACAAAGGCTCAGAATAAAGGGATGGAGGAAGATTTACCAAGCAAATGGAGAGGAAAAAAAAAGCAGGCATTGCAATTCTCATCTCTGATAAAATAGACTTTAAAGCAACAAAGATCAAAAGAGGCAAAGAAGGACATTACATAATGGTAAAAGGATCAATGCAACGAGAAGAGTTAACGATCCTAAATATATACGCATCCAATATAGGAGCAACCAGATACATAAGGGAAGTTCTTAATGACTTACAAAGAGACATAGACTCCCACACAATAATAGTGGAAGACTATAACACCCATTGTCAGTATTAGACAGATGAACAAGACAGAAAATTAACAAGGATATCCAGGATTTGAACTCAGACTTGGAACAAGCAAACCTAATAGACATTTACAGAACTCTCCACCCCAAATCCACAGAATATACATTCTCAGCACCACATCGCACCTACTCTAAAATTGACCACATAATTGGAAGTAAATCACTCCTCAGCAAATGCAAAAGAACGGAAATCACAACAAACAGTCTCTCAGACCACAGTGCAATCAAGTTAGAACTCAGAATTCAGAAACTAACTCAAAACCGCACAGCTTCATGGAAACTGAACAACTGGCTCTTGAATATTGCCTGGATAAACAATGAAATGAAGGCAGAAGTAAAGATGTTCTTCAAAACCAAGGAGAACGAAGACACAACATACCAGAATCTCTGGGACACATTTAAAGCAGTCTCTAGAGGAAAATATATAGCAATAAGTGCCCACATGAGGAGCAAGGAGAGATCTAAAATCAACACCAGGTCATCAAAATTGAAAGAGCTAGAGGAGCAAGATCAAAAAAAAAAACTCAAAACCTAACAGAAGACAAGAAATAACTAAGATCAGAGCAGAACTGAAGGAGATGGAGACACAAAAAAAAACCCTTCAAAAAATCAATAAATCCAGGAGCTGGCTTTTAGAAAAGATCAACAAAATAGACAGACCACTAGCCAGGTTAATAAAAAAGAAAAGAGAGAATAATCAAATAGATGCAATAAAAAACGATAAAGGGCACATCACCACAGATTCCACAGAAATACAAAGCATCATCAGAGATTATTACAAACAACTCTATGCACATAAACTAGTAAACCGGGAAGAAATGGATAAATTCCTGGACACTTGCATCCTCCCAAGCCTAAACCAGGAAGAAATCGAAACCATAAATAGAGCAATAATGAGGTCTGAAGTTGAGGCAGCAATTAAGAGCCTACCACCCAAAAAAAGCCCAGGTCCAGATGGGTTCCCAGCCGAATTCTACCAGACATACAAAGAGGAGCTGGTACCACTCCTTCTGAAACTATTTCAAACAATCCAAAAAGAGGGAATCATTCCCAAATCATTTTATGAGACCAACATCATCCTGATACTAAAACCCAGCAGAGACTCAATAAGAAAAGAAAACTTCAGGCCAATATCCATGATGAACATAGATGCAAAAATCTTCAATAAAATACTGGCAAACCAATTGCAACAGCACATCAAAAAGCTTATCCACCATGATCAAGCAGGATTCATCCTGGGTGTGCAAGGCTGGTTCAACATATGCAAGTCTATAAACGTAATTCACCACATAAACAGAACGAAAGACAAAAACCACATGATTATCTCAACTGATGCAGAGAAAGCCTTCAACAAAATTCAACAGCCCTTTATGCTAAAAACCCTCAATAAACTAGGTATTGATGAAACATATCTCAAAATAATAAAAGCTATTTATGACAAACCAACAGCCAATATCATACTGAATGGGCAAAAACTGGAAGCATTCCATTTGAAATCTGGCACTAGACAAGGATGTCCTCTCTCACCACTCCTACTCAATATAGTACTGGAAGTTCTAGCCAGAGCAATCAGGCAAGAAAAAGAAATAAAAGGTATTCAGATAGGAAAGGAGGAAGTCAAATTGTCTCTATTTGCAGACAACATGATTGTATATCTAGAAAACCCCATCGTCTCAGCCCAAAATCTCCTGAAACTGATAAGCAACTTCAGCAAAGTCTCAGGATACAAAATCAATGTGCAAAAATCACAAGCATTCCTATACACAAATAACAGACTTAAAGAGGGCCAAATCAAGAACGAACTGCCATTCACAATTGCTACAAAGAGAATAAAATACCTAGTAATACAACTAACAAGGAACGTAAAGGACCTCTTCAAGGAGAACTACAAACCACTGCTCAACACAATAAGAGAGGACACAAACAGATGGAGAAACATTTCATGCTCATGGTTAGGAAGAATCAATATTGTGAAAATGGCCATACTGCCCAAAGTAATTTACAGATTCAACACTATCCCCATCAAGCTACCAATGACCTTCTTCACAGAACTGGAAAAAACCACCTTAAGCTTCATATGGAACCAAAAGAGAACCTGCATAGCCAAGTCAATTCTAAACAAAAAGAACAAAGTGGGAGGCATCACACTACTGGACTTCAAACTATACTACAAGGCTGCAGTAATCAAAACAGCATGGTACTGGTACCAAAACAGAGATATAGACCAATGGAACAGAACAGAGGCCTCGAAGGCAACACAACACATCTACAACCATCCGATCTTTGACAAACCTGACAAAAACAAGCAGTGGGGAAAGGATTCCTTGTTTAATAAATGGTGTTGGGAAAACTGGCTAGCCATGTGCAGAAAGCAGATACTGGACCCCTTCCTGACACCTTACCATAAAATTAACTCCAGATGAATTAAAGACTTAAACATAAGTCTTAACACCATAAAAACCCTAGAAGAAAATCTAGGCAAAACCATTCAGGACATAGGTGTAGGCAAGGACTTCATGACTAAAACACCAAAAGCATTGGCAACAATAGCCAAAATAGACAAATGGGACCTAATCAAACTCCACAGCTTCTGCACAGCAAAAGAAACAGTCATTAGAGTGAATTGGCAACCAACAGAATGGGAAAAAATTTTTCCAATCTACCCATCTGACAAAGGGCTGATATCCAGATACTACAAAGAAGTAAAACAGATTAACAAGAAAAAAAACAAATGAGCCCATTCAAAAGTGGGCAAAGGATATGAACAGACACTTTACAAAAGAAGACATATATGAGGCCAACAAACATACAAAAAAATGCTCATCATCACTAGTCATTAGAGAAATGCAAATCAAAACTACATTGAGATACCATCTCACGCCAGTTAGAACTGCGATCATTAAAAAATCTGGAGACAACAGATGCTGGAGAGGATGTGGAGAAATAGGAACACTTTAACACTATTTGTGGAAGTGTAAATTAGTTCAACCATTGTGGAAGACAGTGTGGCGATTCCTCAAGGACCTAGAAATAGAAATTCCATTTGACCCAGCAATCCCAACACTGGGTATATATCCAAAGGATTATAAATCGTTCTACTATAAGGACACATGCACATGAATGTTCATTGCAGCACTGTTTACAATAGCAAAGACCTGCAATTGACCCAAATGCCCATCGACGATAGACTGGACAGGGAAAATGTGGCACATATACACCATGGAATATTATGCAGCCACCAAAAATGATGAGTTCATGTCCTTTGTAGGGACATGAATGAACCTGGAAACCATCATTCTCAGCAAACTGACACAAGAACAGAAAATCAAATACTGCATGTTCTCACTCATAGGTGGGTGTTGAACAATGAGAACACATGGACACAGGGAGGGAAACATCACATGCTGGGATCTGTCAGAGGGAAATAGGGTAGGGACAGTGAGGGGTGGGGAGCTGGGGAGAGGTAGCATGGGGAGAAATGCCAGATATAGGTGATGGGGAGGAAGGCAGCAAATCACACTGCCATGTGTGTACCTATGCAACAATCTTGTATGTTCTTCACATGTACCCCAAAACCTAAAATGCAATAAAAAAAAGCAGGGACAGAAAGACATATTACACATAGAACAAAGATAAAAATAATCTCACTCTTCTCATTATAAATAATGTAAGCTAGAGGACAATGGAATGATGTATTTTCAGTGGCAGATTTTTTTTATTTTCAGTAAGACAACCTAGAATTCAATATCCAGAAAAAATAACTTTCAAACATGAAGGCTATGGGGAAAATCTTTATGACATTGGATTTGTCAATAATTTCATGGATCTGAAACCAAAAGTACAGGCAACAAAAGAAAAAAAATAGATACACTGGACTTCATCAAAATTGAGATATTTTGTCCATAAATGGGTACTATCAAGAAACAGAAAAAACAACCTAATGAATAGGAAAAAATGTTTGTATATCATACGTTTCACAAGTGATTAATATTAATACATAAAGAGCTTCTAAAACTCAACAACAAAAAACAACCCAATTTTAAAATGGGCAAGAGGCATGAACAGACACATCTCCAAAGAAAATATACAAATGGCCAATAAGTACATGGAAAGATGCTCAACATCATTAATCATTAGAAAAATGCAAACTAAAACTACAGTGATATACCACTTCATATCTACTAAAATGGCTGTAATCAAAAAAAATATATATGTTTCAGCAAGGATTTAGAGAAATTGGAATATTTATGCATTGCTGGTCATAATATAAAGTGATGGCACTACTATAAAAACAGTTTGGTAGTATCTCAAAAGATTCAACATAGAATTACCACATAACCCAGCATTTCCACACCTAGACATATATCACAAAGAATTAAAAGCAGGGTCTCAAACAGGTATTTGTATACCAGTGTTCACAGCAGTATTATTCACAAAGGACAAATGATGGAACAAATAAAATATATACCAACAGATGCATGAATAAACAAAATATGGTGTATCCAAACAATAGAATATTATTCAACCTTAAAAAGGAATACAATTTTGATATATGTTACAACAAGGATGGGCTTTGAGAATACTATGCTGAGTGAAATCTGCTAGACACAGGAGAAATATTACATGACTCCACTTACATGAGATGCCTAGACTGGGCACATTAATAGAAATATAATAGAGGCTACCAGAACTTGGGAAAAGAAGAACAGAGAGTTATTGTCTAATGAGTACAGAGTTTTGTTGAGGATGATGAAAATGGTTTGATATGGATAGTGGTGATTTTTACACAACATTATGAATGTATTTCAGGCTAGTGCACTGTATACTTACAAATGGTTAAAAGAATAAATGATGGCCCGGGCATGGTGGCTCACACCTGTAATCCCAGTACTTTGGGAGGCTGAGAAGGGCAGATCACCTGAAGTGAGGAGTTCAAGACCAGCATGGCCAACATGGTGAAATCCCATCTCTACTAAAAATACAAAAATTAACCAGGCGTAATGGTGGGCACCTGTAATCCCAGCTACTCGGGAGGCTGAGGCAGGAGAATCGCTTGAACCCAGGAAGCAGAGGTTGCAGTGAGCTGAGATCACACCATTGCACTCCAGCCTGAGTGACAAGAGCGAGAACTGTCTCAAAATAAATAAATAAATAAATAAGTATTCAGATAAGCAATGGCTGAGAAAATTTTTTTATCAGCAGACCTGCACTGTCACAAATGTTAAAAGAAGTTGTTCAGGGAGAAGGAAAATGCACATGATGGAAACTTAGCTCTACTCAAAGAAACAAAGAGTGTCCAAATAACTGAACATATAGGTAAATACGAATGATCATTCTTCCCAGTTTTAATTGGCTTTACATCGAAGAACTGACTTTAAATATGTTAGATCAAAAATACACAAACTTGTGTTACTCGATCTGACCCTGTGTTATTTATTCATTTAATAAGTACTGTGTGGGAGGCCCACTATTTTGGCACTGGCTGTTCAGTAGAGAATAAAAAGACAAGGACCCTGCATTCACAGAGCTTCTCATCTTCATGGTCCAGCAACATCAATCAGCTTTGTAGCTCTCCCACATTCTCCGGAGTTTCTCATTCACCTGTTTTTGCTTTCCTCAAATAATTTGTGCACTCTAGTTGTCTCCATTTCTTCACTTTCAGATTCACTCCTCACTCTCTCAGTTAGATTTCTATCCTAACAAAAGTATTCCTAGTAAGATGATGTCTTGGATGGATACCCCCAGAAGCAGAGCCTGAGTTGGGTAATTTTGTGCAAATGATTTATTCATGGAATGCTCTCAAAAGAAGGGAGTGAAAGAAACATAATAGGGCAGAGAAGAAAATAATCTAAGCAGGAATGTCTTATCAACTGGAGACGAGCTTCAGCCAAATCCGCGGGGAGTTCTATGAATCGCCCTACAGAAGCAAGAGAGGCAAGCTTTCTATCCATAAAAGTCATGCACTGACTGTAGAAAACAGAGTGGAATGGAAGAGAGTAGTATACTGAAACTGATTTGTACTGCTAGCAAGAGCCAATTTTTAAAGTCCTCAAAATTTTGCAAGCTGGTTGTTGAGCATAGCCATTATTAGAAATTAAATTACAGGTATATAAATGTACGACTAAATAAAGTATATAAAAACATAGGTAAAGGTACTCAAAACTTATCACTTCCTTATTATTTTATTTTACCCATGTTCTTGAGGTTTATTACATCTATTGTATTCTGCGGATAAAAATTCTATATAACGGTGCATGGTCAGCCAATGAGTTTCAGTTTCTAACTCCAGATTTAGTGACATCATATTGGTGGCTTGAAATTAAGCATAATGAGGGTACTTATGCCATAAACATTGACAAACACTACAAACTGGGGCTTGTGTATTGTTTTGTTGATCATCTATCTAGTCTTTAAAAGGTGACGGAGAAAATGTTAGTAATTACATTGTGATTAGCACAAAACAATTAAAGAAATATTCTCGTAGGTATTTAAAAATATTACCTGGTTCAGCAAAGTTATTCAGATCATTAATGGATGAGTAAAATTCAGACATATATCTTGTTGTTTCATTTTATGCTACTCATTAACATAAACAGAAATATTGACCAGCATTTGTGTAAGAACTGCATTTGTTCACCAGTTGAATATATCAGTAGGCTATGAATACAAGAGTTTGGGGGGAAGAGGACAGCATTCTATGCAAATCAATTGGCCATATGGAATTTAGATAAAGTATTTGATAATTTATTATTATTGGTAAATTGTAAACTATACAATCTTTATACCAGTAACATTTATAATTTTTTTAAAAAAATAGAAGGGAAGGGAGGGGAAGAGGAAAAGGAAAGGTAAAGGAAGATATAAGTAGATAGATACAAAGTGATTTTTTCCCAGAAAGTTGATTGTTAAACATTTCCCAGCACACTGTGCAGGTGGTGGGGGGAGGCGGCAGGGCAGAGGAATGCAACTTCCCCCATTTGAACAAGGACAATTCTTTAGAAAAGGGAGTCATTGGGGCCTTTAGCAAACAACATTCAAAGTATCAGAAGCGGAGATGTAAGTGCCTGGTAAAGGGCATGTGCGCAGGGCACAACAGCATCCTCTGGGTAGCTAATGGCCTCTATGTTGTCAAATCCTTCAGGCTCATGAGTCTCAACCTTTTTAACAGCAATTGATAGTTGACCACTTCCGCCTCTTTCAAACAGTCTTCTTTTGGATTTCTTGACATCACATCCTCTTAGCTTTTCTCCTAACCCTTTGGCCTTTCCCCCTCACACTGCTTTGCCTTCTCTCATGAATTTAACAGTTGGAATTTCTCCAAACTCAGTTCTAAGGCTTCTCCTTCTCATTCTCCATGCTCTTTCTTGACCTTCTAATCTACTTCCTTTCCTTTTTTTATTACACATATGTCAATAGCTTCTAAATGTGTATATCCAATGCAGATTTATCTTCTGAAGCCCACATTCGTGTATCTTGTTCCTTACTCAGCACTTCCACTTGGATACTTCATGGGCACTTCATACTCCATATGCCCACAAATCAGTTCTTTATTCCAATCATCCAAAAGTTTTCTTTCTCTTCTTATTCGACTTGTCTGCCAAAGAAAGGCAAAATAAAACAAGGAAACTACTTTTACCCTATCAAAATAGCAAATTAGTTTTATTTTAAAATAATGAGAATGAAATTAAATGAATATTTTTATGTAGCATGTATAGGAGAATAATCTGATACAATCTTTTTGGGAGAAAATATCTAGCAATGTATCTCATTCACTCAAATTCAGTAGCTCTACTTCCACAAGTATATTGTTTTTAAAACTAAAATATACAAGTGAAAGTTTATTAACAATGAGACTCATAACAATGTCATTGACGAAATTCAAAATTTTAAATGACCTAAATCCCAATCAACAGAGATTGGTAGTATACAGCCTACAGTATATCCAAATGAGGGAATATGATCATTTCAACAAAGTTCAATAATTTTAGAATTCTTAAAATACTCAGCTGAAACAAGAGAACCATACTCTCTTCAAAATTTATATATGCTACATGATCTCAACTAAATAAGAAATACATCTCTAAAACCACTAAAAGTCAATCTAACAAAATGTTACTTATGAGATGTAAAATTGAGTGCTTTTCTTTCTTCTACATTATACTTTCTGTATTTTTCATAATTCCTGCCTTTTATTTATCCATTCAACACACTATTAAGCATTATTTTTGCCATTCATTGTTCTAGACACTGGGGATACGGCAATGGGAAAAATAAAACAGATAAAATTTCTACTTTCATGGAGCCTCAGCTTCACTGAGAAGTGAAACAATAAACAAACTTAAAAATTAGAATATGTAGTATGAGCGAAAGTAATTAAATGTTGTAGAGAAAAAGACAGCAAAAAAAAAGAGGATTCAGGAGTGCCAATGAGAGAGGGAGGAGTGCAGCTTTAAACGGGGCAGCCAGAGAGGCTTGCGGAGATGGTGACATTTGAATTGATTCCATTAGGAGTTTAACAGGGTGCCATGTGCAGGTGCAGGGAGGCCTTGCAGGCAGAGCGGGCAGCAGGAGCAAAGGTTCTGAGGTGGGATGTGCCTGAGCATTCATAAAACAACAAAGAGGTCAATGAGGCCAGAGCAAACGGTCATGTCATATTTTCATGAGTCAGAGACAAGCATTTTAAAAGAAAGAATAGGAGAAGACATATCCGTATCAATACAAATGTATCAGAGAAGCTGAATAAAAAACTCGCGTTTGATAAAAATGATCATCCAGAAGTTCCGTTTAATTTTTTCTAATTCCCGGTGATTCTATTTGAAAACTTAAATTGCTTTTCTTAATTTTAAACACAGTATAGTGACTTTGCTTGAAAAAGCAGATTTTTTATAGAAGTCTTGACATACAAAGAGGCGATTGTGTCCATCAAAAGATAAATTAAATGTAGTGAATGAATTCAATTAGATATTACACTGAAGTTAAAAGGAATCCAAATGGATAGATCATGAAAACACAGTGTTAATGGAAAAATACAGGTTGAACAATATGTACAGCAATATGCCATTAATGTAGCTTATTAGAATACATATAAAGCAGTGATATATATTGTTAGTAGATGTGTATGGGTGTGTAAATTTATAGGAAACAGGCAGGAAAGATAAATACTGAAGTGATGACAGCGGTTGCCTAGAAGATGAGGTGTGACAAAAAGATGGAAGAGGTCAAAGGAGGCAGACATTTTAAAGCTGGAAACAAACAGGGCAAAATATTAATTATTGTTCATGTGAGGTGGATATATAGGTGCTTATTATATAAGGCTTTCTACTTTTTCATATTTTTAAATTTTTTCTCAAAAAAGGAAGGAAGGAAGGAAGGCAGGCAGGCTGGCCAGCCTGTCCTCCACCTATGAGGTAAGCAAGTCAGTTAAAATCAGCAAGTGTTCAGTAACCACCTGTGACATGGCAGGCACTGTGCCCAGAGGTAGGTGTATTGAAATGAGTAAGAAACAGTTTCTTCCCTAAGGCGGCTTTCCAGGAGAAGTCTGGTAAGCACAGGAGTATGTGTTTTAATGCGTGTTTTTTTTAACTACACAATCTAATTGTTAATACTTTATTCTAGATAAATCATCACTGATAATAGCTTAATCTTATTTTTGTTAAGGATTCTAACTCTAATTTAATTTGAAAGAAGATAGTTGCTAAAGATAGATTTATTAATTAACATTAAATGGGGAGAGGTCAAACAGTCCCAAAATCAATAAGCATTTGTGTGGGGTGAGGCCAATTGCCACTAACACTCTATTATAAAATTACCCTAATGAAATTACAAGTAGTTGGAACTCTTTCATTTGCAAATCGTAAAAAAAAAAAAATAGCTTAACCAGAGTGTAAGATTGAAAAGTACAGAGATGGTTCTAGCCTCTAACTGTAGCTTCAGTAGGGACCAGATCCAGGTGCTCAGTGTCACCTACAATCTCTCTCTACAACAGCTGGCTCTGCTATCTTTGCAAAGGCAAATTTCTAAGGCAGATCCTCTGTATGAAGTGAAAAAAAAATGTTCATCAGTGGCTCCGGCTAAAGGGAACACTTCACACACACATGAGTCCCAGACAGATACTGCGTTCGCTCCCAATAGGTTGGCTTTGTGAAGTGCTCATCATGGTGGCCAAGGGACGCGATCGGCTCCAGTGAACTGAGAATGGAAGACACCAACTTCTTCAAAAAAACATGAACAATGTAAGCAAAAGCAAAAGTATATACAGCACATGAAAAAAGTTATTTATAAAATAGTTTGTCATTAAGCTTTGGTAATAATTCTGATACCAAGCTCTGCTAAGCATACTACCAACATAATCTCATCTAGATCACATAACAACATCTGAGAGCTATACCTAGTTTAGAGTTCAGTAAATCAACTCCTGAAGGAGTTAAATTGTACAATTACATAGCAGAAATGGAATTAGCAAACAGGTGGTAGATTAATTATTACTTTCAAAGGATCAGATTATTCTATCAAAATGAATTCTATTTGTTTTTAAAGATTATTATAATCCAGGCCAAAAAAAAGATACTCTTAAAATTCTGGAACAATTCTAATGAATGTCATTGTCTTAGGATAACCAATTCGCATCTTACATGTATTTCATCACATGTAGTTGCTTTTTAGAATTTGTTTCTCCATTTTTTTATGGATGGTCTTCTTTGATTTTAAACAGGCACTTTACAAAAGAAGACATACATGAGGCCAACAAACATGAAAAAATGCTCATCATCACTGGTCATTAGAGAAATGCAAATCAAAACTACATTGAGATACCATCTCACGCCAGTTAGAATGGTGATCATTAAAAATCTGGAGAACAACAGATGCTGGAGAGGATGTGGAGAAATAGGAACACTTTTACACTGTTGGTGGGAGTATAAATTAGTTCAACCATTGTGGAATACAGTGTGGCGATTCCTCAAGGACCTAGAAATAGAAATTCCATTTGACCCAGCAATCCCAACACTGGGTATATATCCAAAGGATTATAAATCGTTCTACTATAAGGACACATGCACACAAATGTTCATTGCAGCACAGTTTACAATAGCAAAGACCTGGGACCAACCCAAATGCCCATCGATGATAGACTGGACAGGGAAATTGTGGCACATATTCACCATGGAATATTATGCAGCCATCAAAAATGATGAGTTCGTGTCCTTTGTAGGGACATGGATGAACCTGGAAACCATCATTCTCAGCAAACTGACACAAGAACAGGAAAATCAAATACCACATGTTCTTACTCATAGGTGGGTGCTGAACAATGAGAACACATGGACACAGGCAGGGGAGCATCACACATTGGGGTCTGTCGGGGGGAAACAGGGGAGGGACAATGGGGGGTGAGGTGTTGGGGAGAGATAGTATGGGGAGAAATGCCAGATATAGGTGAAGGGGAGGAAGGCAGCAAATCACGCTGCCATGTGTGTACCTGTGCAACACTCTTGCATGTTCTTCACATGTAACCCAAAACCTAAAATGCAATAAATAAATAAATAAAATAAAATAAAATAAAATTTTAAAGAAATCTAAGATTTCTGTCTCTAGAAAACAACCTGAAAAAATTAGTAACAGTTTTCTACAAAACCAGAGCAACTCTTGGCACCCACTGCAGTCCTTTTAGGCCACTCAGCTCAGCCTTCCAGTCCCGGCTAACAGTCATAGTGCCCAAACTCTCCTCCCATTGCCACGCAAATCTTTCTCCATTTTCCAACTATCCTCCTCCTTCGTGATTCTCTCCACTTTCAGTTCCCTGCTACATATAAAGCAGCCTGACACAATCTCTTAAATGTCAATAATTCAATTAAGTAAATATGTGTAAATGTGCTAGGCACTCTGCTAGGCTGTAGGGACTCAAAGAGATACAGTCTATGCCCTTGAGGAGTCTGTAGTCTAGAAGTGAAGACAGTACTGTCTCCCTCTCTCTCACCATCTGTCTCTTCCTTCCTTCCTCTTTATTCCTTTCTTTCTGAGCATTAAGAGAAAAAAAAAAAGCAGGACTGAAATCCAACCACTTTTCCATTAGTCAAACCTGCACCCTAGCCCAAGGCTCCATCTGTCTAGAGGAAAGGGCATCTTTCTCTAAGGTGGTAGCTTTGCACAAAGGTGCCATATGTGATTAGAAAGTTCTGCCTGCCTGCCTGCCTGCCTGCTTTCCTTCCTTCTTTCCTCCCTCCCTCCCTTCCCCCCTTCCATTCTTCCTTTCTTCCTTCTTTCTTTCCATCCATCACTACTGGCCACTCTTTGTGCTACAACAGATGTTGAATATCCAACAGTAACCAAGACAGGGTTTCTGTACTCATGAATTTTACAGCATAGCTGGAAATATAAATTGATAAACTATTATACAAGGAGAATGCATTAATACAAACATGAAAAACAAGCAGCATGAAGGAATAACTCAATCTGAAGAGAGAGAAGAAAATGGTCAGAAGAGTCCACCTCTGAGCTGGGTTTGAAGTGTCAGTTGGAGTTTGCTTAATGGACAAAAAGGAAGAGCAGCCAGCCAGAGAAAACAGAATATCAAAGCTCAGAGGTGAGAAACACCATTTGCTTCAGCATTAAAGGAATTTGCTACTTGCCATTCTGCAAAAAATCTCAAAGTAGTACCACAAACTCTAATCAGCTTTGAACAAAGGGTCTAAGCAGGCACAATAGCATATTCCCATAGTCCCAGCTACTTGGGAGGCTGAAATGGGAAGATCGCTTGAGCCGAGAAGTTTGAGACTAGCCTGGGCAACATAGTGAGACCCCACCTCAAAAGAAAAAAAATCTAAAATGATATTATTTTCCAAAACCAGGGGAAAAAGTCATTCGGGTAGCATCAATAAGCTACATTTTCATCTAAAATCGACCTCAACAGAAGCAAAATTACATGACATTAGAATTTCTTCATAATCCCAAACCACGCAGGGATCAAGTAAAAAGATGAAAAAATTTTACTTCAAAGCAGAGTCAAAGGCAGAAAAAAATATGTATCATTTAAACTGGAAAAAAAAAAAAAAAAGGCAGCTCCTTTCTCACTTTCAGCCTGTACCTGTAATTACCTAGATATTTGCTGCAACTCTTCCTGTCCTCCTACTGTGTGGAGGCCACTTGGTAAACAGATCTCTGTGTATCTTAGCAAAGCATGGATAGAGGGTATTGACCACATTTGGTCATGGATCTACTCCACCTTACAGAGAAATGTTCGCTTCAGAAAGAGCTAGGGGGCTGGGTGTAGTGGCTCACGCCTATAATCCCAGCACTTTGGGAGGCGTAGCGGGGTGGATCACGAGGTCAGAGATTGAGACCATCCTGGTCAACATGGTGAAACCCCGCCTCTACTAAAAATACAAAAATTAGCTGGGATTGGTGGTGTTCACCTGCAGTCCTAGGAGACTGAGGCAGGAGAATCGCTTGAACCCAGGAGGCGGAGGTTGCAGTGAGCTGAGATGATGTCACTCACTCCAGCCTGGCAACAGAGTGAGACTCCATCTCAACGACAACCGCAAAAAAAGAAAAAAAAAAAGAAAGAAAGAAAGAAAGAAAGAAAGAAAGAAAGAAAGAAGAAAGAAAGAAAGAAAGAAAGAAAGAAAGAAAGAAAGAAAGGAAGGAAGGAAGGAAGAAAAAGAGCTAGGGAGGTGCCAATACAAAAGCTAACCCGCCCATTTCTTCATAGGACATGTTGGTCCTCTTGAAGTGAAGTCTGAGGTCATTTGTGGGGCACCAGAGAGGATGAACGCATGGCTGAGTTTATGAGGCTTGCTGAGAGATAAGGCGCAGGCTGCAGCTTTAACTGCTGCAAGGTCAAATACTTGACCAAAAGTGAAAACAAAAATGAAAGAAGCAGAATGTTGCAAACGACAGAAAGGAGAAAAAAAAAGACAATCTCTTAAAATACTGTATAAAAGATGCAATGAAAAATACTTGGACTATGGTAGTTGTATGAATCTCTGTATGGTTTCTGTTCCGTCCCTTTATGATCAGCTCAAGTAACAAAGTACATATGGCATGTTTGTAAGTAACGCAGTCAATGAAGTTAGTTACACCTCTGCATTTATTACCATGCCCCTGAGTATTATTAACTTTTACACTCCCCATAAAATATAATTTATCACTTAAATAATTTGCTTTGTGTCAGGGTTCAGTGTGCTCCAGTGCCTTCCTGCTCATTAAATGAGATATTTTTACTTAATGAGCCAAGGATGTCCTTTGTATTTAACATTTGAATTGATTTCTAACACTTCATTTTTATAATAGTTTGGTGTGTAATTCCAAAAAATGTGGGTTTCATTTCACAATGTCAAAGAGAAACAGTTGAGAAAACTGTTAAATACATGTGGCATTTTAACTGATAAGAAATGGTTTTAGTCCTAAGTAACCGTAAAGATGGAGCAAACAAAAATCATGAAAGTATGCCATCATCAAATAATTATTTCTTTGCACTAGGAAGCAAATAATGGAATTTGGGAACTGACGTACCTATTGATTGTTCAAAATAAAAGTTCAACTCTCAGACACTCTGACAAAGAGTTACGATCTAATGCAAAAATACAAAGTCACGTTGCCATGGTGAGCCGAGCATCTTGGGATTATTTTCAACATGTATAACCACTAGCTTTTGGGTCAGCAGTGTCGACTTGATGAAAATGACTGGTTGTCTGGGATTTTCTTTCCATTTAACAAACCAAAGCTTAAGAACTGAAATCCCATGTTTTCTAAATCATTTTTCAACCCTTTGGTCTTCTAAACAGTTGAAGATACTGTCACCAGACAGGGAGAGGGGAGAAACCAAGTCCAGAAACAGGGAATAAAGGTATCTTTGAACTGGGCAGGATGGCTCCAAAAAGCACTTTGGGAAGCAGAGGCAGGCAGATCACTTGAGGTCAGGAGTTTGAGCCCAGCCTGGCCAACATAGTCAAACCTTGTCTCTATTAAAAACACAAAAATTAGCTGGGCATGGTGGTGCATGCCTATAGTCCCAGGAGGTTGAGATAAGAGAATCACTTGAACCCAGGAAATGGAGGTTGCAGTGAGCCGAGATCATGCAACTGCACTCCAGCCTGGCCGACAGAGTGAGACTCTTGTCTCAAAAACAAAGATATCTTTGATATGAGAACTACAGGCAAAAATGTTATATTAATCCAAATTATTCATAATTCACAATATATACTATATGGATATATGTGTATCTGTATATATCTTAATGTAAGCTTCTATTTTGGATAACAGCACATTGGACTGATCATTTATTTATTAAGCTTTTTTTTAAATTCTGCTTTAAATATGTATAAACAAGCATACCATTATAGTACAATATAAAATCAGAAAAAGAAAAGCAGGATTTAAAAGATTTGGGAATGAAACAGTTGAATGCTTATTCTATTTTTATATACTCTAGAGAATTTGAGTACTTTTCCCTGCTTCTTACTCAGAATTGTCTCCCATTCTATATCCCCTGCCTATTCTTTCAGATCCATGAAAATACACCATTTTGTGATGACAAAGGAACTAAACCAATAAGACCTTGGAACATTAGTACTGCAAAGTTGGTCAAAAACCGTTTCCATGGTTGAATAAGCTTAGAAAGTAATGCCTCTTATAGTCCTTGCTTGCAGCTTCACAATGCACATCTGTATTTTTTAAACTCTGGAAAATTCTACAAAAAGAAAACTTGTTTATCCAGGGTTTCCCACATGTATATGACTACAGAAACTTTTACTGCAGTAACACCTTTGGATACCCATTAACACTACGGTTTTCTCAAAAAGAGTTTGGGAAATGCTTTAACAATTAAATTAATTTAATTCAATAACCAACTGAGTGAGGGTGTTTGAGTGATAATTGAGTGAGGATGTTTATATTTCAGGAAATATCCCTTTCTAGCCAGGCCACAGTGGCTTATGCCTATAATCCCAGCACTTTGGGAGGCTGAGGCAAGAGGATTGCTTGAAGCTTGGAGTTCAAGAGAAATGAACAAAGTATTCATACATTGAAAAAAAGTACATTTGAGTTAGAGAAAAGTTTAAATTAAGAGATAGTTCAATAATGCATATTTAGCATTTGGAAGAAAATGGTTTGTGTATTTGGAATTCACGCCCTGGAGGATCTAACTTTAATAAATGAAATAGAAATTATTTTTAATTAACTAAAATAAATTATTTTCAATTAACATTAACACTATTCATTTTTTAAAAAACTGCTGCAAGTACTAATATAGTATTAATTCCAAATTAACATAAATAAAAATAATAAAAATTTAGTAAATTCTCATAACTGGTTCAAAATATATATTGAAGAAAAACAGCATTTCTACATGCATTGATTTTTTTTAAATTGATTCTCCAAGCATAGCTACATTTTTAAAAAAGAAAAAAAAAATGACTAACACACCCTGGATTCCTTTGATTGTTGAATCACTTTCCTAACACAAACAGAAGCAGTGAGTAGCTCACTAAATGGCAAACAGCAATGTTGTTCTGCAAAATGAAGATTAATACCAAAGGAAACTTTCCGTTGCCTAATATATTTGAATTTCAATTTTTTCAAATGATCGCAACTTTTTCCTTTCATTGTACTGTGTATATAATCTTTAAAATGTATTTGCATTTTAGCTTTATGTCTAGAAAAATCTTTACAAATGGGCGTCACTAGAAAAGCTCATACACTGAGATAGTCCCCTGCCCACAAAAGCAGCCTTATCACGAGTAATTCATTTATCCTACAGCAAAACCAACAATCTCCCATAAAGACTTCCTTGAGACTTCTGCTCCAAACTGGTTTAGATACCTGATCTCTAACTCTGAGTGGTATCTCATGCTACCTCTTTTACTTCCCACATTTTATCATAATTATCTGTTTATTTGTTCATCTATGAAAGCTCAAAAGGGGAACAAATAAGTGATTTAAAAGATGGCCAATTATTATGGCTGGACACAGTGGCTCACACTTGTAATCCCAGCACTTTGGGAGGCCGAGGTGGGCAGATCACCTGAGGTTGGGAGTTTGAGACCAGCCTGACCAACATAGAGAAACCCCGTCTCTACTAAAAATACAAAATTAGCCAAGATGGTGGCATATGCCTGTAATGCCAGCTACTCGGGAGGCTGAGACAGGAGAATTGCTTGCACCTGGGAGGCAGAGGTTGCAGTGAGCTGAGATTGTGCCACTGCGCTCCAGCCTGGGCAAAAAAGAGCAAAACTCCACTTCAAACAAAAAGATAGTCAATTATTAAAAAGTCAAAAAACAATAGATGTTGGCATGGATGTAGCGAAAAAGGAAAACTTATACACTGCTGATGGGAATGTAAATTAGTACAACCTCTATGGAAAACAGTAAGGAGATTTCTTAAAGAACTAAAAGTAGATCTACCATTTGATCCAGCAATCTACTACTGGGTATCTACCCAAAGGAAAAGAAACCATTATATCAAAAAGACACCTGTATGCATATGTTTATCACAGCACAATCCACAATTGCAAAAGCATGGAGCCAACCTAAGTGCCTATCAACTGATGACAGCATAAAGAAAATGTAGAAAATGTGGAATATAGCTACCCTGGAATACTACTCAGCCATAAAAAAGAATGAAATGATGTCTTCTGCAGCAACCTAGATGGAGCTGGAGGCCATTATTCTAAGTAAAGTAATTCAGGTATGAAAAACCAAATACCATATGTTCTCACTAATAAGTGGGAGCTAAACTGCGGGTTCACAAAGGCGTACAGAGTGGTACGATGGATGCTGGAGAGTCAGAAGAGGGGAGAGAAGAGGGGAGTGACAGATAAAAAAGCTACATATTGAGCACAATGTACACTTCGCAGATGATGGGTGAACTAAACTCTCAGACTTCATCACTGTGCAATTCATCCATGTAACCAAAAACCATTTGTACGTCTAAAGCTACTGAAATTAAAAACAAAAATTTTAAAGATGGGAAAACTCTTACAAGTAAAATTATCATGTAATACTCTAGATTTGGGTAAGATAAACAAAGGAATTGAGTGATAATGATGTTTGAAGGAACACGATGGCCTTCTGGAAAGAACAAGGAGAGTGTTTTTGTTTCTCTGAAGAATTTTGCCTTTTTTAAAAAAAATTAAGTAAATGCTATATCCATTTTTTCCAGAATGTTTTTTTTTTAAACGGGTTTTTTTTAGTTGACTTTAAGTCAATGACATGAGTTAGGTACAATTCTCGGCCTTTCATTAAGACTTTAAGAGGCTACCACCTACCTTTATGAACATTCAGCATTTCAGAGACTTTCCTGCATTACCGTAATAAAACGTTCTCATGAGGAAGCAGCTAATGCTGATTTATATTCTCTGTCCTGTCTTTAAAAATGAGACCCCATATGATGCTCTTCACTAACCCCCAGATCTTCTTGCACTAGTAGTTGTGACAAGGTCCAGCATATTCAGTATCTTGAACTGAAACAAAAGGAAAATCTCTACAAACTTGCTTGCTTAAGTGAGTGTAGCCAAGTTAGGCCCTTGGAGAGCAGAGGCCTAGAAAGTAGAACACACCTGATCATCTTTCTCAGTGATAGAGTTCCCCCCTTTCTAGAGATGGCTATTTTCCTGAAGTCTCAGCAGAAGTCCTGGGCACGGAACCCAGGTTTACTGACTCAGCCATGGACTCTTTCCATAAGCCCTTATTTCAGCATATCCAAAAAAAAAAAAAAGGAGATTTTTAGAATCACGGGCCTCCTTCCATTATAACTGTCATCAGCTTTGATATTACCAGACACTTCCTCTAGTATTTTACTTAAAAACACAGAGTCTCTGTGATATCTCTTTATTTCATGATAACGTAGTTTGCAATTTGCCTAGTCTCACACCTGGGAAGAAGCAAGGGCATGTTATTGTATCAGAGCAAACATTCATTGTAAAAAGCAGGAGAAGAAAAGTCAGATCTTTCACTTTCACCATGAGCAAGTTCTCACCCTCCCTGTGCATCCAGCTTTCAGGCGAAGATGAGTTGATGGAAGTGGATATGGCTGGTCCAGCTGTCGCACCCTCCGTGCAGCGTAACTTTTGTGCTGTTGCCTTTGGTGCAACTGCTCGACAGGAAACCACAGTTCTTCCAATAAGCAGAGTGAAAGTGAACACAGGTTGGCAGAACTGTGCCATTTACAAAGGAGGTGGCGAGATATTACTGAGGAAAAGCTAGACAATGTTGCACCAGCAACCTGATCCTGCTCATTCTCTCTCCAAAATGTAGTTTTCAACTCTGCAGGAGTAGCGGCTGTGAAATACACAGGAGAGAGTTTGAAAAGTGTATATTCCACATTTCAAAGCACCTCCAGGATTTCATATTTCAGCATAGACAAAAGTGAAGTGTATGAAGCTTGTAAATAAAATTTACAAACCATACAGAATTTTGCCAAATAAGTCGTTTCCCTTACAATAGCCCATATTGTGATTTCATTAACAAAATTGATACATTAGTTCAAATCAAATATCTCATATCATTAAACCATCCACAGGCAAATTTGTTTTACATTTACAGTTGAGTAAACCTGCAGAGAGTGCAAACTCAGGGGAACAGAAAGTGAAAATATAGTCTTACCAGCATGATTTAAATTAATTAAACAAGCATTAGTACCTTCAAGCAGTTACACATTATCACTTTAAGTCTGTGGTGGGAAAAGCTACGATTTATATGTTCAATCATTTTAATACTTTCCATGAACACGGTATTACAGTAGCTTTGTTAGCTGATGCTGTAAACAAAAAATACAGTTGAAAACACATGCTATAATAATTAAAATGTGATTATGCTGACACCATCTTTCTTCTAGGATCTTGTAACATCTGTATTGACTGTGATAAGCATTGATTATCTGGAATGATATAAATATTTGGGGAGTTAATAACAATCAGGAATTTAGTACATGTGAAGACAGCAAAGATAAATCACAGGAAATCCAGATCAAAGCAGGTTTGTGAATAAGCTTGTTTTTATAGTTAATGACTCACTATAAAGTGCATATACACATTTCTTTTCTCCAATGAGATGCACAAGGAAATGCCATAAAGAAACATCCCGTCCTGTGTAGCATTTCTGTACATCTGTCGAATTTCCATATGTAGAGAGGAGGATGTCAACACACAGCACTACAAAGACTGGATTGATCCAATCCATCAAGTACTTAACATGCACTTTTAAAATCATTAAAAAGTTCTTTGAATTATTAAGACCTATTTCAAAAGAAAAAAAAAAGCCCACAACTTATAAATCTTGCATTTCCTGAGAGGTTAATTTAAGGATGCTAGGGTCAGCAGTTATCCAGTTCTAGCAAAGATTCTAAAATTTCCTTTCAAATGTGGCCTGATACTGAGTCATTTTCTTTTTTTCTCTTTTTAAGGAAAATCTCACCCAGCATCACCAATTGGACGCCTTACCCTCTCTGTGAACATTATTTGAAGAATAGACTGCTTAAGGTACTAAACTGGAGCTCTTTAGATGCAGGAGTAACTGACAGTCTGTGACCTATTTCTCATGTGTATACATACAGCTGCACAAAAGCTTTGTATGATCTAGAGTAAAGCCTTCAACTTAATCTACAAGCTCATCACCATCAGCCTCCCACCTTCTCTCTAGCCTCACCTGCCACCACTAAGCATCTTTCCCAGCTACTTCCAACCTCCTGCCCGCTGCACTTCCTCACAGTAGCCCTTAGGCCCACAGCATACTTCCCTCTTCTGCCTGCGTATTTAACTGCTCCTGGGTCCATACCAACACGATTTAGTCTTCAGTGCCCTTGATGCCCTCCACTTTGGGTCAAGCACATTTTTAAAGTACTCCCACAGCACCCTATACTTACATCTTCCAAAATATTTATCACATTGTATCAAAATGGCCATATGTCTTGTCTATTTCCCCGTAAGTCTATGAGGTCTTTGAAAGCAGGGGCCACATTTTATGCATCTTTGTATTTTCAGGAAAAGCCTATGGCATCTACTAAATACATCCTCAGTGAAAGGAAAAATAAGTTAATGCCACATTCATCCACATGGTATAATTTGACTCTGAGAAAGGCCCTATCAGAGGTGTCTTACATCCAGAATACAATGAGGAATTATTCTAAGCATATTCTGGGGACGCAGAGTGTCGTACACTGGTTCTAACACTTTAGAGAGCTCTGAGAACAAAATGAGAAGAAGCCAAGAGAAAAACTAAAATCAGTCTAGATTTGTACCCTAGAACAAACCTAAATAGGTAGTCGATATGATAATTCATATTTTCCAAATAACATACACTGGTAAAATGCTTCCCAAACCTGGCTGATTCCACTCCTGAGTGGTTACTCCAGAGGTGCGGAATTGGAGGGAGGGGATGGAAAGAGGGGAGCAGAGGAGGGTGAGAGAAGGCACATGTCCATGGTAAGACATACAATAGAATGTCCACAGCAGCTTTATTTATAATAGCCAATCATTGGAAACATCTCAAGCTTTCCTCAACAGGTGAATGGCTAAACATTTTGCGGTATATTTATTTATTTATTTTTTCTTTTTTAGTTAATCGCGCCTCGGATTAACCTCACTGGCTACGATACTGCCACTGGTATATTTATAAAATTAAATACTATTCAGCAATCAAAAAAACAAGCTACTGATACACGCTACATGGATGAATCTCAAAAACATTATGCTGAGTGAAAGAAGCCTTACACAAGAGTACATATCTATGATTCTATTTCTATGCAGATCAGAATAGGCAAAACTAATCTATGATGAAGAAAAAAAGAAAATCAGAATGGTAGTTGCCTATTCTGGAATAGGCCATGAAGACACTTTCTGGCGTGATAATGTCCTATATTCTACACAGATATAATCTGTATAACCTGTAAGTTACACAGGTATATGTATGTGTGCGTGTGCATATAAATATATAGATATTTGTCAAAATGTACACTTAAGATTTATACGTTTCACTGTGTGTAATTTTTACCTTAAAAATCACAAATAATTATTGAGTTCTAACTAATGTTACAGCTGCTGAAATGTTTGGGAATGAAGTGTACTGACGTGTTTAACTTATTTTGAAATGTATCGAAGATGGGACTGGTGGTTGGACAAAACGATGGAAAGACGAAAAGACGTGTGATAAACTAAATATAGCAAAATGTTAGTTGTAGCCTTTAGGTGGCCTGTATATGAGTGTTCATTGTATAATTCTTTCAACTTTGTTGTATTTGAAAATATTTTATGACAAAATAGCAAGGGCAGAGCGTATATTCTAATCCTTCATCCCAAGTTACTCGGGGGCAAGGAAGTGAGGTACAAACATGTTATTTATCTACATTTTGTTTAGTTTGCCAAGTGAGTTTGTATACAGCAATCAGCTACAGGTTGATGAGATTAATATTTAGAACCTACTGGAATCTGCCCCAATTTAATAATGTTGTGAGAACCCACATCCCAACACCCAGTTTTTTCTCTCACCTATCACAAACTAATGCCTGAAATTCCATGAATCTAGATTCACTGAATGAAGGAGAAGAAGCCAGTAAATCAATAATTAGCCCACGAGGAGAAAAGAAGGTAACGGAGCCTTTCCAACTGGGAGTTATCTGAATATGTATTTTCATGAACGATACGGCAGGCCAAGAACAGAAAACTGAGGGGCAAATACCTTCTCAGAGAGAATAAGCACATGTGAAAGTACGCTTGACAATCTTGCCTCCTCTCAGCTGTGCCTGAGAAGTACCATACAGTAAAATAACTAAAACACAGCAATTCACTGAGATACTGAAGAAAAGCTTTTTTACCCCTTTGGGCCTCAATTACTTTAGCTGTAAAACACAGACGATCTTTCCTGTTATCCATAGCAGTTCCAAGATAAGATTTTCAGATAAAATACAGGAGGCCTAGTTAAATTTGAATTTGGGAAAACTGAATATTTTTAGTATATCTATGTTTCCACTATTGTGTGGTACATACACTAAAAAATATAT
Source organism: Sapajus apella (assembly GCF_009761245.1). NCBI lineage: Eukaryota > Metazoa > Chordata > Mammalia > Primates > Cebidae > Sapajus > Sapajus apella. The sequence continues at coordinate 3,343,515 of NW_022436962.1, forward strand.
ATATGTATATATATATAATTTACCCAATGTTCAGGTTCAGCTGCACATTTCGTTTTACTATTGTGTTGTATTTGCTTATCTGTCTGTCTGTTGCTAAATCTGGCAACCCTATTCCAAGGGGACGTGAATATTAGAGCTTCAGCTCAGATTCAATGCTATTTTGATGAAAAATTCCTTATCACTGAAAATCATAGAGACTTATTTTCAAAAGTGTAAGTATTACATGTAAAAAGGATTTAAGTGCATGATGCGAATGGAGTTTCCTTTTTCTTTTATCCTTTTTTTATTTTTTTAAATGGAGTCTTGCTCTGTTGCCCAGACTGGAGTGCAATGGTGCCATCTCGACTCACTGCAACATCTGCCTCCCAGATTCAAGCGTTTCTCCTGCCTCTTCCTACCAAGTAGCTTGGACTACACAAGCCCACCAAGAAGCCCAGCTAATTTTTTTTTTTTTAAGTAGTGACGGGGTTTCACCATATTGGCCAGGCTGGTCTCAAATTCCTGACCTTGTGATCTGCCGGCCTCGGCCTCCCAAAGTGCTGGGATTACAGGTGTGAGCCACCGCACCTGGCTGCAAATGAAGTTTTCAAATTGTAAGTCATTCAGATGAGGCATCCCTGTTTACTGTAAGACAAATGTCTGATTCTGCAAAGCCTCTATAATTCACCACTGTGCCCAGCCTACAAGGAATCATGGACACTTCTGTGACCTCTATTCAGAGAGATAAGGAAAGAAATGCCATAAGATATGTGAATCAATGCAACTGTCTCCATGTGTAAAGTGTTTCACTTGATGGGGGTATGGCTGGGAAAGATACTTGACTTTGATAAATACATCTACTTCATACAAATTGAAGAATTGTTTCAACTGTGCCCAGCTCCAACTGAATGCCTCCACCCCAACTTAATGCAAGCAGAAGATGTTTCTTACTCATCTGAAGTCAGAGTGGGTTCAAATAATAGACATTAAATACCCACCCTGGAATCTGGAAGAGGTCACTGGGGCTAACTGAATACTCCATTGTTTTATTTTAAAATTCTGTGTGAAATGGCCACTGATAAAAAATGAGTTTTTCCTTAAAATGCTGACTGAATCTGTTTTGCAGGAAAAGGAGTGGGCAGCAGAGACAGTTGAAAACTCTCTGCTTGGGCATTCAGCTTAGAGTGGAGAACTGAATATTTCATATTTAAAAGTTGAGATTTAACTTCCAACATCAGGTATCATATTTTAGAAGCCACTGGGGTAAGAGTCAGTCCCAGAAGAGTCTTGTTTATTATTGTTTATTCTCATAAACATAGATCATTGTGGAGGAAATGTGAAAGAGCTGAAAGTAATAAGAAGTTACCGCCAGATAAAAGCTGACCTTCAGAGTCTACACAAGCTGTTTCTTCCAAGCTTCTTGAAACGTGCAGCTCCTTTACATGGTGGGTGAAATGTTTGAATTAGGAACATGTCACGTTTTGCATAAGCTTTTGAAATCTTGCCTAAACACTAACTGAGGTCACCCCTAAAGAAACAAAAGTGTTTACCTGAATGCAATCTCACCTTCACACACACATCACCCATTTGATTTCAAATTTTCTATAAATGTTTTAAATACATGTGCCCTTCCTTTATAACATAATGTGTTTTCTTATACTATTTTAGTTTCTCAACTATTGTTTATTCTACCCATTCAGCACTCTACATCTAAGCTTTTTATTTTTTAAAAGGCTATGCATTAACTTTTCTTTGACTAACCTCTGCACAGCTTTTTTTTTTTAATTGTTACAACAGCTTGTACTGTGCCGTGGCACCAGGATTAATTGTGTCTTCAGTCATTATCTTGTCCTTGTTTTTTTCAGACCTGTGGCCTCTGAAATTTCTCAAAACAGCTCGGGGGCTAAAAAGACATCTTCTTCACAATAGCATAAACTAATGCTCTGTAGACCCAACAATAGATGTTTATTGCACCTTACAAAACTACTTTAATTACCTTCAGATTACTGGTTTTATTCAAATAGATTCATTCTCATCTAAGGACGCCTGTGGACATTTACAAAATGTCTTTACAATGTAGTATTCTATAAAGAGCTATTATAATATTGTCCCTGGCTTATATTTTAAAAATGAAAAGGAGATGGATTCATATTAAATCTTTAAAACCTTTAGGTATTAATATACCAGGGAGGTTTCATCACTGTATATTATATGAGCTGAAAGCCTGGCACCTTAAGACTTCATTTTCTCTCGTTGAGTCCTGGACTTGTTCCAGCACAGCTACTACATCGTCATAATCAGGTTAATACATATCAGCCCATTGAGCACAACCAAGCCTCTAGTTTACGCTGACACACTAATATAGTTATTTCTTTACCTTTGAAATAGGCGCCAATTAAAAAGATAAAGCATTTGAGTCTATCTCCAAATTACTTTCATGTATGCTCCATTACTTGAGTATATACTCCACATTATCTATAAAAAAATTCTTATTTTTAGTATAAAAATCATAATTTAGATATTATATATTAAACAAAGTGTCAGACACTGTGCTAGGTGCTTCATTTGTATGTCATTTAATCTTTATAATTCTCTAGGAAGTGTTTATATTGTTTCCATTTTACAGATAAGAAAACTGAGTCATAAAGAAGTAACTTGCTGATATTCCAAAGCAAGTGGCACATTCAGAACTCCAAAACCCACTCTGCGCTCAACCATTTTCTAATTTTTTAACTTTTTATACACAAATTCAATTGTATTCTAATTTTAATATATTCAAATATTAATATAATATTAAGATGATATCCAATATATGATGTAATTTTATAACTGCACATTTCTATTTTATAAAAATAAGAAATATTGATACTGCCTAAAGATAGCTAACTTTCCTTATACCTCTAAAATTCTATTATTTTAATATTGTAGCTAAAAATAAATTTACGTATGATCCAGTTCACTTAAAAGGATCTCTAGAGATATGTGGATCTGATGGTCTTTTTTGGTCACCACTCACTGTACCATGAACTAAAATAAATGTCACCATAGGCTTAGCCATTGAGAAGCTGTGCTTGCCTTCAAAGCAATAAAAATGGCTGGTCAAATAACTGGAAGGAGGTTATTAAATATTCCCAACACAAAGAAATGATAAGTGTTCAAGATGATGGATATGCTAATTGCTTTGATCTGATCACTATATATTGTATGTATCAAAGCACTGCAATGCATCCCATGAATTTGTACGCTTATTATATGTTAATTTCTTTCCATTAGGATTTTTTTTAAAAAAAGAAAAAGAAGATTGGGACACATGAAAATGTGCCCCTCGAAGGAAAATCATTATTAAAGATTGTCATCTTGCACTGGCTTTTCTACTTTTTAAAAGGTGGCAAAGCAATGGAGATGGGAAACTCTTAAGATTAAATGGTTAAATTGGTTTTGTCTCTAAGCACAGTCCACACAGCTCCCTTTCAAAGGTTTCATTATTAAAAAAACATAAGGAATTCAAGACATTCTTAATGTATTAAAATATAAAACTGTTCAAATGTTTTGACGTAACAGCTTACCTGAATTTGGTTTTCAGGTATTTGGAATGACATCCAAAATTTCCTTGGGTGTTTAATCAATTACCTCTTCTTCCCCTCTGTATTATCCTCCCTGATAGAAATTCAACTCTTTAACGCTAGGCCTTTTCATTGGTAATAAATGGTTTCAACGTTAGTTTGAGGCAAATCACAAAGTCAGGTTGCTTTGTGTTTGGCCTCCCCTCCCTTCTTAAGCTCTCCAGCTGCATTTGCTCTAAGCTTCTCTCTTCCTTCTGCACTTTTTTCACACCCAGCTGCCCCATCCCTTCATTGTTAGAGAAAGGCGGCATAGTAAATGAACTCATAACGGGATGGCTAGCCTAAGACAATGCATCAATTTTGGGGAGAATTTTAGGCGCCAAGGCTCTGAACAGGGAGGTGTTTGGGTTAAAGGGGCCTCAAATCAAGATAGTCTCTACCAACCTCTTATATTATTCCTGCTGATATCAATCTACTGATAAATAAGTTGAATCCATATCTACTGTCCTCCCTTAAAGCAGAAGAGGAAAAAAACTTGCCTATAATATTTCAACTACAAATCGAAGTCAAGGGAATTTCCAGAAAGTATAAGTAGTCCTTAGTCGGCCTTCATTCTAAAGTAAAAAACTCACCAAAAGTACAAGCAAAACTAACGAATCCCATTGCAATGTTTGGCAGCCTTCAAGAAGGCACCAGGAGAACCAGATGTCTCCCTAGGTATCGCTCACGTTCCTACCATGAACTTCGAAGATGGAAGTCTTCAAATAGAAGTGCAAGTACTCCCCAATGGAAGGCACTTTTATTGCCATGATTAATAAAAAGCTTTCAAGCATAAACGATCAAAGACGAATTTAAGTGAAAAGAGAAATAATGTGTCAACTACAAAAGAAGACCTTTTTCATGAATTTTTTAAATGGATGTTAATAAGTACCAAATTGCTTTGATATTTAGATTCCACAGGACAGGTTTAAAAGAATAATGTTGCAATTTCTTTTAGTTTTAAAGTAATCAGTTTCTAGACCCACCCATGTCACACGTGCTCTGCTTAAGAGCAATGGCTTAAGCCGCGGCCACCACTTTATCACGCCTATTCTCCTTTCCCACTTCCTTGGATTAGGTCGGTGCAAACGTCATCTCTGTTTTTGTCATTAAAATGCCATTTACTTTTAATGGCAAAAACTCTAATTACATTTGCCTCAACCTAATACATTTGTCTTTTGCCCTCTTAACAAAAGAAAGGCCTACCTCTGAAACTTATTATGGTGCATTGCTTTTAAAAAGTGTAATCTTTGCAGTGGCAGAGGGACATTTGAGATATAGGTGTCTAGTAAATTTCTGTTTCTGTTAATCAAGATATTGCTCAGCTTTTCAGCGGATGTTTTGCGTGTTTTCAAAGTGGTGAAAAGTTTCACAATAACCTCTGACAGCTTAACATGACTTCTTGCATAGAAGAAACACATGTCAGGATTCCACTTTCTTGCACTGTATTCAAATTCATGAAACACTGTCATTGCTTTTCCAAACGAATGTTGAACAGGATACAGATATGCTCAGTTTTCTCTTAGGCATGTCCCCAGCTTGCTTTCAACCATTTCTCTCATCATATATTTATTCCTCCAGTGCACTTACTTAATTTAAATTAACAAGAAGGTGTTGTACATTCAATATGGTATAGTTTCTCTAAAAACACTGACTAATGCAGCTTTTTAAAGCACTGCACCAAAAACTTCTCTTCTTTAATGTTAATTTTTCTTGAATCTTGTCTCTTTCAGCAAATATGACATTTATGAGACACATGAACTAACTGAAGGGAAAAATAGGCACATCCGCCTTCTGAAGAGATATAATTTCAATAAAAATTTGCTTTTCATAATTAATTATCAAAATGTGAAATGTATTTAGACTGTTTCTTCACAATACTCTCATTTATAAAATTTTTATGAATACATAATACTTATACATATTTGTGGGGTACCTGTGATATTTTGATACATATACATGTGTAATTATTAAATCTGGGTAACTGGTATATCCATCATTTCAAACATTTACCATTTCTTTGTGTTGGGAACATTTCAAGATTTTTGCTTCTAGCTATTGTGAAATATACAGTAAGTTACTGTTAACTATAGTTGCCTTGTGATGCAAGGCAAACACTAGATCTTATTCCTTCTATTTAACTGGTGTTGATCAGTTTGATCAATGATGCACCAATAATAGTGTAGTGATAATTCAAACCACAGAATGTCTTTAACACCAGCCTTTTAAAATATTTACCATTTTTTAAATTCAAGGAAAACTTTTAAAATATGTATTAATTCATTTAAAAACAACAATAAACCCATTTATAGTAATACAAATTTTGTTCTATGAAAAATAATGACTTTTTTTTCTTTGAGGCAGAGTTTCACTCTTGTTGCCCAGGCTGGAGTGCAATGGTGCCTAGGCTCACTGCAACCTCCGCCTCCTGGGTTCAAGCAATTCTCCTGCCTCAGCCTCCCAAGTAGCTAGGATTACAGGCATGCGCCACCATGCTGGGCTAATTTTGTATTTTTAGTAGAGATGGGGTCTCTCCATGTTGATTTGGCTGGTCTCGAACTCCCAACTTCAGTTGATTTGGCTGGTCTCGAACTCCCAGCCTCCCATCTCAGCCTCCCAAAGTGCTGGGATTACAGGCGTGAGCCACTGTGAGAGGCCAATAATGACATTTTTAAAACCAGAACAGATCTCCCACTCTGGGACTTCGGTTCAGATACAGTGCTACATCCAACCCCTCTACAACCCACAGAACAGGAGGTCTTCACAGGGCTGAAAAGCCTCAGTGAGCTGCCTGAACAGGGCAGAACAGCAACTTCGGCCAGCACCATCTAGACGGAAGCACTGGCTGATGCAAAAGCCAGAAAGCCGGCTGGATGGAGCTATCCAACCCCCAGAAAGAAGGGGAACTGAAAGCATGGAAACAGCCCATAGGACAGGACAGGTCCCCCCGACTCAAAGCCCAGCAGGCTAAAAAACTCTCACTCCAGAATTTTTTTTTTTGAAACAAAGTCTTGTTCTGTCGCCAGGCTGGAGTACAGTGGCACAATCTCAGCTCACTGCAACCACCGCCTCCTGGGTTCAAGCAATTCTTCCACCTCAGCCTCCCGAGTAGCTGGGACTACAGGCGTGTGCCACCACACCTGGCTAATTTTTGTATTTTTAGTAGAGACGGGGTTTCATCATGGCGAGGATGGTCTCCATCTCTTGACCTCATGATACACCTGCCTCAGCCTCCCAAAGTGCTGGGATTACAGGCACGAGCCACCGAGCCCAGCCCACTCCAGACTTTTTCACCCAGAACATCAGTTAGAGAGTGACCAGGAATGATCGAGCTCGGCTGGGGGAGGGGCAGACACCATTGCAGAAGCCGACCTTATTTTCCTGAGTAAATAAAACATGCAGCAGCTCCACTGAATCCGTGGCAGCCCAGCAGCGCCTCTGCAGGCAGACGAAGGAAAGGCCACCTCCCCAAGCAGCTACCTGAGATCAAAGCTATATAAATCCAACAAGATGGGAACAAACCAGCGTAAGAAGAACGAAACCATCAAAAACCAGAATGCACCTCCCCCACCATGAGATCACAACTCCTCACCAGCAAGGGAACAAAGCTGGACGGAGAAGGAATTTGAGGAATTCACAGAAGCAGGCTTCAGAAGGTGGGTAATAACAAACTTCTCTGAGTTAAAGGAACATGTTCTATCCCAATGCAAAGAAACGAAAAACCTTGAAAAAAGGTTAGACAAAATGCTAACTAGAATAATCAGCTTAGAGAAGAACATAACTGGCTTGAACACAGATCTAGACCAAGCGAACTTAATAGACATTTACAGAACTCTCAACCCCAAATCCACAGAATATACATTCTTCTCAGCATCACGTCACACTTACTCTAAAATTGACAACATAATTGGAAGTAAATCACTCCTCAGCAAATGCAAAAGAATGGAAATCATGACAAACAGTCTCTCAGACCACAGTGCAATCAAATTAGAACTCAGGATTAAGACACCAACTCAAAACCACACAACTTCATGGAAAATGAACAACTGTCTCCTGAATGTCAGCTGGATAAACAATGAAAAAAGATGTTCTTCAAAACCAATGAGAAAGAAGACACAATATACCAGATCCTATGGGACACATTTAAAGCCATGTCTTGAGGGAAATTCATAGCAATAAATGCCCACATGAGAGGAAAGGAAAGGTCTAAAACCAACACCCTATCATCAAAATTGAAAGAGATAGAGGAGCAAGATCAAAAAAACTCAAAACCTAGCAGAAGACAAGAAATAATTAAGATCAGAACAGAACTGAAGGAGACAGAGACACAAAAAAACCTTCAAAAAATCAACAAATCCAGGAGGCTGTTTTTTTTAAAAGATCAAGAAAATAGATAGGCCACTAGCCAGACTAATAAAAAAGAAAAGAGAGAAGAATCAAATAGATGCAATAAAAAACGATAAAGGGGACATCACCACCGATTCCACAGAAATACAAACTACCATCAGAGATTACTAAAAACAACTCTATGCACATAAACAGTAAATCTGGGAGAAATGGGTAAGTTCCTGGACACTTGCACTCTCCCAAGACTAAACCAGGAAGAAGTTGACCCTGAATAGACCAATAGCAAGGGCTGAAGTTGAGGCAGCAATTAATAGCCTACCAACCAAAAAAACTCCAGGTCCAGATGCGTTCACAACCGAATTATGCCAGACGTACAAAGAGGAGCTGGTACCACTCCTTCTGAAACTATTCCAAACAATCTAAAAAGAGGGAATCCTCCCCAAATCATTTCATGAGACCAACATCATCCTGATACCAAAACTCAGCAGAGACTCAACAAAAAAAGAAAACTTCAGGCCAATATCCATGATGAACATAGATGCAAAAATCTTCAATAAAATACAGGCAAACCAATTGCAACAGCACGTCAAAAAGCTTATCAACCATGATCAAGTAGGCTTCATCCCGGGGATGCAAGGCTGGTTCAACATATGCAAGTCTATAAACGTAATTCACTGAGGTCAGTTGGGGGTGGCTAGGGGAGGGACAGCGGGGGGTGGAGAGGGATAACGTGGGGAGAAATACCAGATATAGGTGATGGGGGGGATGAAGGCAGCAAGCCACCTTGCCGTGTATTTACCTATGCAATAATCCTGCATGATCTGCCCATGTACCCCAGAACCTAAAGTACAATTTAAAAAAAATTAGAAAAAAGAGTGACAATATTAACAAGTTAGAAGGAAAAATGACAATATTTTGCATTTTTTGGTGAATGTCTGAAACGTATGTGGCTTAGAAGGTTGCTGCATTCTCAAATCTACTTCTGCATTTAACCCATTGTGATAAGCCATTTGGTTGAAGTATAGAAAGAAAATCCGGCTCCTCCACAATATTAATGTATAGCTGGAAAAGGGAGGTGTATTTTAATAGCCTTTTCATATCATTGCAGATATTCTACTTTGACATAACACCAAAACTCAGCAAGTGGTAGTAAAGTAGAATAATAGACATTGGAGACTACAAAAGGTGGGTGGGTTGAGAGTGACTGAGGGTTGAAAAATTACCTGGTGGGTACAATGTTCCCTATTCAGGCAGTGGGTACACTAAAGGTCCAGACTTCACAACTACACAATGTATGAATGTAAAAATGTGCACCTGTATCCTCTAAATATATAAAAATAAAATAAAAAACAAGTAGTAGTATCTTAAAGGTTATTTGCAATGTAGAATCTGAAGCCATATCAACGAAGTTTTTATACTCTCTTACATTAAAATCCATTAATCTATCTTGTGCTTTTTTGTTTGTTTTTTTTGTTTGTTTGTTTTGAGACAGGGTCTTACTTTGTCACCCAGGTTGGAGTTCAGTGGTGCACTCTCAGCTCAGTGCAGCCTCAGCCCCCTGGGCTCAAGTGATCTCCTGTCTCGCCCCCTCAAGTAGCTGGGACTACAGGCAGGTACCACCACGCCCAGCTAATTTTTGTGTTTTTTGTAAAGGCAGTGTCTCACCATATTGCCCAAGCTAGTATCCAACCCCTGAGCACAGAGATCTGCCCACCTTGGCCTCCCACAGTGCTAGAATTACAGGCATGAGCCACTGCACCCGACCTATCTTGTGCTTTGAAAAGCCTATGCATAATTTTGTAACATCATGTGTCGGCTATTTGGAAAATATTAGTTCACTCAGTTAAGTAGATCTTCCAAATGTTGACACATTTCATTACACAATATCAAAAATTCACATTTTTATCACCACTAATTTCATCAGAAAAGTCTTAAAGTATTGGGAAACTGCCATGTTTCCAGTGACAAATACAAATTTTCCAAAATTTAAGTTTTGCGTGATAGCTTGAATTGTATCACCGACAACCAATACTATCAGTTGTTTTTCTTAACATAACAGATTCATGTGGTTCATTTTTCAAAAAGTTTACCAAAAATCCAAGTCAAAATAATTATAGTTTGTCAATAGTTTCTTCAGGTAAATATGGAGCTCCATGAAGAAAAAAAAAAAAAAAAAAAAAAACTAGCTAGTTCAGCTTTAAATGAAACAATTGCACAAATACTTTTCCTTAAAATAAGTTTGTGTATTTCCCATGTTATAACAAAGAATACCAGAAAGATATATACTCAATGGCCAAGATTTAATTAAATTAAAGAATGTTCTTTAGTGCAACTGGCTTTAAAAAAAATAATAATAGCCATTGCTCAGTAGTGAAGTACATACTGATTAATAAGTGGCACAGTTAAGTGCCACTCTCGTGATTCATGTGAAGACACCAGCAGTTTTATCAGCCATTGCTTTTGCATCATCAGTACAAATACCAATCCCAAGAAAAAACGGCAAATAACTACCTAGCTTATTACGATTATAAAAACAACATTGACCTGGAAGATAACCTGAGGGGTCTTGAGAATCCCAGGGGTCCATGGATCACATTTCGAGAACCATTGGACTAAGCTATTTGGGGGTGTTTTTCTTTGACAAATTATAATAGTATGTAATTATGAGGTACACAGTGATGTTGTGATATACGTATACAGTGTGGAAACTGAACAACTGGCTCCTGAATGTCAACTGGATAAACAATGAAATGAAGGCAGGAATACAGATGTTCTTTGAAACCAACGAGAATGAAGACACAACATACCAGAATTTCTGGGACACATTTAAAGCCGTGTCTAGAGGGAATTTATAGCAATAAATGCCCACATGAGGAGCAAGGAAAGATCTAAAATCGTCGACACCCTATCATCAAACAAAAAAGAGCTAGAGGAGCAAGATCAAAAAAACTCAAAAGCTAGCAGAAGACAAGCAATAACTAAGATCAGAGCAGAACTGAAGGAGATGGAGACACAAAAAGCCCTTCAAAAAGCAATAAATCCAGGAGCTGGATTTTTTTTAAAAAGATCAGGAAAATAGACCACTAGCCAGATTCATAAAAAAGAAAAGGATAAGAATCAAATTGATGGAATAAAAAATTATATCGGCTCTGGACATCAGGGGGATATCACCACCAATTCCACAGAAATACAAACTACCATCAGAGATTACTACAAATAACTCTATGCACATAAACCAGTAAACCTGGAAAAAAATGGATAAATTCCTGGACACTTGCACCCTCCCAAGCCTAAACCAGGAAGAAGTTGAAACCCTGAATAGACCAATAACAAGGGCGGACGCTGAGGCAGCAATTAATAACCTACCAACGAAAAAACGTCCAGGTCCAGATGGGTTCACAACTGAATTATACCAGACGTACGAAGAGGAGCTGGTACCACTCCTTCTGAAACTATTCCAAACAATCCAAAACGAGGGAATTCCTCTCAAATCATTTTATGAGACCAACATCATCCTGATACCAAAACCTGGCAGAGACTCAGCAAAAAAAGAAAACCTCAGGCCAATATCTATGATGAACATAGATGCAAAAATCTTCAATAAAATACTGGCAAGCCGATTGCAACAGCACATCAAAAAGCTTATCCACCATGATCAAGTAGGCTTCATCCCAGCGATGCAAGGCTGGTTCAACATACGCAAGTCTATAAGCTTAATCTACCACATAAACAGAACCAAAGACAAAAACCACATGATTATCTCAATTGATGCAGAGAAACCCTTCAGAAAAAATCAACAGCCTTTATGCTAAAAACTCTCAATAAACTAGGTATCAATGAAACGTACCTCAAAAGAATAAAAGCTATTTATGACAAACCTACAGCCAGTATCATACTGAATGGGCAAAAACTGGAAGCGTTCCCTTTGAAATCTGGCACAAAACAAGGATGCCCTCTCTCACCACTCCTGTTCAATATAGTATTGGAAATTTTAGCCAGAGATATCAGGCAAGAAAAAGAAATAAACGATATTCAATTGGGACAGGAGGAAGCAAAATTGTCTCTATTTGCAGACGACATGATTGTATATTTGTAAGCCCACATCATCTCAGCCCAAAATCTCCTGAACAGAGGCCTCAGAAGCAACATCACATATCTACAACCATCTGATCTTTGAGACACTGGGCAAAAACAAGCAATGGGGAAAGGATTCCCTGTTTAATAAATGGTGTTGGGAAAACTGACTAGTCATGTGCAGGAAACAGACACTGGACCCCTTCCTGACACCTTACACTAAATTAACTCCAGAAGGATTACAGACTTAAACATAAGACCTAACACCATAAAAACCCTGGAAGAAAACCTAGGCAAAATCATTCAGGACATAGGCATGGGCAAGGACTTCATGACTAAAACACCAAAAGCATTGGCAACAAAAGCCAAAATAGACAAAAGGGACCTAACTAAACTCCAGAGCTTCTGTACAGCAAAGGAAACACTCATTAGAGTGAACCAGCAACCAAGAGAATGGGAAAAAATTTTTGTTATCTATCCATTTACCCATCACAAAGCGCTAATATCCAAAATCTACAAATAACCAAAACAGATTTACAAGAAAGAAACAAAACCATTCAAAAGTGAGTGAAGGATACGAATGGACACTTTTCAAAAGAAGGCATATATGAGGCCAACAAACATTATGAAAAAATGCTCATCATCACTAGTCATTAGAGAAATGCAAATCAAAACTACATTGAGATACCATCTCACGCCAGTTAGAACTGCGATCATTAAAAAATCTGGAGACAACAGATGCTGGAGAGGATGTGGAGAAATAGGAATGCTTTTACACTGTTGGTGGGAGCATAAATTAGTGCAACTGTTGTGGAAGACAGTGTGGTGATTCCTTAAGGACCTAGAAATAGAAATTCCGTTTGACCCAGCAATCCCATTACTGGGTATATATCCAAATGATTATAAATCATTCTATTATAAAGACACATGCACACTTATGTTCATTGCAGCACTGTTTACAATAGCAAAGACCTGGAACCAATCTAAATGCCCATCGATGATAGACTGGACAGGGAAAATATGGCACATATGCACCACAGAATACTATGCAGCCATAAAAAATGACGAGTTCATGTCCTTTGTAGGGATATGGATGAATCTGGAAACCCTCATTCTCAGCAAACTGATACAAGAACAGAAAATCAAACACCACATGTTCTCACTCCTAGGTGGGTGTTGAACAATGAGAACACATGGACACAGGGAGGGGACCATCACACAGTGGGGTCTGTTGTGGGGGGCTAGGGGACGGACAATGTGGGTAGGGAGGAATAACATGGAGAGAAATGCCAGATATAGGTGACAGGGGGATGGAGGCAGCAAACCACATTGCCATGTATGTACCTATGCAATAATCCTGCATGATCTGCACATGTACCCCAGAACCTAAAGTACAATAAAAAATAAAAAATAAAATTGTAATCTATTTTATTACCATAATACGTGCTTTTGTATCTGTATTTATGTCCTTGACTTTTTTCCCTAACTTTTGCATCTCCCTCAAATAAGAGTTTAATGTGCTTTTACCAGTAGATTTATTTCTTCCATCTCACATCTCCAGCAGTTACCAGATTATTGCCATAGAATAATCTTTACCTTTTATATAGTTTTTAAAAGTTAGATTTGTATTGGCCTTGAACTTTTTCCCAAAATTTAAAAATATTTATTCTAAATTCTATAACCAAATATCTTTGAGATTCACTGCCTTCCTTTTATATCACAGCATCTCCATCTTTATAGTCTTCGTTTTGCTTCATCTGTCTGGTGACAGATGTAAGCAGTTGTTTTCAAGATAGGCACAAGGGTGGTAAAATTTGGAGCCCTTAAGCATGTATACATGTCTGGGTATAAAATTCGAGCATCAAAGTCTTTTTCCCTCAAAACTGTGGTTGCTATTACACTGTCTTCTGATCGTTGATATTAAAGAAAAGAAGACTGAAATCACTCTGATTTTACACTTCACCTTTTTCTCTTTATATACATATAAAGTACTTTTTGTTTAATCTTTTAACTAAAGAAAGCGTTATTTGCCAAAATACATTAATATAGCAGGTCTTTCTCAGTAGTCTTAGACATGTTTAAATAATCTCACCATTTTCGTTGGAAATAGTTCTTGGCTTTCATCTCTGGACATCCCCCTTCACACCTCTTTTCTCTCTCATCATTTTCAAGCCTCTGCCTCTTATCCTGTATTATGGGCATTCACACTGTTCATCATCAATGAAGTTTTCAGCTGCATGCTTCTAGTTTCTATCATACATGCCTTGAACAGTAATCGTGTGATGGAGACTTTAAATTCATGCAAACTTTCTTTCTCTTACCTGGCTGCTTTTTACTTTCTACTTTCTTTTCCCTGGTGGCTTTCTACTGCATTTTTGGGGTTCCATTTCTGCTTTTCTCTTAAGCTTTCTGCTATAGTTTCATGCAGTTCATGCCTAATTGAATTTTAATGAAGACATCCAAGAATTAAAAATTTTTTTCTTCTGATTCACTCTTTCTTTTAGTCACTGGTATTTTATATATACATTTAGATATAGATATACAGATACAGATTTAGATATAGATATACTTATATATGTATAAATTTATATGTCCCTTCTCAAACCAGGTACATACACACACATACCTATATCTACAGTTTTGCTACCTATACCAGGTACAAAATTATCAAATTTTGCTTATTTTTTAATAAACGAAAAAACTTTATTAAAGATATACTTTTGTATATGTTAGTAATTTTCAGTGATATTTATCAGAAGTTTATTTGACAAATATTTTACTATAAACATCTTTGTTTCTAATAATTTCCTATTTTAATGTCTTGTATCCTCAGGGAAATTTTTTAATTCTCCAAATAGATAACTTTTATTTATTTTGCACACTCTGTAGCACTTATCACAACACCTTGCATATAGCAAGTATTTAACAAATATTTATTATTTAGTTGTTAATGTAAAATAAAATAGATATAATGAAAGAAAATGCTCTTACAGAGTTAATTGCATCTAGAGTTACAACAAAATGAGAATTAGTTTAAAAAATTTTTAAGCATGTCTAAATAAAAGCTTAAATAATCCTGTAACTTAAATCACTTATCACTTATTTTTATTTACTTATTTATTTATTTTGAGATGGAGTCTCGCTCTGTCGTCCAGGCTGGAGTGCAATGGCGCGATCTCAGCTCACTGCAGCCTCTGCCTCCCTGGTTCAAGCGATTCTCCTGCCTCAGCCTTCTGAGTAGCTGGGACTACAGGTGTGTGCCACCACACCCGGCTAGTTTTTTTTATTTTTAGTAGAGACAAAGTTTCACCGTGTTAGCCAGAATGGTCTCAATCTCCTGACCTCGTGATCCACCCTCCTTGGCCTCCCAAAGTGGCGGGATTACAGGTGAAAGCCACTGCACCCGGCCTGAACTTTATTTTTATTTAAAACAATACATTTTTTACGGTACATCAAATTTTCAACAAGAAACAATTATTTCATTATGATCTCGTAGCACTGAAGTGGTTAAAAATCAAAGTAATATGAGCCCAAGAGATTTTTTTTCCCCTCACATTATTTACATTTCTATTCTAGGATATTCTGCAAAGTCAGAGTTTAACTTGTTCAATTTGTGAGAAATTTTGTTTTCAGGGAAATCATACCAACTTTGGCTTCTAGTAAGTCAAGAGTTCAGAAAAATTCCAATTCTAAAGATGTTTTGAATTAAAGATTATCTTTGCTGTTCAGATTAAATTGACAATTTCTGAAGATTCATTTAACCAGAAATTTAAGCATGGTTTACCAATAGTGAGAAAGCATATTTTCCTCAAAAGAGGATATGGGATTATATGCCCTACATTCTACATAAACCTGCAAAACATACTAATGTAGGGTGTTTAAATTTTTAATAAGGCTATGTACAGCTGGAAAACCTTTACTAGCCTGAAACATATAAGAAATTAACTCAAGACTCAGAAGGCTTAATTTTGCACCTTTTACTGAGTTTTAGTTTTTATCCACAACAGTTTTATTTTAAAGGAATTGCTTTCCTACAGTGGGTTAGCACTATGATCAGAAAGAATATTTTCTTCTTTGCTTTTTTTAAACAGAATTTAAAATCTAGCAGATAAACTGAAAGAAAAGAAAAAATGTACACTAACCTTCTCAACATCCTCCCCCTCCTTTTCCATACAGTTGCCTTTACAAGAAAGTAATTATTAAACATAATCTTTTGAGATCCCCTAAGTGTTGTACTATGCAAAACTACTGACACACAATCTTCCAGTCAACAACAGCACTGAACTTTCATGATGCTGTATAACATTTATTTTATATTTCATCCTGAATGTTCAACTGTTTGAAAGTTGAAATTACTTTTTCTCTGATAACCTCCCCCAACCAAAAAAAAAAAAAAAAAAAGATGATACAGAAAGCAATACAGAATTCTGAGATGTGAATCATATGTGAATCATGGGATGAAGTTTCTATTCCCAGAATACTTGTTGCAAAAAAAAAAAAAAAAAAAGTAAATAATATCTGTCCCTAGCTCACACATGTCAAAAAGCAAGCAACTCATGGATACATTTCTTGGTTTGGATAAAAGACATTATATAAACAGAGGATAGTATATTACTTTTCAATATCCTTAATATAATTTTGTGGAATATAAGAATCACTCAATATCTGTATCTGTTAACTTTTTCTCATTTTTCTGTATACATTCTATTCTCTAATGTAAAACAATGATAAGCAAAGGAAAAGAAAAAGACTAAGACATTAAGTGACATTGCTACTGCATAGTAAGGTTGTAAATAATTTTCTTTATGCTTTCCTTGGTTTTTTCAAATTTAAAACAATGAATTTATATTTTAAAATCAGAATAAATTATTATAAATTGTTGAAATTATATTCTTTGTGCTTCAAGAAGTGAAATGACAAATGTTTCCATGCAATGGAAACACTGATAGCCTAACTTTCCACGTCTCATTCTGCTGACATCCTCACCCCCTACCAACCCAGATCATCAGGCTGGCCCCTAGGATCCTTGAAGGAGCATTTGATCTCTCTCAATGAGTGCTTGATACAAAGACAAGACCAAGCTTAGAGATAGAAACTCTGGAAAATATCCTTTTTCAGGACAAGTACTTGGAGTCTTGCAGACCACCAACCAGTCTCAGTTCAACATGGGCTTTCCAGAGACATGTTCTCCCCCTTGGATGCCTGCAGAAGGCTTTCTTTCCTGTATGAATTTGCCAAAGTTCTCAACATGCCCTTCAGGGCAAGAACTCTAAATCAATATTCAATTACTTATGACTTTCAATTTTTAATTAACATGTGTCTCAACTGGACGGCTGAATGGTCCTTTGTACTTTGAGAAGTCATTATCAGGAGCGTTATTTTCAGCTCCTTTAAAGACATGTACTTAATTATTTATTACATGTATGGTTTACATTGTGTCAGACCTCCAGGCACTCAGGGGGAGAGATTATTAAGCAGATTAGAGCCAATGTCTAACATTTTTCCACAGTGAGTTTAACTGAAGCATAGCCAGGTAAGAATAAAAACACTTAAACATAATACAAAAAGAGCTGGTTGGAAGACACACACACACACGCAACAGACAGACACACGCACACACAGAGTATACTCTAAAGCTGTATCTTCATGTAGCTCTCTTATACCACATTTTCAAAAAAATTTCTGGAATTTTTGAGAGACTAAATTCTTCATTTTTAAAAAATATTTAATAGTTGGACACTTTCAAAAAGCTAGATACCCTATTTATACCAAAAATGCAACTTTTGGATGACCTGACAGAATAATTATATGTACTGAACAAGTGTAATTTATTATTTCCACCTCTGAAACTCAGAAGAGTACTGTCAGTAGTTACAAAACGCCTACCATTTAACAAGCAGGTTGCCATCCACCAAACACGCTAAGAGCCTCTACAAACTTTATCGTATTTAATCTTCACCATCACACAGGAAGGTACATGCCATTATCTCTATTCTATGGACAGCGAAATTAAGTCTTCAAAGGTACTGTGCCCAGAATCACCCAGTAGTAAGTGGTAAGAGTGGGAATGAATCCCGGTGAGTTGTACTCTAAAATCAGGCTCTTTCTAAGGTCTGGCCACTTTTTCAGGTTCAGTAAGGGATGTAGAATTATAAACCACAAGTGGGACTTTTTTTCCTTAATTTCATGGTAGTACACATTTTTAAAATATTTGTGTATGACCAACATTTATCATAACAAAATATGTTAAATGACTAGCATGATTATGTTGATATAGACAAGTGTGGCAGATGGAGGGCTCCAGTTTCTCTTTATTTTCAAATTACACAAAGACATTTACATAAGGAACAAGGTCTCACCACAGCCACGCCGAAGGAATTCTTAATGTCTTAGCTCTCGTGTTAATGCTTTCTATCATTTGAAAATGGCTTTTGTAATTGCCAAAATGTCTGCGCACATTTGTTTCTAAATCACAGAAAGATTGTGAAGGAAGTTAAATAGAAAATTAAGCAAGAGGCAAAACACAACAGCCTCTATACTGTCGACCTTGGTTCAGAACAAATTATGTGGCTGTAAGCAAGAATTACCCAGCCCTTCTTCCAGTGCAGTTTTTCTTTGTTTAGTACACTCTGCTCAGCTCTAACAAAGGGAAATTGGTAAGAAGATAATTAGACCTTCTTTTTAAAAATGACCTAGCAATAGCATCTTTAAAACCACCTGCATCTTTCGAGAAAATGAAATAATACATAAATATAAATGTTTCATGCTGCTATCAAACATTGATAATAAAGGTTTTAATATTTATTGTTACCTTTGGCCAATGCCTGAGTTTACTCTTCAGCAGGAGAGGCACAGCGAGGTAAGGATAGCCTTTGGGTACTACTGATTGGGATGGTGTCAGTATTAGAATATCCCTGTGGAAAAGGGGGCTTGGACATGGCATCCTTAATCTTCTTAACGTTCCCTTCCTGCATTCATCTGTAATCAGCTTTCTCTCAAAGTCTAATAGATTCTTCTTTTTTTTTTTTTTTTAATATAAGGCTCTGTGCTTCTTCACAACCAGCGATATTTAAATAATCCCAGACCCTTCTGTGGTCTACAGAAGGGGTTTTCCTAGCTGTGCCCTAGAGATTTCCTTGCCCTAACATTAGCAATGACTTGAGGCAAAATGTTTTCCTGTGAACATCAAAGTCTTTTGAGCAGTTATCCAGACACCTTACCAGTGTGAAGTTCAAACTTTGTTATCTACGCTTCTCTCCACCTACTGGTAGTTGAAGCAAGGTGGGGCCTGGATGTCATGCCCAAAATTTGACTGAATGCAGTATGCACGTTAGAACCTCGCAGTTAGTTAAATGATGCTTACTTTGTGCCAAGCACCATTCTGAATGCTTTATTTTGTAAGCGGTAACTCACTCCTCACAACAACCTTATGAGGTAGGTATAAATCATTATCCCCATTTTAGAGACGGCAAAACTTGCTCATCAGTAAATGGCAGAGCTGGAACTTGAGCCCAGACACTAGGCCCCAGAACCCAAGCCTCCTGGCTTTGATGTCAGGAGGAAAAGGCAGTTTCCCATCTCACGATCACCTCAGCATCACCCACTGCCACCTCACATCCCACATCATGTTATCCTTCTCTCCTGATAGGGCGGCACCACAACGCACCAGCTCAAGGCCCAGCTGCATCTCTGGCAGATTCCACTTCTGCCTCAAATCTCAGAAGTGAACTCTCACTGAGCCCCTCATCACACATGCATCTTGGGGGCGGATGAACAAACTCAATATCTCCACTCTCTTCGCCCTCTTCAGCCCTTCTTGGTCATTCATATTCTCTTTTTTTTTTAAAGATCTTTGTGGCTAGCACTTTATTTTTTATTATTATACTTTAAGTTCTGGGATACATGTGCAGAACATGCAGGTTTGTTACAGAGGTATACATGTGCCATAGTGGTTTGCTGCTCCCATCAACCCATCATCTACATTAGGTATTTCATAGATTCTTTTCAAGAATCTTTTATATTAAAACTCTGTTCACAAGCAACAATTACCACTCAATGCCTTCTTCATCTGTGGGAGGAAGAGGTCTTCTATGGCATTCTGGCTGCCATCATTTTTTCTTTTCTATAGGCCGGCAAACAACGGTGTGAGTCTCCTATCACACACTTTTTGCCTTGTATTAGATTATTTAGGTGCGTACCTTATTTTTCCTACTTGTGGGTAAACAGGGAAGAAACATCTTTTTTTATCCTTCTTTGTCTTTCCCAGAGCACCTTTGTTATTCGGGGACTATGCCTTCTTTCTCATGCTCAGTAATAACCAAAAAAAGAAAAGAGCGTCCATGACAGCAACTAACAAGGGATTATATTTCCAACCATATTTTGCACTGCAAAATTCAGCTTTTTGACATACTGCCCCAATTTATTTTCAAAAAAATATTTTCCTTTAAAGTAATGCTATTGTTCTTTGACACTGGTGGAATTGCAAAGGATGATGCAGTGTCATGATATCTTCTGTTATAACCTGATGGTGTTTGATTTACAGACACTATAATAGTAGAAAAAATATCTGTCACAGTGACATCGATTGGTATTTTGACTGGCTGAGGTTAAGCCATAGAGGGGGACTGTCAAGTCGGAAAATGTAGGGAAACTCCTTGCTCCTAACAGAGGATGTGTTTGCTAGCTTCTAGCCTGAAAAGCCATTTCCAGACAGATATTTATAAATAAAGAATGTGGCATTCATTGAAATCACGTTCCATCGTGTCTCTTCAGAGCAATCCACCAGCACCACGGTTGCACCAACCCAGTTAAATATCAGAGGTTTTCGTTCCCAACTCCCACCCCTCTAATGAATTAGAAAGCAGTTAACTCACTGACAAAGTTATTCAAAACAACCAAAGCAATTGTGTGTAGACAGTCTGTTATTCAGGAGTTTTCAGTTTTGTAAATTGTTTTGTCTTTGAATGTCTTGTTTCACTATTAGCAGACACTAAAATCTTTTTCTTTGTTCATCTGATGGGACCAAAAGGGAAAAGAAAGAAAATTCAATGTAGTCAAAAGGTATTATATCCATAGACTGTCAAGAAATGGAAGAGACCTTAGTAATTATTTAGCACACCACCTAATTTCAAAAATGAAGAAAGCAAATATCATAGTAAAAACACTTTCCTAAGGACATATGTCTCCTTAGCTATAGAAAAGGTGAAGAATTTCTATGCCTGCGTCCACAAACAGTACATTTTCTTCTAGACATAAAATGCCATTTCCTAGAAGCTCTTCTCAACCATTACTACTGAAGAATTTATAAAACAACAGTTATTCAAAATGAAGATCACAAATCCTGTTTTGCTAGGTGATTCTGAATTCACCAATTGACACAATATTAGTTAGACAATTATCTGGCATCATATAAGTCAACAGTTTTTACTCTTCTCTTTTCTTTTTTGAGCCTACAAATTAAGTGTGGGAAATAAAATAGCCTATAAATAACATCTTCTTAGTTTCTTACAATCTCCCTCTTCACGTTGACCTACCAATGGGAAAAATTTTAAAGGAACACAGTAAGGAAATGGCAAGAGACACAGACCCACCCTAGTAAATGTTAAATATACAAACTCCAAAGCTTGTGAGTCTCTCCTCTCTGACGGGGAAATTCACTCTGACTGTGTGATCCATTTCTCACCTTTACAACTTCCAGGACTGCCCAGTCACACCTCGGGTGACTTCTTTCCCTTGGGCTCCACCAGCCTGTGGACCACCTGCTCGACAGACAGCACTTTGAGGTCCGTGGACACAGACAAAACAATCAATTGAGTAGCTGGTTTAGTAACTTTTAAACCAACTGTATAGCATTTGCTAGACACAAAGCAAGCATTTTAAATTTCCATCCTCTTTTCCCTGGAGGCACCCAAGTTAGAGTTACGGGGTGTTGCAAAGGAAAGTGTGGAGGAACTCAATAGATGTGTAATAAGAAATGATCATACAAGTAAACAGAATTTTGTCTCATTTAAAGATTAAAGATTAAATCTTTAAAGATTAAGATTGATCTTATAATCATATTGAAAATTACTCAGAGGTTTTCTTAAAGATACATTAGATTACATGGTTTCCTTATTGGCCAATCTATACCACATAGGTTTAATGAAGAGTTGACCCCCAACTCCACCCCTGGGATTTCATCAAAGAGGCCACCCTGAAGTCTCCGGCCTAGGGCATAGTAATCTGAAACTTATCTATCACTGACCACCATCAACGTCTGTCATCCACCTTGCTAAAGGTATCGTTCCCCTGCTTGTGACCACACTTTAAAGAGTTGCTTAAGTTGCTTGATACAAAAAAATATGAATAGCATAAAACGTGTTAATTTAATAATACTGCTATCTTTGATTTGCATTTTAAAGGAATATTCTAATAAAGCCATGACACAATAATACAGAAAGGCTTTCTATTTCAGCCAGGATATAACAGCTATTTACTTTTATTTAGTTTTATCTTTTAATTTTATTTAATTTCTTCAAGGCAACCACTGTTTTACTGTTACCTACTAAAACTGAAAAAATGCTTAAAGTATTTGCAATTTTAGATTTAACATTAGGGGAACAAACTTAAAAGAGTAATTGAATTTCACTTTAATTATCTTATAATTTGCCTTCTTAGTAAGAGTGTATTTTCAGAGATATTTCAAGGAATTTCCTTTTTTAAAATGACTAGAAGCATGTCAACATAAAGGCACACTTTCTAAGTCAAAACTAGATTATTTTCCTTGAGTTTAAGATGAATAATCTCCTTATAAGTATCTAAGAATTATCTTTTTTATTCATTAAAACAATTTTAGACTATCTATTAATGAAAGAAGAAAGTACCACTAAAATCTTCTGTGTAGATTTTCTGAATGTGAACTTTTGCAATTTTTTCCCAACATTTTCCTGTTTATAATATTTTTAATTTGTAACTTTTTTCCCAGAGTCAAGACACTGACTCAAAATAGTATTACTCAATGATTTATGACATGAGACTATAATTTCTTTAGAGTTACTTCCTAGAGCGTTAAGAAATTTCTCTTCCATCCCCGCCCAAGAATAATGCTGTTCAAAACATTTACAAATTTGTCCTGCATATAAACATAGGCTTTAAGACAATATGAGTAGTAAAAACAATAAAAGTCATATGAAGTGTTCAGTTTTTCAATCAATATATTGAAGCTATACGATGTTTACATGCTGCTATTCACTTCAGGGAGACCCAGAAGAGAATCCATATCTATTGTACAGGGAAATAGACAAAACAACAAGAGTTTTAGCTGTTGGACACTGATTAAAGAATAATGGGAAAACTTTTATGCAACTAAAAACCTTCGGGGACTACTTGCTTTTAATGGACAGTAACAGGTTTTGAAACCTTTACAAGTTCTGTTCAAAGGTCATCTATCTCTTGAAAGTTGACCTGAGATTTTATTCATAGTGCCCAAAGAGTAGCCACTCATTCGTTCATTCAGCACATGTTTTTTTTAGCTTCTACTACGTGCCATGTACAGGATCTACAGAAAGGAAAAGTACAGCCCCTGCCCTCACTATGCTTATAGTTAAGAGATAACACAGACATGAAAACCAACAATCTGGGCATATCCATAAATGTTATAATATGGGCGTGTTCAATGTGCAACTGAAGTGTGGAAGAAGGGCTGTCCACAGATGCTCTAATAGTCACTCAATACCTATGTCATGAGCACCTCAGTGTCAGATGCAGTACTTGCCACCAGGATGACAAAGGTGAAGAAGGGAACAAAAGTACACCACACTATGACCATTGCCATAGCAGAGATAGGCAAAGATGCCACAGAAAAACAGCGAAGGGTATCTGGCTCAAGGTGAAAGACACACATTAAGATCTTGAGCTGGACGCAGTGGCTCACACCTGTAATCCCAGCACTTTGGGAGGCCAAGGCAGGAGGATCACGAGGTCAGAAGATCAAGGCCATCCTGGCCAACGTGGTGAAATCCCGTCCTTAAAAAAAAAAAAAAAAAAAAAAAAAAGATCTTGAAAAGATATTCAAATGTGTTAAAGTACTTACATTTACAGATTTAATATTAGGAGAACAAACTTAAAACACTGGCTGAGCTTGCACTGCTCTAATTTTCTTTTAATTTGCCTTCTTTGTATATTTAAATATGAGTAGGATGTGTAGGAAACAGGAGGTCCTATGGCATGGGAGTCTAGAGAGCCATGTTTTAAAAATGATGAGTAGTTCTGTATGGATGGGATGCAGGGTGTAACTGAGGGAAAAAGCAAGGTCATATCAAGGAAGGAGTTTCATCTTTAAAACCAATCTAAGCAATTTGGGCTCTGTTCCCTAAGCAACAAAAGCCATCAAATGGCTTTATAAGGAGGAAAGTTCTGATCAGATTTGCATGTTTTACAAACATTATTCCGGTAATTGTTAGGGGCTTGCCCCGTGGATTTTACATCCATTCATGAATCTGACTCCCACCCCAAACACAGGCTCAGTCCAGCCCCATTCTCTAGGATACATCTTAACTGTAGGTAAGAAAACAATAAAGTGACCTTCCCAGGCACAACAAGCAATCTGAGGCCAGGCACGGTGGCTCACCCCTGTAATCCCAGCACTTAGGTCAGGAGTTCAAAACCAGCCTAGCCAACATGGCAAAACACCATCTCTACAAAAAATACAAAAATTAGCTAGACATGGTGGTGCACACCTGTAATCCCAGCTACTTGGAGAGGCTGAGGCAGGAGAATCACTTGAACCCAGGAGATAGAGGCTGAAGTAAGCAAAGATCATGCCACTGCACTCCAGCCTGGGCAACACATCAAGACTCTGCCTCAAAACAAAAAACCAACAAGCAGTCTGGCTCATTGTTGGTTCGGCTCTCACTGGAAGCCTTCATTTTCCACAACTGATCGTTCTGCCTTTGCAATCCTTCCTCTCCATTGCTGGGGACACTGTTCTTATCCCTTTTCCACTGCATTTCTGCCTTCAGGGGCTTGGCCTTTTTAGCCTGAGTTTCTGCTTTTGCAACCTCATCTCTCAGGTCTGTGGTCAAACCCTGGGCATAGTTCCCCATTGACATGGTTTGGCTGTATTCCCCCACCCAAATCTCATCTTGAATTGTAGCTCCCTTAATCCCCACGTGCCATGGGTGTTATTACACTGCAATCGCCAGCAGTTATGCCATTTTTTGCTTTTTTCTCTGAATCATTTTGTCCTAAAGAGCTCTGACAATTTAGAAGGTGTCACATTTTATTAGACAGAAGTCCTGGTTTAATAGGTGAAATGTCTGACTACGTGACATATCAACTCACTTGTGTTTATAAAATGCAAATGACTTTTGTAATATAAAAGGTGGCAAGGTCTTTTAGTAGATTATCCTTCCACATCTAGCATTTTTTAAAGCAAAGGCACATTTATTCAAGATAAGGGGATAAATGACAGTAAAGGCATGGAACATCAATTTGCTGTCAAACGGCAGGTGGCTTTGTGTCAGTTTCCCTCAAGATGCTACAGAGACTGTATAAAGTACCGTACACATTTAAAATCATATACAACTTAATTTTCAATGCCCAAGTCTCTAAAAATATTTATACATAACGATATTTTCACTTATATCTATAGCACTATAAAGCAAGAGCAAATTTTCTAAATTTGTTGCTGGATTTTATTTCTTTTTTTTTTTTTTTTTGAGATGGGGGTCTCACTGTCACTCAGGCTGGAGTGCAGTGGTATGATCATGGCTCATAGCCATGACCCCCCAGGCTCAAGTGATCCTCCCACCTTAGCCTCCTGAGTAGCTGGGACTACAGGCATGCACCACCATGCCCTGCTAATGTTCTAATTTTTTGTAGGGTGGGGTCTCACCATGTTGCCCAGACTGGTCTTGAATTCCTGGACTGAAGCAATCCTCCTGCCTCAGCCTCCCAAAGTGTTGCAATTATAGGCATGAGCCACCACACCCAGCCACAAATTTTTTGTAATAATATATAAGCTGGAAAAAACATATTCAGACTTATATCTTTCTTGATTAGTGTATTGCTATCATTTGTTACGTCTCTACTATGTATTGGGCATAATACAAAGTACTTTAAATACTGTATATTATTTAATACTAGCAATAATTCTGTGGTAGGGATTATCTTCTTTCTATAGATGAGAAAACTGAGAGGTTAAATGACTTCCCCCAAAATCATACAGCTAGTATCAAACACATCTGAAATTCAAATCCAAGCTTGTTTGATTCTAAAAGCTAATTCCTTTTTTCTACCAAGCACTACACCCAGCATAAACTCAGGAAATCTATTAGCTTGGTTTTAATCACCTCCGCAGATAACTATGTGATGTTGAGCTAGTGGCTTAACCTCTCTTTTCTTCAGTTTCCTCATGTGTTAGAACAGGAAAAACAAGAGCACCTACAACTAAGAGTCTTGCTAAGATTTGATAAGTTCACATACGAAAAGCGCCTGGAACTATGACTGGTGCATAACAAGTGCTTCAAAAACTGCATCAAAAATTGATGGCTGTTAATATCATTATCATTACTGGTGTTGCTACCATGCAATGCTTCCCTCCATGTGAAACCTCCCTGGACCCTGCGCTTTCTCCTCTAAAGCTACCATCCCACTTCATGTTCCCCATCGCAGCTACACTTATTGAAGGAGGCGTTTATGCTTGCGGTCTCTGTTTCCTACTCAGCTGTGGTTTCGTGGTTTCTACTGCAGAAGGTGTTTTTGTTGAGAACACTGTGGCAGGGACATTTAGGTGTTCAACAAAGCTCATCTACTTCATCTTCTAGGCACACATTCAGACAACAATTTCCAACCTCCCTTGCTGTTGGGTGTCTCCATGGGATTAAGCTCTAGCCAACTGAATGGGGTTCAAGGCGATCTGGCCCTTTGAAAGGTTTTACATTATTCCTCTCTTCTTGCATATGCAGACCTTATGCTGAGGATTCAGGTTCATAGTTCAAGGCCGGAAGGTATTACAGAGACACCGATTGAAAGGACTAGTGTCCCTATGTGAATATATGGAGCACAGTGTACATGCACACGCGCGCACACACACACACACACACACACACACACACAAAACCACCACCTCACCCACAGCCAATTGGAAATTGCACAAAAAATAAACTCGCGTTAAGCTATTAAAATGCTGCAATTGTTTTTTACAGAAGCTAACATTATGTACATTAGCTAATATGATCACCTATGATACGCACGACATTGTTTGTCTTTAACCTACTTGGCCTCTCAGAATTTCTTCAAACATTTCTCACAGCTCCTGTGACCTCAGACTCTTCTGATTTCCCCTACATCTCTGTGCCTTCCTTCCCGGCTTCATTTCCTGGCTTCCTCTCCTCTGCTTCAGAGGGCTACAAGCTTTTTCTCTAAAAGGCTGGATCATAAATATTTTAGACAGTATGGGACACATGCAATCTTGCATATTCTTTGTTTTCTATATAAGCCTTTAAAATATAAAAAGCCTTTCTTAGCTGCTAGCCATACGGGCACAGGCCCCAGCCTGAATTTGGCCCATTGGCTGTGGTTTCCGGACCCTTGTTCCAGTTGAGTGACAAACGTAGAAGTCCCCTATTCCTGGTTCAGCCTCAACTCCTGCTACCTTGGCTTCATACACTCTCCCTAGAGAATTTTCTCCAATCCCATGCTTTAAACACGCCTGTATATTAATGGCTCCTAGATAGGTATCTCCTGAGCTGACCTTTCCCTTGTGAAACAGACCAAAACATACAAATGTCTACTTGGCATCTCTTCCCACTGGATACCTACTAGGCCTCTTATACATAAAAAACCTGAAGACGGACTGATGATCTCCTCCTTCAACATGTTCCCAGCTTAATAAAACACACCGTCATCCTCAAGCCAAAAATAGAGACTCTATCCTTGATTTTCCCATTTCCTTTATTTCCCGAGCCCAACCCATCACTAAGATGTGTTCTTCTAGTTTCAGTTTATATCTGAAATCCATCCACTTCTCTGCATCCCCGGAACACCACCCTAGTTCAAGCCATTGCTGTCTCTCATCTTAAAACAGCCTTAACTGGTCTCCCTGCTTTCACTTTTGCCTCCCATAATGGATTCTCTAAAGAGCCACCAGAGTGATTTTTAAACATTCAAACTGATTCATGATGCTATTCAGAATCGAGTGTCTTCCCCGGCTCTTAAAATAACACCAAACTCCTTCCCGCGTAGGATGAAGTCTCTTCTCATTTTGTTCTGCTCACTACCTCCCCCGCTACTGTTTGGCCATTGGCCTCTGATCTGGTTTCGCCTCGTGTCCCTTCCCAAATCTCTTGTCAAATTGTAATCCCCAGTGCTGCAGGAGGGAGCTGATGGGAGGATGACTGGATCGTGGGGGCAGACCCCCCCTTGATATTCTCATGATAGTGAGTTCTCACGAGAACTAGTTGTTTAAAAATGTGTAGCACCTCCCCCTTCCCTCTCTTCCTCTGGCTCCAACCATGTAAGATGTAACTGCTTCCAGTCAGGCAGGGTGGCTAATGCCTGTAATCCCAGCACTTTGAGAGGCCAAGGCGGATCACCTGAGATCAGGAGTTCGAGACTCGCCTGGCCAACATGGTGAAACCTCGTCTCTACTAAATCTACAAAAATTAGCCGGGCGTGGTAGTGCACGCCTGTAATCCCAGCTACTCAGGAGGCTGAGGTGGGAGAATCGCTTGAACACGGGAGGCGGAGGTTGCAGTGAGCCAAGATGACGTCACTACACTCCAGCCTAGGTGAGAGAGCAAGACTGTGCCTTAAAAAAAAAAAAAAAAAAATAGACGTAACTACTCCCTCTTCACCTTCCACCATAATAGTAAGTTTCCTGAGGCCTCCCCAAAGATGCTTTCTGGACAGCCTGCCAAACTGTGAGCCAGTTAAACCTCTTCACTTTATAAATTCCCCGGTTTCACGTATCTTTTCATAACTGTGCAAGAATAAACCAACACAGCCTCTTCCTGCACACCTGTTTTCCATTACATCACTTTATTTCCTTCACAATGGCGTTCACAACGTATAACCTGCTGTATTTATAATTATTTATCAATTTTGGTCTTTTCCCCAACATGTAAAATGCCCTTACACACTAGAATTCAAGCCCCATGACGGTGGAGATCACATGTATCTTGTGTACCAGTGTGATGCCTAGAACATTAACTTGTATGTGTTGCATTTAATAAATATTTGAGTCATAAGAGATGAATACATGAGTGAAAACCGGAAACAGTCCAGCGAATTCTAGTGACAGAATTTGTTTTGACTTTAATTTAGTGACACCAGCTTCAGGTAAATTGTCAGTTACTGACGGTATTTTGCAGCTCAAAATATTTCACAGTTATGCTTGCCTTTGTCTTTACTTTTTGTGAATCCCAGTGTGAGGCCAAGTGACATCTAATGTTATGAGTGTTACTTTATACAGGACGTTGAGGTATAAACAGGGTGATTTCAGCAGATGACCATTTATGTGGTTGGGCTCCATGTTCCCACCCAAATCTCATGTTGAATGATAATTCCCAGTGTTGGGAGGGAACGTGGTGGGATGTGATCGTGTCATGGAGACAGATTTCCACCTTGCTGTTCTCATGATGGTGAGTGAGTTCTCATGAACTCCGATGATTTGAAAGTCTGTGGCACTTCCCTTCATTCTCTCTCTCTCCTGCTCCACCATGGTAAGACATGCTTGCTTCCCCTTCCCCTTCCAACATGATTGTAAGTTTCCTGAGGCCTCTCATCCATGCGTCCTGTACAGCCCGCAGAACTGTGAGTCAATCAACAATCTTTTATTCACAAATTACCCAGTCTCAGGTAGTTCTTTATAGCAATGTGAGAACAGACTATTACAACCATGAATGTGAATTTAGGAATTTACCTCAAGTCTCTGCTATTCTAGTCTCATCATCATTGCCCAGTAGAACCTGGACTCAACAAATTTCAGAGAAAATTATTCATTATCCCTTTGCCTCTGCTTCTATAAGGGCCCTAGTAATTTCGTACTTTGAAACATGAAATAGGAGAAAGTACTGTCACAAAAATAGTGTATGGAAGGGATTGTGAGGCATAGAATATGAAATGTAAACAAGAGAATAAGGCTATGAAGTCCTATCCCACTAAACACAGAGTTCATCTGAAAACTCAAAACATAGGCCACCTGAGAGTTATGAGAGCATCATGCCAGTCTGAGTCCTGAAATTTGTACAAATCTTGAAAAGGAACCTGGGGGGAAGAGAGCAATTGTTAAAATTCTGGATGGCAGATTAAAGGCTTAAAGGAATTGATACTAAATTCCCCTGAAGAAAAGATATTTGGAGGGACACCACGGCATCATGGAACGCTTGATCCAGCTGTCTTCTGCATCCACTCACCAGAGTGTGGATTTAAATCACACACCAGCATGACTTCAGCCGGATGGGAGAGCTTCAGGACTGTTAACGTAAGATCTCACCGGCTAGAGATACTCAGTAAAAGCATGTCCATCTCACCATTGCAGCAAAGCTTGTCCTGGGTACCCCTGGCCCCACATCTCCTTTGATAATTGCTCTCCAATGGGCTCTTTCTCCTCCATGTTACAAAATAAGGGCTGGCATATTTCATTAATACTGGATGTAAACGAACAGAGTACCTTAAAGCAGTACTCTTCTCAAATTAATTTGCATTTGAATATATGCTAAAGGAATAAAGGTTGAGCAGTAGAGCCAGTCAAGCAGCTGTGAGAATACTTGAATGGAATTTTAGAATTTTTCTGTGGTTTTCCTGAAAACATCCCATGCAGGAAGAAACCCAGATTTTGGGACCACAGAGGATGGAGTAGAACAGAATTTTGCATTTCCATAAGAGACAACATCATTCATTCCCTTGATACAGTAAATCTAGATTTAGGACCACAGAGGATGAGGTAGAATAGAATTTGGCATTTCCATAGAGACAAGATAATTCGTTCCCTTGATACAGTAAATTCAGCTCATAAACATCAGTGTTAACCAACATTTACTAAACAAACTATGTGTCAAGGATTGTGGCAAGTGATGTGAGAACTAAAAAGAGAAAAAGCCCCAGCCTCTGTTTCCCAAAAGCAAACAACTTCGCAAGAAGAAAAGGCACATGTTTAAATAGCTCTGATCTAAGGCAGAGTACGGAGAGCATTTTAATGAGAGTAAAACTGCAGAACTTGGGAAAAGAGACTAATTCCCATTAGGGATGTTCTAATTCATCTAAAAATCTGCTAAATATAGACTTATGGGTACAGGCAACGATAACCAATATTCAAATTATTAAGCCACAATAAACTATATACTGAAATAATAATAATACTTGTTCTCTGATGATTTAGAAATAATTTCAGAGTTTTACAAAGACTTGGAGCTCTTTTTATAACCATAAAATATCACTGAACTATAAATATAAGATGTATTATTGTTTACTTGAATATTCTAGTTAATAAATTTTTGTTTCATTCCTTATTTCTAGGAAACATATCCAAGTAACTAATTTTTCTTTATTCTTTTAGAGGTTGAGTGACATTTTCAGATACATATAATAGAACATGATATAAAATTCAGAAATTCCTGACTTTGGAACAAGGCAGAAGATACGCAAGAATCGAGAATTGTGTAAATTTTTAAAAGTGGGAAGGTCAGAGAACACACAATTGTCAATAGATATCTACGTTAATAAAGCCTTGATAGCACAAAAATCCTTAAAATGACTTAGGTTCTCTCTATCACTACCATACATATTTTGCAGAAGAAAGTCATCTGTGGCAGGCAGAGCCGTGGAGACACCAGCTCTGATCTGGGTGGGAGCTGAGCCGGCTAAAGTGCCGATGTGAAAAAGCCATATCACTGCTTAGGCTCCCCTAGCATCTCTTTTAGTTTTCAGGGTAAAATCAAGCCCACCTTCTTGGAATATGGTAAAGAGGTATTTGATCCCTCTTCCAGGCTCTGTTCCCTATCATAGCCAGAGTCTGAATCAATATGAAAGCTAGCATCCAGGCCTTGTTACCTTTCTTGCTATATCTGTCAGAACTAAAACTTTCAGAAGCTACACATCGAGAGGACGAAGTGGAGGGAGTAGCAGCATCTGATCTTAGGAAGCAAACTTTAATAAGAATTCCATACAGAAGGCAAAGGAGAACTCTGGTGGGCAATGCCCGGGGTAAACTGGAAAGTTACTTGCATTCAAGAGCCTGAGAATGTGGAAGAACCAAACACAGAAAACAAAATCCACATAATAAAAAAAAGCCAAGGAAACCATCAAAAACATACAATATAAAATAGTAAAAGACCAAACAGATTGATACTGTAATCCCAGAAGGTACAATTCTCTTATTAAAACACTGTAATTCTCAGATTAGGTTGCTATTTTTAATAAAAGCAAAATTCAACTACCTTTGGCTTAATAAAAATAAGAGACAAAAGGGCAAAAGGGACTTCTGCAAGGTAGGGGATTTGCTTCAAGTTCAATGCTTAAAGATTAGGACTGGGATGGATCTCTCCACCACAATCTTCTAACAGATGCTGGTTTAGTGACTACCAGCTATGTCTACATCACATCCATATCACCTAGGAGGAGGGCCCCAAATTATCATAACAAAATGTGGTTGCAGAATGATACTAAAGCAATGGGTAGAGGCAACTGCAAAATACCATAGACAGAGGTGAACAAAGAAAAGGAAGGTAAGATCACAAATGCCAACAGTTCAGTCTAAAAAGCCATACATAGACATGTCTTGGGCAAATTAAAGAGAGTTTTTTTCTTTTTATCAAGAAGATTTAAAAGAAAGTCGCTGCAGTTGGGATACTCGATATTTTCAGATGATAAACAAAAGCGTAAGTTTCCAAGCCCCCAGAAAGAACTCATCAGAAGTCTACAGTGACAGATGGTAAGACTATAGAACTTAGGGTCCCCTCATACATTCTAGAAGTTTGCTGTCCCATTTCCAATCTCAGCCTTATAATAATATGGGGCCACTATATATGAAATAGATGGATTTGAGGTATTTTTTTCACCCTACACTATTATTAAACTTAATATATAAGGTGAAAGCAGATCAGCATGTAAGCAAGTCTGGATGAGCGCTGGAGACCATCGCATCTGAACAAGAAGGTCCCATTCAATCTGTGTCATTCAACATACAACTTCACTAGGGTGTGTTACACTCCCCGGTGTGGCCACAGACTTTGTTTTCTATACTCAGTTTTCCCTGGCCAGTGGAGTCTCATCCAAGTATTTCCTGCATAATTAGGACAAGATTAGATACACAGATGTCTCTGCATAGACTCAATAGTACCTAATGCTATGAGATTTTCCCAAAAGTGAAAAAAGATATTATATGTGTGTACTATTTCCATACAGCAATTACATAAAAAAGGAACTAAAAGAAAATGCACTAGGTTGTGGAAACATAACAAATTAATTCTATTTTCATCTTTAGTGTTATTGGTATTCCCAGATTATTTAAATAATTGCATATTCATCTCATAATCAGAAAGAATCAATATCTTGTGAAAATTACTTTTGCAGTAATGTGGAGAGGGGTGTGAAGGGTCAAGGAGAACAGTTAGGAGTCTGCCGTTGTCAAGGCAAGAGTGTGGTAAGGGCCAGGACAGAATTAAAGAATTTAGAAGTCATTAAAAGGGTACAAAGATGTGGGGACTTATGTAGAAGATGAATAAAAGTCCCCTGGCTTGGGAAGCTGGGTAGAAGGTAAAAACATGAATTAGGGGTATATATGTCATTGAGAAGGAATGTCCCAGAAAAATGGTACGTTTTATTTTTGGCATGTGTTTGGTTTGAGCTGCCTTGAGACAGGCAGGTGGAGATGCCAAGTAAACATGATGAGAGAGAAAGATTGAGAGTGAGGGAGCGGGAAAGGGAAGAAGGAGGAAGGGAGGAAGGGAAGAAAGGAGGGAGGGAGAGAGGACAACGGAAAGATAGACATGAATCAGGGGTTTGCAACACAGATTTAGGCTGAAAATAATGTTTGGCAGTAGCATTATATAAATGTCATTGACTCTGTGTAGACTGATATGGTGCCAATGGGAGGCGTATGATTATATAGGCTTTCTTTATTCTTCTGTGACAGGGTTTCTCAATCTCAGCATGACCGATTTGGGGGTGGGATAATTCTTTGTAGTAGGAGACTGCCCTGTGCATTTGTAGGATGTTTATCAACATACCTGACTTCTAGCTACTAGATGCCAGTAGCACCAGCCTTCCCTCTCACTGTGATCACCAAAAATATCTCTGGACATAGCCAAATGTTCCCAGGGGTTACATATCACTTCCAGTTGAGAACCACTGTTCTAGTGCATAATGGCAATGGGGCATGATGTCACTCAATTTAAGAGGAATCTATTTATTCAGACTAAGAAATTTTCCAGTAAGGATTTTTATTGGGTTACTATGTATCAGGTATTAAGTACTAGAACTAGAAAAGTGAATAAAATATGGACCAGGTCCTTATGGAGCCAATAATCCAATGAGGGAGGAGACACAGAAACAAATAGTTACAATGTTTTATGCAAAGTGCTACAGTTTTAGCAAGCACAAAATACTCTGGTAGCAAAATAGAGAATGCTAATGTGACAGAGGAAAAAAAGAGTCGAAGAGAAAATGACATTTAAGCTGGGTGTTGAAAGATAAGTCTGACTTCCCCAAGTGAAAATGATAGGGCAAGGCATTCCAGGAAATGTGTGTGCAAAGAGCATAGTGAGGGAGCAGCGTAGACGAGAGTGCTATCACACAGCTCTGTGTCAGGCCCTTGAAAACTAACATTGTTTCCATTTTTACTTCCATAGTGCATTGATACAATCTCCAAAGAACTTATAATGGCTCCGGATCTACCTTAAGACATGTTTTTCTGTTTTGCTCATTAATGATTCCATCTAAGCAACAACATCCACTTATATGAAACCAGCACCCAACGTGAAATGCATATTTTACCAAATGTAAACAAAGTGATACTAACTGTGCTGGGCAGAAGAACAGAAGTTGTCTTTATATTTATTCTAGTTCCCACGTATTGCCAAGAGCACTTAAATTGACCTCATATGGGGCCATTAAAGAGGGTTTTCATCCAGCTGGCTGGCTTCCCAGTCAATATCTCAGGAACAGCAGGGCTTCTCCCCTGCCTCACCAGGTAACCCCTCAGTGAGACTAATTAGATTTTTTTTCCCAAAAAACATCCAGGCTATTGATTTGAGAATTGAAAATAATATTGATGCAGAGTAGTCAGTTAAAGTTGAATAAGAATTAACTACAGAATTTTTTATACTAAGAAAAATATGAAATGTCTATAATTTTTACTGCTTTAAGAATTTCAATTTTAAAATTCATATGATGTAAACCCCTTGGTAAAAAATCTGGGCTTTCTAAATCAAAGAAATGACACAATAATTTTGCCAAGTGCCTTAAAATGTAGATTGTCTTAATATATTGAGGGGTTTTATGTGTCTCTGAAAACAAAGACTACAATGTTCTTCAGATGACATTTATTTATGTGAAGTTCATTAATCATAATTTCCTAATAGCATAACCATTTTCTCTGCTTTACTATGCATATACTCATTCATTCATTCAACATTTTCTAAGTACTGATGATACACAAGGCTGTGTACAAATGTATAGATGCTTCTCAAAGACGTTGAAATTAAAACAAAAAAAAAATCTAAAAACATATCCCTGCCCTTGTGACAGGCACTGTGCTAATGTTTTATGTGCCTTGTCTCATTTAATTCCTCCTCCCTAGGCGAAAGGTACTACACTTATATCCATTTTACAAAAGAGCAACTGGAGAATTTCAGTAACTTGCTCAAGGACACACAGCTTAGGATGACTTAAGGATTGGCCTACCTGTCCTCTTTCCTTTCTCTCTAAATCCTAAATGCAGCTGAAGCACTGAAATGTTCTAGCTGCTAAAGAGTAGAGATGTCCATTTCAGTGCTTCAGCTGCATTTCCACCTTCTCTCCCACAATTTCAGCCTGCTGTCTCCAGTAGTAATGGCTGAACCCATATCCTGCATTCTTCCAAGTTCTCAGCCTTCAGGATGCTTTCCTTATTCCTGCCAAAGAGTTTTTAGGAATCAGAGAAGGAAGGCTCACACTCACCTCTAGCTGATGGTGCCGTGTCAGTCAACATCCAATTCTGCTTTTGTCTCTTAGGAGTTTACCCTTGTATAGTACTTGCTCAAAATGTTAGTACTCACTTGATCCTCAGCATTGCCTATCAGGAATCTCTCCCTACTGCATACTTTTAAATACTATCTTATGTTGTTTATTTCCCAAATTTAGATCTCCAGTGCAGACTTCTCTGTGCTTTAGACTCGTAGTTCAACTGCCAACTTTAAGTCTCCAGTTGGATGTGGTGATTTCCGGCACTCATCAAATCCATCTCCTTTTCATGTGTGGGCATAAAAATAGATCATATTTCCCAGTCAGGGCTGACCATGGGGCTGTGTTTTATTTAACAGAATCCAAACACGTTATGTGCCAATTCCAGTCCTAATCCATGAAAACCTTCCATGCCCACTGCTTCATGCTACGGTTCCTCTTCCTCCTGGAAGGATGGAGATGATCCCAGGGCAACAGTTAGAATCACATGTGGAAGGTGGCCAGAGTTTCTGTCAGTCTGAATCTCTGAACAGCAAGACAGAAGAAAGATGCTTTGCTAATCTATTTGCCCATATGTTACAGGAGTAAAAACTTATTCTTTATGTTAATATGCATTCTGTATCTATTTGCTAATTAGAAAGACAGTTAGCCCTTTATTCTAACATAGCAATGGCAAAACTGCAATTTCTTTTGCACCAACCTAACAGTTGTCTCATAGGCAGCTTAAGCTTAATGTGATTTCCGTCAAAACCTGTCCTCATCCACCTTCCTTTATTTAGATAATGACACTTTCTTCTTTTAGGTCTCAAAGATCACAAACCTAGGAGTTAGTTTTGATTTCATTTTCTTCACCCTTTACATGCAAACCAAGTGAACTATATCTCCAAAATGCATCACAAATCTGTCCACTCTTTCCCTCTCTCCTACCAACTCTCTAATCCAAACTACCATATTTTTTGTCTGGATTGTGACAATAGCTTTCTAATATTTTTCCTATCTTCTGCAATTCAGGAGTACAAGATAAATTTTTTAGGAAGTTAAAAAAACAAAGTACACATTACAATGAATTATAAGAGTCCTTGTGAAAGATTTTCATGATGGATAGGATAGTAATATAACAGTGACAATCCAGGGGAAGGTGTGCAAGATAAGGTAACACACAGGCAATGCACAGTAGGAACTACAACAAAACAGGCACTACTGGATGTCACTGAGGACCAGGATGCTTCATGCCTCCCCACTATATAAGGAGTTTGACTCTTATTAAAAACAATTTGAGTTAACATGTTTATGCATGAGTTTTCCTGACTTAAAATTATCAATGTTCAACTCACAATAAGTCAATCTACAAGACTGACAGAAGAATAACTTTATTTAAAGCCAAAAACAACACTATCCAACTTCAAACTATACTACAAGGCTACAGTAACCAAAACAGTACAGTACTGGTAAAACACACACACACACACACACACACACACACACACACACACACACACA